>NC_081349.1:60035914-60119278 GCF_029784015.1 Lycium ferocissimum | reverse complement strand
TTAGAGAGAAGGGGAGTGAAATGGAAATGAAAATGAAATAAAACTTGATCCCTCATTAAATACACTGGTCATTCCGATCGAATATACGGACCAACATACGGTCCGTATAATTTTCACGGCCGTATGTTTGGATCGTATATACGGTCCAAATGAGGTATGCCATTACGGGCTGAACCTACGGCTAGACATACGGTTCTGTGTCTTTATACGGCCGGTATGTCCGGCCGTATAATGCCCAGTGGTTCCGATCTTGTTCTCGTCGACTCGTTTGATCTCCAATCCTTATGGAACCTTCTTGGAGCTTGTCTAACACCTCAATACCAATCTAAGGGATGCCATAACTTTTCTCTAAAATATCTTTAAGTCACCATTAACTCGCTGCTCATAAATTCTTTCCGATACTTATCGTATGCTTTGCCTTCTCTTGGCAATCTTTCTCGTCTGACGTCGAATGTCTTTGAAATCTTACTTAAGGTCATCAAATGCTATTTTTTACTTATCGAGACATCGTATACTTCTAACTTTTCATTAGCCTATTCACTGTGCGTCAACGGAAAATTTTCCGAGGTGTAACAACCCTACTCTTCAAGACTTGTATGAAATGGCCAAAGATGATAAATAATGTATTCAAGTATTGCTTTTTAGTACCCCCATTTTTCCAAGTCAAAATATGACAAAATAAACCCCAAAGTTTCAGTTTTGCAAATCTGTACCCTTTTTTCCCTTCTAGCCATTTTTTTCCATTTCTTCAATTTGGCCTCTTTTTGACCTGTTTTCACTTGATTTCTTTTCCAATTAGTTCTAAATCACATAAACCTGTAAAATAGGAGTAAACGATATTAAATGCACTATTTTCTCAATCAAACAAGTCAAAAGTCTAAGATTAAAGAAGAAATAAGTTGGAAAATACCAACTTATCACGCCTCTACAAGAGTTTGTTCGCCTCTGCGGGTCCGCCCAAGTGGGACCGAGACCACAGATGCAAGGTATGATGTGATTAATGAGACCCACCTCTGCGGACGTTCATCTGCCAAGGTGGGAGCACAAAAGCGGAATCTTAGCGCGGAAGTGGGGATCACTGAAATAGATTCCCCTTTTATTTCCAATTCGACCATTCTTCATTCATTCACTATATTGAAACCATAAGAGATTTTAGAGGTAGTTTACAGAGCTTGGGGGTGATTTCTTCATTGGGTAAGTTCTCTTTTACTTCTTTGTGGTTGTTTTATTTATTTAGAAAAGAATCCATGGTGGTTTAAAGGTGTAAATTGGGAAAGATGGGTTTACAAACTCTATTGTGAATTGTTGAGTCCTAAGCTATGAAAATGGTTTTAATTGGTGTTTCTTGCCTAATATAATCATGAAGCCTTGTGAATAACTAGACTCTAAGCTTGAATCTCTATATTGATTAAGAATTAGATTATGGAAAGTGTTACACCTCATAGCTTTGTATGTCTCGATTTGCTAGGCGTTAGTTGTTCAATTGTGGACACAGAAATTATTTTCAAGGATATATGAGATTATGTGTGGTTATGAGTATTTAAGCTTATGCAATAGACCATGGAAGGATTGGAGAAAAAGTGAATCAAGGAGATTAAGCTTCTTGAGTTTTGGAGAAAAGTTGGGCAAGGTTCGTATGATAATTCTGGTCCAACTTGGGGAAAGAATATCTTTTAATATATAAAAAGTTTTGAGGTAAAGTAAATGCCTAAAATGAAGTTCATGAACTCTAGTTTCCAATGCAACAAACCGTTCTGACATCGGAATCAAATGTTATGCGCATTTTAAGACAGGCTGTCAGAGCTGAGATTAACTCTACGCGAACGTGCCTGGAGGTGGCACGAACACGCAGAGGAGCCAGGGGCTAACTCAGCGTGAACGCACCTCAAGGTGGCGCGAACGTGCCCCAAGGTAGCGCGAACGCACTGAGCAAATCCAAGGTCGGTGTAACCCGACTCTAGAACGTTATAAAAGGGGGCTTACCCCTCATTTTTCATTCAAACACCCCTCTAAACTCGCCAAACTTTCTGGAATATTCCTCCAACTTTCGTTCATAAAATTTTAGCGCGAATTAAGTTGTATCTCCGGATTTGGGTTCGAACAGCGTATAGTTACGATTATAATATCATATTGCGAGGGATTTTGGCTTGGATTCAAGGCGGATATTAATGATATTGCAGTTCAAGTGGGAGTAAGGTATGAATCTTCCCTTATTGATATTGATTTAGGTTTATTTACGAAGGTAGAGCTATTAAATTGATCGTATAACAAATTTGTTAGTTGAGAAATTGGATAAACATTGTGTGGGATGTTTTATGGAATATTTTGGTATTGATGATGATGTTATTAGTGTTGGTGTTGTTGTTGTTTTGTTGATTGTTGATATTGTGATTTCAGGCTAGGGATATAAACAGGGGAGATGCTTCCCGAATTTCAACAGATTTTAAGGGGAATTTAATTTGAAGGCTTAGGATAAGTATATGCCTATAGACCTAACCATAGTATGAATGATGTTGTATGTAGATTGCGAGACCGGAAGTAGGTGGGAAAGTCAAGAAGTGGACTTCCAGGTATGTTAAGGCTAGTCCTTTTCTTTCCAAAGGCCTGATTCCTTTCTTATGAACCTATACATGCTTTCCATAATGTCCTTATTTCCACAAGCTAGAGATTCATGATTCTTAGAGTTTTTATGATGCTAAAGATGAGTATGTTTTATGATGACGATGATGATAATGATGATGATCCTATTTCTAAAGGTTTCAAAGTTTATGGTTTTAATGCTATTATGATATTGTTGAGTATATTTCATGATTTTCTTGACCTTATTCGTTGTTGTTGGTCTCACCTTATGATAATTGTTCCTTCAAGGTGAGATGTAGCGATGATGATTGTCCATAATATAAATCGGAGGTTACCGACCTTATGTCACTCTTATAGAGGGTAGCTTTGATTGGGCTCTCATGCATGCTTCTGTTTGTGTATGATTACATCGTGCCTATTTGGCCGGGCAGACACCACTTCAGTGGGCGGCTTATGGATATGATAATAACACCGTGCCTATATGGCGGGCGATGCCATGTAGTGGGCGACTTGAGATGGTTACCCCGGACGGGAGGGAGGCCCGTACGTTGTTAATAATTATGTTATATATGTATGAAAACCATTTTATTAAAGAAATCTAAACGCATGATATCCGCCAAGAGGCACCGATAAGAAAGTTATCTCTATCTCGTGTTATGTTTCATAATTCTTATTATGTTGTTATTCATGTCTTACATACTCGCACATTATTCGCACCGACGCCTTGTGATCGTCGTTTATGCCCGTAGGTTCGTGTAGTCGGCCCACGAGGACCCGGCCAATAGGTTTTCCCCTCAGCCGCAGTCAGTGTTCTCCATTTGATCCGGAGTTGCGGACCTTCTGGGTATGCCATTTTGATATGTTCTTATACGGGTATGACGGGGCCTTGTCCTGTCTGTTCTATAGTTTGTATTCCATCGAGGTTTGTAGATAGTGGTAGGTAGTTAGGATGTTTTGCAGCCTTGTCGGCTCTTATTTTTGTTGTACAGTATATGTAGCAGCCTAGTCGGCTTGCACTACTATTCTTAGCACTTATGTTTATATGTAGGCATTGACTGTAAATTCTCGATGTAGAATTTATTGTGTAAATTTGCCAAGAAAATAGCATAGCTCAGTTGTAAGTTATTTATAGGCCACCGGATTACTCAGTAAGATGCAAATATGAGGCTAAGGGGTGCATAGTCAGTAGTGGTTGGGCACTCGTCACGGTTCATCGATTTGGGTCGTGACAAGTACCCGTCACGGTTCATCGGTTTGGGTCGTGACAGAAGTGGTATCAGAGCAGTTCTGTCCTAGGGTTGTCTACAAACCGTGTCCTGTAGAGTCTTGTTTATGGGTGTGAAGCACGCTACACTTATAAACAAGAGGCTGCGGGGTATTTAGGAATTATTGACCTTTCTTTCTATCTTAGACCGTGCGATAGAGCCCTAGTCTAGGAAAGATCATTTCTGACCTTTTTTTCCTATAGGTAAGCGCAGATTGATAAATATAAAGAGGTCGGCTTCTGATAGTGGGGGTGAAAAGAAGGCCCCCAGGGTGGACTCTGGACCACAGGCACCGGGACAGATTATGAGGAGTCTTAGTTACTCTATTGAGACAGATCCTTCTGGGGATATTAAGACGATTCCCCCAGAGCCTGTGACTCCTGTAGAGGAAGATCCATCAGAGGATAGTTATGAGACCCGTCTGAGGGTTCGTATGAGACACCAGTGGAGCAGAGACTCCCCGAGGGCAAAGACCGCATTTGGCCTCTCCCGGTTCCCCTATGATTGAGCACTACGTCCGAGCACCATGAGTGTAAGTGTTACGTAGCATTCTAGCCCTCCGTCTTGGCCTTCGGTTAATCGGGAGAGCCGCGTAGTATTCATATCCTTCGGGACTATAACGGGGAAGATGAGGATGGCTCGACCAAGCAGATGGTGAGAGGATGATGAAAGAGATACTTCACTTTACACCCCCAGACCGTCGATCGGGACGAGCCGACTACAGGTATATCGGTCTTTTATCGAAATTCCTTATGTTATGTGCGATTATTATAGGATATCATTTAATAGTTGACGAATGGGGATTCTAAAGGAACCGATAACTGAAGTATTTATTGGTAATGGCGACTAAGACATTTTTGCTACCTTTAAGAACCTCAGAACTGAAAATGAAAAGCAGTCGCGTGTGTTGACTTGTGGTTATGGAGAATTTTCTAGGTATTGGCAGTTCCAAAGTTTATGATAGTATGTATCCAACTAGGAGAGTAAAGGACTTTTCTAACTATGAGGAAATGCATTACGGAGTTTTACTTGGGTCTTCAATTAGAACTTCAAATCATTTTTTTTAAAGACATGTGACGAAAGATCATGAAGTAATAGAAAGAACGGGTGTAATCCTCATAAGAAGATTTACCTTGATTTTTTAGACAGATGTGGTGAGGGTCACCTGATAACAGGAAAATAAGAGCGGTGTCGTCTTAGGAATGGAAAGGAAAGAGGAGTAGGCATTCGCGTGGGGACCATTCATTAAGTCTATATTGCCAGAGGCTCATAAGTAGGACTTAGAAAATATGTTAAGAAGTCCTATAGGTTTACCATTTAGACGTAGGGAATATGAGAAACCAGAATAGCTGAGGGAAAGTAGGAGCATATGATCCTTACAATTGAAACTATTAAACAGTCGTGAGATATGAGACGGGCTAGATAGGCAAGAAGAGAGGAGATTTATTAAAGCTATAGACTGAGGACAACTTTAAATAGCATTGGGATATTTCATAAGCGAGGTATTAATAAGCGATGTATACGATAACTCATGTATGGCCACAATAGTATGCGTGCCCGTATGATCGATTTTATGAGACGCTAAAGGTATTGATTGAGCGGGCTATTGAAGTTAAAGTGGCAAGTGCCATGGCGCCGATTAACATTGTTTTCTCCGAATGATAAAGTTGGGTAATCATGACGCAATAATATCAGGGAAAAGAAGGAAGTGTGTATACAAGAGTAAGAAGAGTATGTGGTCATGAAAACAAAAGACGTGTAAGTGAGGGAAGTATATTGCTAGTAAGGGTCAAGTAGGGTTTCCAAGGAAAGGGTTAAGACGATGGTAGAAGCGAAAAATCACTCGGATGGACCTTTAAAGTAAGTACGAGAAAAGGATAAGGTATGGTAATGTGGAATAAAAGATGAATGTGAAGGTTCCGGAAACAGATCTTGATAAACAAAGTTGCAGTACAATAACGATGGGTATGGATATAACCTGAGAGGGAATAATTAGACTTTACAAAAGGTGCTAAAGGATTTCTGACTTTTAAGGTATATTCGAGGGGTATGTATAAATAGAAACCAGTTATGGCATCAAAAGGAGAGACAAGAAAGGGATGAAAGGAGGAAGAAAAAGAGATATTTTATGAGTAATTATGATAGGGGAAGAATTGACAAGATATTGGAAGAATTATGACGCCTGACTATGATACGACTACCTACTAAAGGGAGACTACAAAATAGTGGGAGCTGGATAAATGAAATAGCAGGTCGTGGAAAGTAGATGCAATAGTACATTGACTACGATAGTATTAAAAGAAGAAATCAGATTTGATAGGTTAAGAGATAAGGTCTGTATGGGAAAGGGAACAGACCTTCAATCGCAAAAAGGGTGAAATAGAGAAAATGAGCACTTAAGGACTCTAATTATGGTGCGACTGATAAAATCAAAGAATAAGTAAGGTATGCCAGATTATAGGAAACACTTATCAAGTGAAAATCAAGTGAAGACCAAAGGTCCAAGCAGAATTTTAAAAGATGTAATAAAAGGATGACGTATTTAATTGGAACGAAGCTGGCGGCAATGAAACCTTATGGAACAAGCAAAATAATGGTTCTGCTAGATATTTGTGATTGAAAACTGCAGACAAAGGAAGGAGTAAGATGATTGGAAATCACGGCACGATAAAGAGCCTGATCTACATTTAGGCAAATTTCCAAATTTATTCCTAGTTCATCAGCCAGACTGAGGATTAACAAGTTCGAGGATAAACTGAGAGAAAAAGATCATTAAAGAAGAGATTCAGGATATTCTTGGAATAAATATAAGGATTACCAATAGCCAGACCGAGCATAAAAAACCTTGAAGAGGAAAATCGAGTAAATGTAAGGGTAAAAGGAAATGTCGATATTATACTAGCTGGAAGATAAAATACCGCAAGGATCGATCCAGTTGCTACAGGAAAACAAAGGATACTATATTACCAGTTTTTGAGGTTATCCTTAAAGGGAAAAGAATCAGTTAAACTCTAAGAAAATAAAGGTATGGAAGTTCGGCGGCGCGTAAAGGATACATAAAAGCCAGAGGAGTAAGAACTTCTGACATACAAAGTGGATAAAGGTATGTGGTAGGTACTGGGTAAATGAGTGTATAAGGGTGTAAACGACACAGGTCAAAGAGATAACGAGAATAATAAAGTATGAAGAACTAGTAGACAGACAGGTGATAAGAAAAGGGGAAAGCCGTGAGTACCAAAGATAAATCTAAGTCACAAGAGAAGGAGAACAATATTCAAGAATTGATTGGGCAGGAAATGCAGTGGACTCGAGAATACACCCATTGGTGGTAAAACAATAGTAATCAAAAGATGCCAAAGGAGTTGTGAAGCTATGAATATAGAGCCTACATGTGCGTAGCACGAGAAAGGACTGTAGGCGCTAAAACGAAACCATGTTATTGCTTATATAAGAAACTAAGGAATCCAAGAAAAGATTAATCATTGGGGATTAAGGCGCGCTCTAATGTAAAGGACCATCAAATGCAACTGTAGCAGGACTGGGAATGCCAGAGATTCAGTATAAGAAAAATCCAAAAGGTGTTAAGGAAAATATTAACTAGTTAAGCAGAATCAATCAGTACCGGCACGACTGAATGGTATGCAGACACAAGATGGAGTAGCGTTTCAGCAGAAGAGCTCCAGATAAAACTGTTAACCGACTGAGATATAGAAGGTGAAGTTCATAGGGGTAAGGAAGGAAGAGCTAAACATCAAATCTTGGCAGGACGAAAGAATCTATTGTAGATAAATAAGGTTTCCAGCTCTTCCAATCTTGATTAAGGCAAGAATACCCTTTACTATTGATATTATGAATCATATGGCATAAATTTAGTTGATAAAGCTTCATAAAGCCGATTGATTGGGTTATTGTGACAGGATGGTAGTAGTACAATTATGAGGAAAATTCTGGCAAAATTTTCGTAGAATTCTTAAGAGCTTAACATTCGAGGACGAATGTTTCTAAGGGGGGAGGAATGTTACACCTCGTAGCTTTGTACGTCGAGATTTGCTAGGCGTTAGTTGTTCAATTGTGGACACAGAAATTATTGTCAAGGATATATGAGATTATGTGTGGTTATGAGTGTTTAAGCTTATGCAATAGACCATGGAAGGATTGGAGAACAAGTGAATCAAGGAGATTAAGCTTCTTGAGCTTTGGAGAAAAGTTGGGCAAGGTTCGTCTGATAATTCTGGTCCAACTTGGGGAAAGAATATCTTTTAGTATATAAAGAGTTTTGGGGTAAAGTGAATGCCTAAAATGAAGTTCATGAAATCTAGTTTCCAATGCAACAAACCGTGCGTCGATCCGACATCGGAATCAAATGTTATGCGCATTTTAAGACAGGCTGCTAGAGCTGAGATTAACTCTGCGCGAACGCGCCTGGAGGTGGCGCGAACAAGCAGAGAAACCAGGGGCTAACTCAGCTTGAATGCACCCCAAGGTGGCGCGAACGCGCTGAGCAAATCCAAGGTCGGTGTAACCCGACTCTAGAACGTTATAAAAGGGGGCTTACCCCCTCATTTTTCATTCAAACACCCCTTTAAACTCCCCAAACTTTCTAGAATATTCCTCAAACTTCCGTTCATAAAATTTTAGTGCGAATTAAGTGGTATCTCCGGATTTGGGTTCGAACAGCGTGTAGTTATGATTATAATATCATATTGTGAGGGATTTTGGCTTGGATTCAAGGTGGATATTAAAGATATTGATAATGAATAAGGTATGAATCTTCTCTTATTGATAATGAATTAGGTTTATTTACAAAGGTAGAGCTATTAAATTGATCGTATAACAAATTTGTTGGTTGAGAAATTGGATAAACATCGTGTGGGATGTTTTATGGAATATTTTGGTATTGATGAAATGTTATTAGCGTTGGTGCTGTTATTGTTGTGTTGATTATTAATATTGTGATTTTGGGCTAGGGATATAAACAGGGGAGATGCTGCCCGAAATTCGGCAGATTTTAATGGGAATTTAATTTGAAGGCTTAGGATAAGTATATGCCGATAGACCTAACCATAGTAGGGGTGTCAATGGGACGGTTCGGTTGGTTATTTTTAAAAAAATTATACCATTCCAATTTTTCGGTTATTTTATATTGTATGACCAAAATTAGACTTTTCGAGACTGTCCCATCATCTCGGTTTTTCTTCGGTATCGATACAGTTCGGTTAATTTTCGGTTATTTTAGTTTTAAAGCGTCACCTAAAAAAACACCACCATTAAAATGTAACGACACAGACCTCCGCAAACCTATTTGTAGTACACCATCAAATAAAGCTTCTATTTGTTTCTTATTAAATATTTAATGTAAAAGCTATTAAAAAAACTACACAAAATAATTAAACTGAAATGTGTTATATCAAGTAGCAAGACAACAACGATGGCTTCATCGCGACGTGAATCCTCACAGATTGACCAGGGAGAAGAATAACTTGCCAAAGACAACAATGTTGAATTGAGCCAAAACAAACATTAGCTTGTAGGCCACAGAAACCGCAGCTTGAATTTGATACATATACATCAAGCAACATATTTTTTTTTTTTCAAATTAAAGGCCACCATAAAGGTGGAATTTTATTAATAAAGAGAATATGTACACATCAATCCAGAAGAGATTGATCCAGTAAAAACAAAGAAAAGAAAATAAGAAAAGATCAATCCAACAAGATTGATCCAGAAAAGAAAGAGAACACAGAAAATCTAGTGACTTATGGCCAGCAGAAGTAGACATGAACAGATTACACCAACTAGAATCCAAGAGCCTTGGCTTGATAACTTCTATCACACCTCAGAGTCTCACAGGTGGAAAGCTTCGAGTCAACTGAATCATTCTCGAGCAACATAGTAAAGGAGACCAAGATGGAGGTAAACTTCCGTTAGTGCTAACTATAACAAAAAAATGCCTACTTAAATCATCTAAATCTATGACCGTATGATTATGTATATGAGGTATCCTTTTGAAACTAAATCCAATCAACTAAAGGCCCAAAATTTAGTAACCAAAATTCTTTTTTATATTTGAAATAGAACTTATAAATATATTTTATATATTTATTTAACATATTTGTGATATATAAAATATATTTCATACATGTAAGGCTATTCAGTTCGGTTCAAAAAAAATTTGGTTTTTTGTATAAATTAAAAAGACCACCCTAATTATTTGGGATGGTTATAAGCTTAAATAAAAATTCATGTTTTTATTGAAAATACACTATAAATCGGTTTGGTATGGTTAGGTTCGATCGGTTCGGTCGGTTTTTTATATTTTTTTGACACCCCTAAACCATAGTATGAATGATCTTGTATGTAGACTGTGAGACTGGAAGTAGGTGGGAAAGTCAAGAAGTGGACTTCCAGGTATTTTAAGGCTAGTCCTTTTCTTTCCAAAGGCATGATTCCTTTCTTATGAACTTATACATGCTTTGCATAATGTCCTTATTTACACAAGCTAGAGATTCATGATTCTTAGAGTTTTATGATGCTAAAGATGAGTATGTTTTATGATGACGATGATGATGATGATGATGATGGTCCTATTTCTAGAGGTTTCAAAGTTTATGGTTTTAATGCTATTATGATATTGTTGAGTATATTTCACGATTTTCTTGACCTTATTTGTTGTTGTTGATTTCACCTTATAATTGTTCCTTTAAGGTGAGATATGGCGATGATGATTGTTCTATAATATAAATCGGAGGTTACCGACCTTACGTCACTCCAATAGAGGGTAGCTTTGATTGGGCTCTCATGCATGCTTATGTTTATGTATGATTACACCGTGCCTATTTGGCCGGGCAGACACCACTTCAGTGGGCGGCTTATGGATATGATAATAACACCGTGCCTATATAACCGGGCAGTCACCACTAGTAGGCGGCGTGAGATGGTTACCCCGGACACGGGAGGCCTAGACGCGGGCTAATGATTATGTTATATATGTATGAAAACCATTTTCTTAAAAGAAAGCTAAGCATGCATAATATCTGCCTTAAGAGGCAATCAGATATACAGGTTATCTCTATCTCATGTTATGTTTCATATTTCTTATTATGTTGTTATTCATGCCTTATATACTCACTACATTATTCGTACTAACGTCCTTTCTTGTGGACGCTGCGTTCATGCTCGCAGGTTCAGCTAGTCAGCCAGACAATCCGGCCCAGTAGGTTTTCCCCTCAGCCGCAGTCAGTGCGCTCTATTTGATCCAGAGCTGCGGCCCTTCTAGGTAGGCCATTTTGATATGTGCTTATACAGGTATGATGGGGCCTTGTCCTGTTTGTTCTATAGTTTTTATTCCATAGAGGTTTGTAGACAGTGGTAGGTAGTTGGGATGTCATGCAGCCTTATCGGCTCTTATTTTTGTTGTACAGTATATGTAGCGTCCTAGTCGGCTTGCACTACTATTCTAAGCACTTATGTTTATATGTATGCGTTGGCTGTAAATTCTCGATGTAGAATTTATTGTGTAAATTTGCCCAGAAAACAGCATAGCTCAGTTGTAAGTTATTTATGGGCCACAGGTTACTCAGTAAGATGCAAATATGAGGCTAAGGGGTGCTTGGTCAGTAGTGGTCGAGCACTCATCACGGTTCATCGGTTTGGGTCGTGACAGGCACTCGTTACGGTTCATCGGTTTGGGTCGTGACAGAAAGTTAGGGTTTCACACCAAATTGGGGATTTTTAATCTAATGGAGAAATTGATGAATTCTTGAGTCTATTTAGCAATTGGGGAATAGTATTGAACTTCTAAGATTTTGGGTTACCGATTTTAATCTCAAAATTCCTATTTTGCCCTTGTGGGCCCGATTTCCCTCTTTAAAAGGGTTTTTTTCGATTCGGTTAGTACTATAGCTTATCGGATATCGTTAGTCTCTATTTCTTACATAGAATGCATTGTTGATAGACATTGATCTTTCGGAAGGGCAAGGCTCAAGTTGGATAGGTCGTGGCTGTTGACACCCAATTTTTGCCCTCCAAAAATTCAAATTATCTAATCGAGCTTCTTGGATCCCAAACAGAGTAATTTAATTATTCAGAAGATCAAAAAAAAAATTCTTTTTAAACTATTTTAGGTAATATTTTTGCCTTTTCATTGGCCAAATACCATAATGTGTATTATATATATTTTACGTATAACTTTAAGTATAAGTTATGTCGGTTTTATCAATTCAAAAATAACTTTGCACAAGAACAAGTGTTTTAATTAAGTACATATTTTAATTGTCGATTTAGAGGCATATTTTACTTTGTTGAAGTCAGGAAGCTCAGTTAATTAATTGGATAATTATTTCATCTCAACTTTATTGAAAAGGCATGGGTTTAATTTGGCTATCTCTCTAACATTTTGGCTACAATTGAAACAAAATTGGCTATGTTTTTAATACAATCATAGCCACTCTTTCCCCCAAAAGAAAATCAGTCCTCTTTCTTATTATGCAGCCCAAAGAACGCTGAGCCCAATTTAAATCCCACATGACCCTGCCCAATTGTCCCTTTTATTCCAAAAAAAATCCCAAACCCCTCTAATTCCTTAAAACGGGCAGAATCCTACAACTCTCTGTAAAAACGTACACCTCCAGCACATTTTTCAACGGTAACATGTACTTTGTCTCTTCAATTGGCAACGGATTTTGCTTATCTTCTCTGGTAAGTTTGGGATATGAATGGTCAATTGGTGAACGGTCATAATTTATTTGGGTTCTATAAATAGAAACCCTTCTCTTCATTTTTAAAGAAGATTTCAGGGGGAAGAACATAGCCACAATGGTTGTACACCCACAATGGGGTTTTTGACAACCCTCAAAAGTTTGAACACTTAGAAGCTCAGCAAAAACTTTGAGTTTCGAGGAAGTTCGAGCTCGTACTTTAATTTTTGCAAAGTCGTTTCCATTCGTCGAAAATCGATTAGTGTGAAAGGTAGTTTGTCGTCTCTCATCGCCCCCGTCGCTGCTCGGCAAAAAGGTAATTCTTAAAGTCCCTTCTTTATTATTCCTGCCTTCATTTTATATTGATAGGTGTTAAATGTTTCTTTGTTTATCTGTTTCAGTTTTGGTTGGTTTAGTTTATGTAATGTTAATTACAAGGTTTGAGATAGGTGTTTAGGGGTGTATACTGGTGTAATATAAGCTGCTAACAAGACTTGACCCTAATTCTGATGAGTTCTTTCAATGTTGATATAAGAATTTAGTTATAAATTAAGTGCTTTGAACTCAAAGTATTCACTGTTTAAGCATAGCTAGGTAAATAATCACTCCAGGCTTTACTTTTGGTTCAATATGCAGATTAAGGATGTCCTGGTCTAAGTCACACTATTGGTTGAGCTCAAGTTAAAGATTATGTAGAGTTTATGTATTGGTCTAGCATACATTGTGAATCTTTGCTTATTAACATTTAGTCTCCATTTCTTCACTAATTTGAAATGCAAGATGGAACTGTTTTGAGTTAAATTCTATTTTGAAAACTTTTTTTTATGGCATTCTTTCGTATAGTTTCTGGTTTGGTAAACTTGAGAGTTAGGTTGAGTCAGGATGAGTAGATGCTACATTAGGCTTCAACATTGTTAAAATACCTCTTTAAGGTATCTAAAAATCTTGATATACATATATATGTATGGTTTTAAACTTGATTTAGTAATGTCTTGTAGTTGGCTCTGCATCACTGTTTGGGGAGGCTTTTTGTCCTGGAGAAGGACTCTTCTGAGCATTTAAATGACAGAGTATTATGCCTCTGTGTGTTTGAAATTATTCTCAGTCCTAGTTTTTTTCAGAAGAGGGGTGCTGTTTTATTTTATTATTTTTGGGGACTATACTTAAAGTAAACAGCGAGGGATCATTGTTGACAGACTACCTGTTATTTTGGAATCATGTTGCTGGATTGAAAAAACAAAATTTGATGCTTTCTGCTAAAAATAGCCCTGTTTTGGTTGAGTGTCCTCTCTTTGAATTGATATTTGGTTTGAAAGAAGCAATTCCAGTTTGTCTTGATTTTCAATACTGTTAATAGATAGTAACTAAGGGAAAGGAGATAGTTCATCACTATGTAAAGATAAGATAAAAATCCAAGTTCAGATGTGTAATTGAGGTCTGCCAAGAACCACTTAGAAGGTTAAATGCTCTTAGACATCCCTGTAAGTGTAAACAAATTCAAAAGGATCCATAAAAAGAGTTAGGATCCTGGAAGTATAACATATGTGCCCTTAAGTTGTTTTAAAAAATGATTAAGGGGTCACTAGTCAACTGATGAATCACTTTGATTGAGGATAGTGGTCTTAATAGGATAAAAAGATATTTTCATAAAGGATAGGGTGATGCTGTGGAAGGTTCAAGGCTAGAATACTTAAAATATGTATATAGCTTGAGTCTGAGTTCACACCTGGATTCATACAGATAATTGTTCTTCTTCATCATTTGCACCTGGTCTATGACTTCATGAATTTGCCCTATTGGTTGAAATATAGGAGTACTCAATATATGCCCTGTACCTGTGTGTTATTTTATGACCAAATTGTTGTTCTTTGTCCAGCAAGTGTTGGGGAGTCATCTCTGTCTTGGTTACCTGATATGACAATACACTAGAAATTGATAAATGGTTTAAAACAAGACTGTTTGGTTGCTAAATGGGATTCGGTGATTAAATAATAAGTTTAAGGCCACACTAAACATCTAATCTAATCCCAGAGACTCCAAGAGGCTGTCACTTAGCTTTAGAGTGATTTAAAGGGGAAATCTTAAGTCTGTTAATAGTTTCTGGTATGTAGCCTAAGTAGAATTCACAATTGGCTAAAGAGTTGGTTTTAATGATGATCACTCTTCTCTTAAATATGAGGTTGTTTCCCAGTTGCTAAATGGGATTCGGTGATTAAATAATAAGTTTAAGGCCACACTAAACATCTAATCTAATCCCAGAGACTCCAAGAGGCTGTCACTTAGCTTTAGAGTGATTTAAAGGGGAAATCTTAAGTCTGTTAATAGTTTCTGGTATGTAGCCTAAGTAGAATTCACAATTGGCTAAAGAGTTGGTTTTTATGATGATCACTCTTCTCTTAAATATGAGGTTGTTTCCCAGTTTGAATTGTATCAAATAAATATGAACTTTGAGTACTTAAATAGGCTTTAAATATGCAAGAATATGCTTTTCTTAACTATTGTTATGAGTTATTAAATTGGTTAGCTCTCTGTCAAGGTAACTATGTGCTGTTTTAAGCTTTAGTAGTTCCCAAACATCCTGTATGATGCACATGGATATTATGCAGTTACAACTATGCACATTTATGATGCAAATTGATAAAGTAGAACTCTTTTGTTTAGTTTTGGTGCACTACATAGGGAAGACTGTTTTTCTGAATCAAGACCTTGTTGTGCACTGGTTAAGTTTGTTCTATGTGTGTATGAAACATAGGTATTTAGACTCAACTATTTTTAGTGATTGTCTTTAAAAGAGAGATCCTGTATAAGAATAAAAAGGATAAGTATGAACATAGCCATGCTTAAGAGAAATGAAGGAAGGAACTTTAACTATGAGTTTTGTATGATCACATCAAGTCCCCAAACTGTATAAGCTAGGTTTGTTGGTCATTCATTGTTTCCTCTTTCCCCTGATCAGTTGTCTCTAAGGAATTCAACATTCTCCATGATAATTGAGGTTTAAAGTCAATTACCATTTTATAAGTTGAATGACATGTATGTGCCTCTATTCCTTCCCTCTACCTTCTGTTTTTTTTTTTCTCCTTCTTTTTCCTATTTGGATTCTCAGAGTACACATGAGGGAGGTCTCACAATTGCCTGATGTTGTTTGTAGTATTTTCTGTTATCTAAGATTGTTGAAGTCCAAAATTCTTGTACAAGTATGAAATCTATTTTCAGCAATTAGCAATGGTTCACCAGATGTATAAAACTGTTAGACTGGGAATGAGATTAACTACATGTTGTAAATTGTTGGCTTGCAAAAATCCTATAATTGAGTCTTCTCTACTTCTATTTAGTGTTATCTGGTTTAGGTACCCATAATATGATTTGTTTAAGTTGGTTTGAGTTGAGGGAGTTGAGCGTCAACTAGACAAGCAGTCCTTGGTTTGCTGAGCATTAAATTTTCCCCAAATCTCAACCAAATTCTAGGACTCTATTTCATTCAGTTTTGTCTTGATGTCTATATAATCTGTCCATTCCCAGTTTGGACTTTGTTTGGAGTTTGTCATTTTCTATGATTGAAGTCCATGTCGTGTGTGAAAGTTCCTGTCCAGTGTCTTCATTTGGCATTCACTTACAAATATTTGCTAAGTTAGAATATTTTAGCATCCCTAAAGCTACCTCTTTGAGTGATTTCCTTACTTGAACCTTCATCCTTTGTTGACATCTTACTGGTTAAAATCCAAGGCAAACAGAGGGATTGGTTTAGCCTCCTCCAAATAGCCTGCCATGCCGAGGTTCTAGAAACCTTTGGATCTTGTTGCGGCATTGGAATAGGATAGTGGTAACCCCCTTTGCTGTCTTGTCTTTTGAAGTTTGATTGGCTAGTCTGATGATTCATGATCAGTCTTTAAGTTCACTCCTTCTTAAAAACACTAAGTTGTTTGATGTATGCTTCCTGATAATTATTTCCAGTGATTGGCTACTTAGTCTTCTTTTAAGCTTATTAGCTTGTTAAAAGACATGAAATTCTTGATACTCATTCTTCACTCTCTATTTTCTTTGCATGATTTGGGGGGGAAATTCCAAATCCCCAAATGTCCTTGAGCTGCTACTTGACAAAGAATGGATTTTACTTGGCTTGTTGCTGGTTTTTGAGGACATCTCTGGTTGCCTTGTGAGTAAAGCTTCTAGCTGCAAAGCACTGCTGCTTATTCCCACTACCTGTTGGTGCCTCTGCTGAACTTAAAGGGACAGATCCTACACTTGGCTAAGAATGGTTGTTGAAGGTGCCTCTGCTTACATTGTTGTTGCTATCAGCAACATTCAAAGAAACAGTTTGCTGCACATCTTGAGCAAATCTGTTGTTATGCTTGAGACTTAGTTGCTCCCATATTTGGTAGAAGTGACTATAGCTTGAAAGGATTATTTCCTACATTTTAAGGGCTGAAAGATGCCATCTTTTTTAGTAAATTTGTTATTGCTAGTTGGCCTGAAAGATGCTGCAGGTTTGAGAAACAAATTGCTACATTTCACCAAAGATGGGTTGTTGTTTGTGTTACTGAGCAGCTGGGATATTTTTGAAGCTTGAAATATGGCCAAGCTGCTTATAACCTATTAGTTGTTATTGTTACTCTTGAAACAGATTTGCTGCACTATTGAGCTAAATTTTGGCTTCATTTTAAGGCTTCATCTTTGAGAGCAACTGTTGCTAGCTACTATAGCTGCTATGCTGCACTTGAGACTATCATACTTCAGCAAATCTGATCATGAAACATATTCTGATCATGTCATACTCAAATGAGAAATATTAACACTGGTACTGCATTTGAGAGAGTTACTGGCTGCATTTGGGATTTTTAAGTTGTTGTGTGTTACTGCTGCTTAGTTGCCATTTGAACTTAAACAGGCTGTGAAGCATTTGTGCCAATTGCTGCACTTAGTTTCTATATTTTGGAAGAGTCAACTGTGCACTTTAGGATGCTGTAACCAGCTTGTTATTGGAACACTTTTGAAGCAAAACTTACTGCCCTCACGAAAAGAAACAGGCTACACCTGAGATAAACAGTTTGCTATACTTAGTCTTGAGCTGCTGAACCTGAGATAAACAGTCGCTATACTTATAGTCTATTATGCTACACTTTAAGCAGATTTGGTGCTCACTAACTACTGTTGTATTCTTAGCATAATTGCTACTGTTTTTTTTTTTTTTTAAAAGAAATTTGTTGCTTCAAAGTTGTTTGAGACAGTTGCATCATGTTGATATTTTCAGATGCTACTACACTTCTGATATTACATTGATTTGAACATTGATTTGGGCCAATGAAAAACAAAATTGAGGCCACGCCTTGTCCGGAAAGGTTATCCCTCGGTTTAGGCAAGGATGATATATCATGAGGTAGGAAACCCTATGGGGTGGCTATCATTTTGACTAACTATTTTCCTTTTTAATTGTGCGAGGAACCAATATAACAAGCACGGAAAGCAAAAGCTCGAGCACAAAGTAAAAGGATCGGATGCTTGGAGCTTCGGATGAAAGATTAGAAGAATATAGAAGAAAGAGAACAAGGCTGCTAAATGATATTTAGGCCTAAGGCTGTAAAAGCTAAACTTTCTTTCCCTTCCTTTAGTAAGTTTTACATTATTTTCTGTATGATATGCAAATACGTATTTGTATAGATATATTGAAACCCCTACAAGTTAGAACCTAGGATTTGGGGTAGACGATGTTTCAAAACTGTATCCAAATGATAAAAGAGTGAAAGTATATTTTTCTTGCAAAAAAGTTGATTATTTCTGAATACCTCTTTAATTTGAGAAATCTGAGAAAAGAAAGTAAAAGAACATTTGGGTTATTACACCCGGCTTAATGAATTCAAATAAGTGAAATTTCCTTCAAAGCCTGAGTTTGAGAAAATAGTTCTGAGGAAATGGTTGACTGAAGAGATAAAATATTATAATGCACAAATTAAATAAAGGCTATATATATATATAGCCTTTAGTTTTAGATAGGATGTGTACCCAGTATACTATCCTTATAAGTAAAAAGGACAAACTATTTTATCACGGATGTTTTTAATCTGAACTTAAACTACCCTTATTTAAAGGGAAATTCTTTAATTCTTTTAAAGCCAAAATGATATGCCATGACAGTATATTCTTTATATGGGGATATCCTTACCTAACACATTCCTTAGGGGGATATCACCAGAATCCTTATCGAGGTAGGTTATGGTTTTACCTTTCTCGGCTAGACTTCAATTAGTGAAGCATGTATAGGAGGAGTTAGATGTTGACGGGGAAATAAGCTAGGCCTTCGGGTATGAAGCTGGGATGGAATTCTATTAGGTTGGTTATTGTTGATTGTGGGCTTGTCACCCTTTGTTATGTTGTGACATCTCTCTTGGTTAAGACACGAATGAGACTCTATTTCGATTTGTTGTTGATTATGATATCTTTCATTGCATACACTCTCTCATTTCATATGATGCATTGATACAAACTGTGACTTTTCTTGATGAACATCCAAGGTCTTTGCCGAATTGTACATGAAAGAGATGAGAATCCGTGATCCGAGGTTGTTACCGGAGCGGAATGTGATTCACTCGCTGCCCGAGGTTTCTGGCCGGGATGAGGGAGTACATGGACTTCGAGGGTCCCCCATGGGTCATGACTATTGAGACATCGAGATTCTGTCCATAGCATATGTGTACAGGTTTGGTCAGTGCATTGCATTGCATATGCGAATCTCTTACATCCATTTTTCATTGTTGAGTTTGTATTGGTAGTGATATTGAGATGATTTCATTGTTGATTGGTTCGTTACGTACTTTTTAGCTTACATGTCTACTTGTTTATTCTTTCTTCATATATGTTAAACTAATTGTTGTCGGCCTATGATACCTACCAGTACATAGTATTTGTCCTAATACTAGCTTGTTGTATTCTTTTTTGAGTGCAAGTTTGCTACAGGTTCCACTTCAACACCTCGTGAGTAATCTTCCCGAGGCCTTGAGTATGAATTTCCAGGGTGAGCTATGTTCCTGATCAACAGCCCGAAAAACTCTTCTTATGATATCTGTCCATTGTTCCGAGACAGTATTCCAGACCTTGTTATTTTACATTCCAGACTTATGTATATTTAGTGGCTCTTATACTTAGACCAGATTTTGGAGCATTGTAGTATTATTACGCCACTTAGTAGTTATTTATATGCTTTGAGACTATTTAGTAATTATATTTTCTTCCGCTTGATTATTTGAACTGTTGAGTACGGGAAAGGTTTGCCCACCAGGGAAATAGTGTGGGTGCCCACTCAATCCATGAATTAGGTCGTGACAATGGCTTGGCGCGGTGTGTGGGGCGTTGCAGCCTACCCCGCACTAGGAATATTTTACTGATCCTGCTAATTTTTTCATTTCTCTGAAAATTTTGCTTGGCATAGGGCGTTGGGCGTGGCGGCCTGCGTCGCGCTAGGCCAATTTTTCACTGAATAGGCAGCATTCGGTAAAACAGGCATAACTTCTAGCACAGAGCTCTAATTGAGCTAGGCCATAATATGGTTAGAAAGGTATTTCAAAGAGGCCCATGTTTTTCTTTCTCACCGCACGTTAAGCGACGTTGCCAACGTACGCTAAGAACCCTAAAATAATGGCGCTACTGATGACTCGAACACCGATAACGGTGACGACAACCGCCTTAGTTACTCCACCAAATGGAATCCCACAGCACCTACAACCATTGATGTTTGGTAGTTTCCTCCCATCACACTTCCAGGCTATTCAAGAGGGAGTTGAAGCCATTAACGAAGAAGAAGCGCAGCTCTCTCCGACCTTGCCAGCAGTCACAAAAGGTCAAAAGGGCAGCAGAGGGCGAATACGCATGCATTGTGACGTCTCTCCAATTATCTAAAATTGGAACCTCAGCATCGACAACACCGGCTGCTGCGACAACAACTCCATCGGAGGCTAAACCTCAGGTCAACAATCGAAATTCTAAAATAGGTAAGCCTCTATCCTATGTACCGCCTGCTATACGTAATTGTAGAGTGGTTGTTACTAAAGAAGAAATAAGGGAACAGGAGGATTATTGGAACTCGACACTAATTGGCTATGTGTTGGGTGACAATCCATATGAGAAATCTATGGACAGCTATATTACAACAGTTTGAGGGTTTGTCTCGAAGCCGTAAATTCTAAATCATGATGAGGGTTACTACTTGTTTAGATTTGATACATTTAGGGAAAGGGACCTAGTTATGCAGACAGGACCATACACTTATCACAACAAACCTCTAATATTGCGAAATTGGGATATTAACTTTGATTTTGATCCAGAATGCCTTACTAATATTCCTCTGTGGATCAAATTCCCTGGTCTCCTAGTAGGTTATTGGTTGACTATTGCTTTAAGAAAGCTAGCAAGCGCAGTAGGACAGATTATGTATGCAGATTATGTATGCAGATAAAGTGCTAACTCTGAGGCTCAAAATTGTTATTGGGGGCCTTATAGGTAGCTCACGATGCTTTTGTAGAGGGGAGGAGCATCATTGACAACATCCTTGTGAGTCGTGAACTTTTCAAAGGCTATACTAGGAAGGGCATGTCTCCAAGGTGTGTGTTGAAGGTTGACTTGAGGAAAGCTTATGACACTGTCAATTGGAGTTTTCTACAGAGGATGTTAGTTGACCTGGGGTTCCCTTTCAAGTTTATTTCTTGGATAATGGAATGTGTAACTCTTGTGTCTTACTCCCTAGTGATGAATGGTGGGTTATCAAAGCCATTTCTGGGAAAAAAGGGTATAAGACAGGGTGACCCTATGTCACCTTATCTTTTTGTTATTGCCATGGAGTACTTGCAAAGAGGGATGACTCAACTAGCTTTGAACAGGGACTTTAATTTTCACTCTAGCTGTAAAAAGCTAGGGGTAACTCATATTTGTTTTGCAGATGACTTACTTTTGTTCTGTAGAGCTGATCTCTAATCTATCCAGTTACTACAAGCTACATTTTAGAAGTTCTCTTGTGCTTCAGGACTACAAGCAAATGTTGATAAGAGTTCTATATATATGGTTGGCCTTACTGATAAGAAGAAGCGGGAAATATTGCAGGACCTAAGATATTTTGAAGGGGCACTTCCCTTCAAGTATCTTGGACTCTCACTCTCCTCAAAAAAAAAAAAAAAAAAAAAACTAAGTGTGAGTCAATGTCTGCCTCTGGTTGAGAAATTTAATGCTAGGAAAACATGTTGGGCTTCTAAACTGTTGTCTTATGCAGGAAGACTCCAGTTGATTAAAGTTGTCTTGTTTGGTGCCTAGACTTATTGGGCCTATATATTTATCCTGCCCAAGAAAATTATGAAGATGATAGATGCAGTGTGTAGATCATTCTTGTGGAAAGGTGCTGCTGAGATAACTAAAAAAGCTTTAGTCACCTAGGCAAAGGTTTGTCAACCTCAAGCTGCAAGGGGTCTAATTATCCTAAATTTGATCCTTTGGAATAAAGCTGCTATCTTGAAGCATCTTTGGGTTGTTGCTCTCAAGAAGGACTCCTTGTGGATCAGGTGGATCAGCATTTCCTATATCAAGAACAAACCCCTAGAATCAGCTTCTTGGGTTGTGAGGAAAATATTGCAAACAAGGGACTTGCTACTGCAACATGCGGGCAACTTCAGAGGGATCTACTTACTAGACAAGTCAAATAGCATAGCAAGGGTAAGTTTGAGATTCATGAGGCTTACTTGCTTATTTACCCCTAATATCCCCAAAGTAGCCTGGAAGAGTGTAGTGTTGAATACTACTTTGCACCCCAGATTAAAGTTCATCCTATGGTTGGCTATGCAAAATAGATTGACCACAGTTGATAGGCTTTTGAAGATTGGGATTGTAGTACCAACTGATTGTGCTTTCTGTGCAACATCTAGAGAAACCTTTTGATCATCTATTTTTTGGTTGCTGTATGACAAGAACTGTTTGGAGTAGGCTACTAGTGTGGTTAGGCTATACTAGAAATGTCAGCTCTTGGACTGACGAATTGGCCTGGGCCTGCCAGATGGCAAGAAGGAGGAATGGAGAGAGCTCCATTGCTGCATACTGTTTTGCTATGACTGTATATATCATCTAGAGGGAGAGGAATTCAGCTGATAGGATATGCACTTCATATGCACATCAGAGGATGCAGAATTCAGTTGTGGAAGACTGCTCTACTTAGTTAAAATTCAAACCCATAGCAAATTTTGTTTAGCAATTTTTGCCTAAATTGTTTTCACTGTTACTAGTTAGTTTATTTCTTGTATTGTACATAGCAGCATTTTGCTATTGAGAGAGCAATGGGTCAGCCCTGCTTAGCTTTCTAATGATCACTTATGATTAAATGAAATCTTTCAGTTATCAAAAAAGAAAGGGCTACAACATTCATGTTTTAAGTTTTCTCAAATTCCCAACGGATTTTCACGTACACTGGTTGGAAGTCAGACCTGTTGTAAACTTAGTCGATTCTATCAAATAGTATTCACCTTACTATTTATCTTGATCTTAAAACAATTATTTCCACCCAAACCCATCCCGATAAGACTTCATATGGATAAAAAGTCACATAAATACTCATTTAACACATTCACACCTAACCCGAATTTACGAAGTATAACAAGTTCTTTATATAGAACCCCAAAACCCTAATCTTTTGGTTTAGAACCGATATGGGACTAAAAGATTTTAAGAAATTCTCATTGAATCCTTGTGAATCGTTGAAATGTAATAGAAATCATGAACAAGAGGACAAAATTCATTAAGACACCGTCCTGGTTGCGTACAAAAAGAAAAAGTGAGAGAGAGAGAAGGGGTGTTTACCTTCGCGTGGTGGTATATCTACGGAGAAGGGGCAAAGCTCCCCAAATGGCCAAACAATTGCCTAAAAAAGTGACAAACATCTTTTTCTTTGCCATTATTTGGCGGAGCGTGACAAGCGGCTAGGGTTTTTCAACCCTTGCCTTCGAGAAAATGAAAAGGGTAAAGAGGCTCTTCCTCTTTTTATACGCGAGTCGGGCGGGTCTGGTCCAGTTTGGACCGGTTTCAGCAAAAAATGAAAAGAATTGGACCAATTCGCGAGAATAATAAAGGTCAAAATGAAAACGTTTAGTTTTGCAAATGGTGGCTATAAACTAATTTGAAACCTGGTAAAAATCATATCAATTGTAACCTCAAATAGTGCGAAAAATTAATTAATCATTTCTATTATAGCCGAACTTGAGAGTATTTGAAATCAAAGCTAAATTGATGTAAAACCTGGGATGTAATTAACAATTAATTAAATTAATCAAACTTCTTGATTTAACAGAGTAAAATGTTTATCAATTAATCATTGTTTAGTTTAAAAATTAATTAAATAATTGTTTTCCCTATTTTGAGTTAAATATTGGTAAATATGCTTGACCGTTATAAGAAATATGCAAAAATATGCAGATGATACACAACAATATACTGGATAATATTTTGCCAAATGAATGGCAAAGTGTCACCAAAACAATTTTATAAAATCATTTTAATTAGTAAAAGTGCATATTTTATTCTGTTTGTGATTCAAGAAGCCCGACTAACTAAATAAAACTAATAGAGGGCAAAAAATAGATCTCAACACCTTTCACCTATTTCATTACGCCAATGAACTAATTATCTTGTTACTACAAAAATTTAACTAAAGGTGACACTCAAGTCTACTAATTACTAAAGGTGACAACTTTGACCGAGTCAAGGTCAAAGGCCACTTAAATTTGTGATTAAGTTAATTGGGTCCAAAATATAATTTTAAAACTTGTTAAACTTTTGCAAAATACAAATAAAAAAAAAAAAAAAAAAAAAAAAAAAAAAAACCAACTTAATCCCAAAAAACCCAAGCCCCCTCCCCCCCCTCCGCCCAACGCACCCCCCCCCCCCCCCCACTCCCGGCCCCAAAAAAAATTAAAGAAAAGTTTTAAATTTTTTGCACCACCCCCCCCCCCCCCGTGACCCAACAACCGATCACCCCCAACCTCCCAAAAAAAAAAATTGGTTTTAAAAAAAAAGTTTGAAAAGTTTTGTTTTTATTCCCCCCCGCCCCCTCCGTCCCACCCCCCACCCCCAAAATTTTAAAAAAAGTTTTGAATTTTTTTTTGTTTTTTGTTTTTTTGCACCACCCATCCCCCTTGACCCAAAACCCCACCACCCCCACCCCCACGCTCCCAAAAAAAAAATTAATTTTGTTTTTTTAAAAAAAAAATTGAAAAGTTTTTGTTTTTGATTTTTTGCACCACCCACGCCCTCCCGCAGCCCCACCACCC
This sequence comes from Lycium ferocissimum, assembly GCF_029784015.1. Lineage (NCBI taxonomy): Eukaryota > Viridiplantae > Streptophyta > Magnoliopsida > Solanales > Solanaceae > Lycium > Lycium ferocissimum. Next base: position 60,094,447 of record NC_081349.1, on the reverse strand, counting down.
CCCCCCCTCCAAAAAAATATTTTAAAAAAAAAGTTTGAATTTTTTTTTTTTTTTTGTATTTTTGAACAACCCACCCGCGTGACCCAACAGCCCATCCACCCAAAAAAAAATTAATTTTGGTTTTAAAAAAAAATAGTTTGAAAAGTTTTTGTTTTGGTTTTTTGCACCCCCCCCCTCACCCACAAAAAAATTAAAAACAAGTTTTGAATTTTTTTTTGTTTTTTTGCACCACCCATCCCCCGTGACCCAACACCCCACCACCCCACCCTCCCAAAAAAAATTAATTTTGATTCTAAAAAAAAAATTGAAAAGTTTTTGTTTTTGGTTTTGCACCCCCCCCCCCCCACACCCACACCCACCCCCACCCTCCCAAAAAAATTAAAAGTTTGAAAAGTTTTTATTTTTGGTTTTTTGCAAACCCCCACCCCCCCAAAAAAAATTGAAAAGATGTTTTGAATTTTATTTGGGTTTCTTACTCCACCCACAAACCCCAAAAAAATTAATTTTGTTTTAAACAAAAATAGTTTTTTGCACCACCCAACCAACACCCCCCCCCCCAACCAAATAATTTTTCTTGAAAAGAAGTTTTAATTTTTTTTTTTTTTTGTTTCTTACTCCACCCACCTACCCCGCCACCTGCTCCCCCTCTGTCACTGCCCGAACCTGGGCCTGGATGTAACACGACACCTGGTGCCTGACTACATATGACTGAGCGAATCAACTGGCTGATTGAATCAACATGTGGTTTCAAATAAGTTATAAAATCATTGCAATAATCAAGGAAGTTGTTGCAACAAATTCCTCACATGTTGATAAAAATAAAAAAGTTGTTGAGGTTGTTGCAAAAGATTCCTCACCTTTTACAACAGCTCCCTTATGTTCGGTAGTTTCAAACGAGTTACAAATCTGTTACAACAGATTCCAAATCTGTTGGTAATAATCAAGCTATTCTTTGCGGATATGTCGCAATAGATTTCCCATACGTTACAGCAGTTAAACAAGCATTTGAAATAATCAAAGGGTTGCTTTGAGTAAATGGTTACAACCGAGTAATCAAGTAACTGTGTTCCTGACCTTGTCGGTAAAAATCAAACAACTGAGTAAATTGTTGCAACAGCTGAGTAATCTGTAGTTGTTGCAACAAATCAAATAGTTGCTGAAGCTTTTGCAACAAGTTACTAATATGTTGCAACAGATGGCTCAAATGTTGCAACAAGTTACTCATCTGTTACAACAGATGGCTCATCTGTTGCAACAATGTACTTAGTTGTTGTAAAATATTCACTCTATTGATCACTAAATATCATTAATTTCCTTTGTTTATCACTAAATATGGGTGAATCAAGTAGTTCACATCAAATCACTTTAATGATCACTCGATTTAGTGCATTGTGACTTAGTTGATCATCTGTCCTGACTCAAAATACCATTAAATTGATTAAGTATATATATTGATCACTAAATATTATTAATTTCCGTTGTTTATCACTAAATATGGGTGAATCAAGTAGTTCACATCAAACCAATCTAATGATCACCCGATTTATTGTATAATGACTTAGTTGATCATCTGTCATGACTCTAAATACCATCAAATTGATTAAGTATATATATTGATCACTAAATATCATTGATTTTCTTTGTTCATGACTAAATATGAGTGAATCAAATAGTTCACACCAAATCACTCTAATGATCACTCGATTTAGTGGATAATGACTTAGTTGATCATCTGTCCTGATTCAAAATACCATCAAATTGATTAAGTATATATATTGATCACTAAATATCATTGATTTCCTTTGTTCATCACTAAATATGGGTGAATTAAGTAGTTCACATCAAATCACTCTATTGACCACTCGATTTAGTGCATAGTGAGTTAGTTGATCATCTGTCATGACTCAAAACACCACAAATTGATTAAGTGTATATATATATATTGATCACTAAATATAATTAGTTTTCTTTGTTTATCACTAAATATCATTGATTCTCTTTGTTGAGCACTAAATATGGGTGAATCATATCATAGCTATTGCAACAATTGCAGTATATGTTACAACAATGGCAGTATCACGTTTGCAACAAGTAACATAGATGTTGAACAAAACATATCAGTTGTTGGATAAAACACAACAAGTTACCTAGTTTCTGCAACAAGTCATTCCACTTGTTGGAAGAACTCAAACAACCAACCTAGTTGTTGTAACAAGTCGTGTCGCTTGTTGGACAAACCCCAACAAGTAACTTAGTTGCTGCAACAGATTTGTTAATTGTAACCAGTCCTGTCACTTGTTGGATAAAGTCCAACAGATAAATGGTTGTTGCAACAAGTCCTCCTATTTGTTATGATATGTTCAACAACTAACTAGTTGTTGCAACAAGTCTTGTTACTTGTTGGAAAAGCGCCAACATGTTACGGAGATTTGTTTAACCAGTTTGTTACTTGTTGGAAATTTTTTGAATTTATTAACAACGAACATACATTTGTGATTTGAACAAGATCAACATATCACTCGGTGAGTTGTTGCAGCTGATCACTTAGTTGTTGGTGGCACTTTCGATTGTCTGTTTCATCCAACGGTAAAATATGTCCAAAAACTAATGTAGTTGTTGCAACAAGAAGTCTACTTGTTGCGACAAGTCAGCGAGTTGTTGGAAAGAGTAGAAGTTGTCCAACAGCTTTCACAGTTGTTACAACATGTAGGCTAAATTATTTATACACATTTTAGTAGTTGTTGCAACAGATTAATATAGAAGTTGCAACAACTGCATAAATTGTTGCAAGTGTTGCAAAAACTACAATAGATGTTGCAATAAATTCAGAAGTTCTTATACAACATCTTTAGCACTTGTTGCAACAACTGTAACTGCTACTGTAAATTTTTGAAAAATCAGCAGTTATACCAGATGAATAATTGAAATAAAACAATATTGTTTTACATACCAAATGAGCGAAAATAACCCATGAAGTAATGCCCAATGCTACACGAATGAAATCCGATCCAAAAATTACGTGGGTGAGTTTTTTTTTTCTTTTCTTGAGCACTTTTTTTCTAAATAAAAGAAGAAAGTAGCAGCAACAAAAGAGGAAGAGGAGGGGGAGGGGGTGGCGGCGTGGGTGGGTGGAGTAAGAAACTAAAAAAAAAAAAAAAAATCAAAACTTCTTTTCAAGAAAAATTATTTTGTTGGGTGCGGCGGGGGAGGGGTTGGGTAGTGCAAAAAACCAAAACAAAAATTTTTCAAAACTTTTTTTTTAAAACAAAATTAATTTTTTTTTGGGTTGGGTGGAGAAAGAAACCAAAAACCAAAAAAAAATAATTCAAAACTTCTTTTCAAGAAAAAATATTTTTTTGGGGGGGTTGGTGCAAACAACCATAAACAAAAACTTTTCAAAACTTTTTTTTTAAGAACCAAAATTAATTTTTTTTTTTTGGAGAGTGGGGGGTAGTGGGGTGTTGTGTCACAGGGGGTGGGTGGTGCAAAAGAACAAAAAAAATAATTCAAACCTTTTCAATTTTTTTTTTTTTTGCGGGGTTGAGGGTGTGAGGGGTGGGGGGAGGAGGGGGGTGCTGGTGGGTGTTTTGGGATTTTCCCCCCACCAATTTTAGGTAATTAGGGCTCGTTTGGTATGATGGATAAACAAAAAATAATCCTGGGATAAAAATTTAATGCCGCCTTATCCCACGTTTGGTTGGAATAAAAACTCGGGATAACTAATTCCAGAAGTAGTTATGCCGGTATTATAGTATTTTTTTATCCCACATCGAGGGTGGAATAACAATCCCGGAATAACTAATCCCGGTATTAATTATTCCGAAATAACTTATTTTCTAACCAAACGAGCCCTTAGGGTTTTATTAAGTTAGGCCAAAGTGTAAAAAATAAAACTGTTGGGCAAATTGAAAAATGGTCAAAAGTCCTTAATCAATAATCCAAATTTTATCACCTCTACTCAATATTTAAAACTTGAGTTACCTCTACTCAATTTTAAAAACCTTTTTGTCACCTATAATTATTTTCCCATGTTACTGTGTATAACACATTTTTATGTTGTCTCTACATATCTCTTTGGACAAAAACGTAAATAAAATCGCTGTCAAATCGTGTTAGTGGCTTTCCAGTATGGTATTGGGTAGATTTCTCTAGAAAAATTGAGAAATTTTATTAATTGGAAATTTCAATTCGATCAACAATTTTGCAACATAAAAGGAAATTCCTAAGCTTAATCTCCATAGCCCGATTAAAATCCATTGTTGAATTCTCTGATGCAGAAAAGAGAAATGAGATGAGAAAAGAGAAGAGAAGCAGATAAGATCGAAGAAAGACTTGCGGTTTGTTTTGATGAAATCGTGAAGGATGGTTTAGAGAGACGGAACTACGGTTTAATATGATTCCAAGAGAGAGATTTTTGAAATTTGAATTTGATTGGAACGTGATATCCTTTTCCTTTGATTTAGCTGAAATTCTGAAATATAGGCAGATCTTATTCCTAAATCTATGTTCTAATAAAAGGGGCTGTGTAGAAGAAAATGTGATGTTTGAAAATAAAAAAAACGGAAAAAGGAAATTTTAGTGAGAAAAATATAGTTCAAGAAAATCTTTAGGGCCATTATACCCTTAATAAATTAATTTTGAAGACGTGGCATCATCCTAGCCCTTCAAATTATTTTACCCTCTCAAATAATTTTTACTCACTAAAATAATAACTCAATAAGGCCAATTTTTTTTTAAAAAATAATACGAATTATTTTTATATTTTTTTGGAAAAATTATCCGTATTATTTTCTTTACGAACTATTTTTGAGTAAGTATTAGAGGGTAATTTTGGCCCTTTTCCGTAAAAAAAAATGCCAATATATCTAATAATAAATATAGTGTCTTATTTAATTATGTAGTGTGATTTTCCGATTTAGAAAAGAATAGTAGAAGCCCGACAAGACAAGTGGTAAGTATACCAATGTTGAATTGGTTTCAAGAAAAGTAACAATTATCAAGGCATTGGATGAAGTATGAACAGAGCACTCCTTGGAGATCTTAAGAATATTTAGATGTTCAAAGTCTAGCCTGTGATGTCGGTGGTATTCTTCTCTGGAAAGTAGGAGTGGCTCTGCTCAAAGTAAATCTCAAAGGTCAAGATTACTTTTGGTTAAGTTATCTACTCCCCCAGTCTATTTTTGTTTGTACTCTATATTAAAAATAGGTGTTCAGTTTTATTTGTACAGTTTAAAAAATTAAGAGAAAATGTAGTAATTAGTTCCTACTTTATCCTAATTAATTACTATAATCACTTATCAATGCATTTCCCAAAATAGTGCATTTATTATATTCAAAGGGTGATATAGTAATATTGTCATTCTATTTTTGGCTCCTTAATAGACGGGTCAAGTCAATACATGACAAGTAAATATTGACGGAGGGAGTTGACTTATCGTATGATTTAAGGAAAAGAATTGAATTGCCTGTTGATATGTTTGAACTCATCTTTTTTTGTTTAATTGTTGGTTCAGTAATATAATTTAATTAGACGTGATTTGTTCTATTTCTTTATACTCTACTATGGTGAATTGTGTGAACCGTCTCATCTAAGAAACATGGATATCAGATGGGAAACACTTTGATTTAGTTAATATATTAACAGCTAGTGCGTCGTTGTTGAGTTATAATACCCCAAACAGTGTCATTTGAACATTTGAAAATCTTGAAGAAAGTCAAGCGCACCAAGTGCGTGTGATAACTAGAAATTCACAATTTTAAAGAGTTTTGAATTTCCCATAAATTCATTAAATAATTAATTTTTTATTTGTAATGTGGTGGATATGTTTATTTATTGATTTATTCATTTAGTATAAATATTTTTTCCTTTTGAGTTCGATTTTGTTGTTCAGTTTATATTTTGATATCTGTTTACTAGTTCGTAGGATTATTTTAGCGCTATAAAATCTGATATCTAATTCTAGAATATTTTTTGGTTTTAACCCACAAAAAAGGTGGATGCACCCAAAAACAAAAATATAAGAACAGTGGACATATATTTATGTGAGATCCCTAATAATATTTTGTGCCAAAATTAAAAAGAACTTAAATTCCCTAGAGAAATAGAAATAGCAATGTTTAATTAGACTAAATAATTTATACTAATGTTAATACTAAATGATTGATAGTAATGTTTAATTAGATTAAATAATTGATAAATTATTAATGAACGAAAACAATGAAGTTAGAATTTGCGGGTTACCGCAAGCAATTTCCTCCAAAGAATTTTCTTTTGTTCTCTTTTATGCTCTTACCATTAAATAGATAATTTAATTAAAAAGCAATCTTGACCTTTAAAATTCATATGACACGTGGCAATGATCTAAACATGTAGATGTTTACCGTAGCTATTTTAATTGGATCAGAGCTGCTCCCTAATAAATGGGTTTAGCCGAATTTTTAGGAAAAAGATTTTTGAAGATTAACCTAAGCAAAAAAAGGTAATTACAATACCTCTATAGTATGACTTTGTTTTGAATATATCTTTTGTATTCTAATTCAAATATTTATACCACTTATACTTTGAAAACCCTACACCTAGGTTTTACCTTCATATTGTGTCTATACCGTTATATTGAATGCTCTTGGTTGATTCTTTCTGTTCATATGATACATACAACTATGATGGCGGTTGGGCCGATTCGATGGCCGCATTAGCTTTGAGATATATCCGTAACTTAGTATATTAAAATATAATTATTAAAAGATAAATTAAAATCATAAATAGAATATTTTACATATTTATTTTTATGATACTTAAAAAAGAAGATGAATATTTTTGGTGAAATTTTTATTTACGCCTAAAAAAGAGAATAAATACTTTTTAAAAATCTATCTTTCGAAACCAGTAGAAAATGAACAAAAATTTGATAATAAGATATACCAGGTATTAGTAATAAATTAAAGATAAATAAATGTTACACCTCGGAAAAATTTTCGTTGATGCACAGTGGATAGACTAACGAGGGGCACGAAGTATACGATGTTTCAATAAGTAAGAAATAGCATTGGATGATCCTAATTGAGGTTTCGAAGGCATTCGAGGTAATAGAAGAAAGTTTGCCAAGAAAGGCAAGGCATACGTTATGTATCGGAAAGGATTTATGAGTAACGAATTAATGATGACTTAATGATATTTTGGAGAAGAGCTATAACATCCCTTAGATTGTTAATGAGGTGTTAAACAAGTGTTAAGAAGGTTCCATAAGGATTGGAGATCAAACGAGTCGACGAGAACGAAATCGGAATAGCTGGGCATTATACGGCCCAACATACTGGCCGTATAAATTATACTGTCCGTATGTTAGACCGTATATTTAGCCCAGATTGGCAGCATTCACTGGACCAAATCTACGGCCAGACATACGGTCAGTATAATTTATACGGACCGTATGTTGGTCCGTAGAAACAAGACGTGACAGATTCTGTATTATTAATAAGGGGATCAAGTTCATTTCATTTCATTTCCCCTTCACTCCCCTTCTCTCTAGAACTCTCTAGAACATTTCTCCACACTTCACCTACAAGAATCCAACGGAGAGTAAGGATCAACTTCATCAAACCAAGGAAATCAAGTGTAAGAAACTCATTAGAGTTCATCCAAGTCAAGAAATTCCATTGGAATTGGCTCAAGTGAAGTCTTTCCACTCAAGGCTTATTCCTACACTATCTAAGGTAAGTTTTATGATCATTCCATGTTGTTTAAGATATTGAGAGGTTGAAAGACTTAGATTATGAAAGGAGATAGAAAATGGGTTATAAAGATGAGAATAATGAGATTTTGAGTAGTAGCTTGGGATGAGTTATGATTCTTGATATATTGTGATTATGATTATGCTATAAGTGATATTAAGGACATGGGATAAGCATTATATGTGAGAAAACGTACTAGTATACTACGACCATGATTATGGATGAATTGAAGTGAAATTGTGGAATGTGGCTAATGTAGACGAATGAAGATTGTTGGTTATAATGTTGTGAATGTTATTACAGACGTTTGGGAATTGATATACGATATGAAGAAAGTTGTATAAACTAAGGAAATGCTGTCCAATTTTCTCTAGCTTTAGTAAGCACGTTCATATAATCGACTAGCTAATGTTAATGCGAATTCTCTTGAAGGCAGAAACGTGAGCATTGAAGGAAAACAATCAAGCGATGGAATTGTTAAACGAAAGAGGTATGTAAGGCTAATCCCTTCTTTCTAAGGCATGACTCCTATGGCATGAATCCTCCTATCTTTCCATGATTTTCCTACATATCGGAAATTATGAGTCTACGATTATAAAGAGCTTCATACAAGATAAAGAAAAGAGATACGTTACGGGCATGACAATACTGATGATGAATCTAAGTCTAGAATTCCTAAAGCTCATGATATAACATTCCTACGAAGCTAATGATCCTTATATGATTCCTATGATATTATTTTCCCTACCTCTCCATGACTTTCTTACATTCCGGGAACTATGAGTCAACGTTGACAAAGAGCTTCTTATGAGATAACGATAAGAAATATGTCATGAATATGATAATAATGATGATAAGTCTAAGCCTAGAGATTCTAAAGCAAGTTATGATGATTATGATCACTCCATAATGTAATCGGGGGTTCACGACCTTACGTCACCCCGACATAGCTATAGTTGCCTTCAAGTTCTAATGTATGTTTTAATGATAAATATATGATGATGCTAAGTTCATGATAAGGTTACGATAAGCTTATGATAAGTTTATGATATGCCTATGCAATGTATGATAATGTTAAGCTTACGATGGGTATAAGACGATACGATTCCACCGTGCCTAAATGGCCGAGCATGTCACCGCGAAGGCGGGCTGCATACGACTCCACCGTGCCTAAATGGCCAGGCATGTCACCGCGAAGGCGGGATGCATACGATTCCACCGTGCCTAGATGGCCGGGCATGTCACCGCTAAGGCGGGCTGCTTATGATTACACCGAGCCTAGAGGGCCGGGCATAACACCACTAGTGGGCGGCATATGATGGTTACCTGGACGCGGGTTAACGATAATGGTATATATGTAATACGATGATGTATGCGCTATGATGATACGTGTACTACGATTATATATGATACGTAACGTATGATGCATCCACTCTTAAAGGCTAAGCGAGGTTATGTCTTCAATCTTATGTCTTATGATTTCTCTATTATGCTCGTTTCATTCTGCCTTACATACTCGGTACAATGTTCGTGCGACATCCGTTTTATTTAGACGCGTTTGTGTTCATGCCCACGGGTAAACGGGGAGGAGATCCGGACTCGTAGGAGGCATTGCGGGGCCTTGAGAGCACTCCATTATTCCGGAGGTGCCATTGCTTATTGTTTTGTGTATATGTATTTTGGGCACGGTGGGGTCCTGTTCCGTCCCTATTTCTAGCACTCTAGTAGAGGCTCGTAGATAAGTATGTGTTGGTAGTATGGTCTCACGATGTCCTTATTGTATGTATATTATTTTGATAGCCGAAGGGCTTATGTATATAAAGGTAATTATGTTCAAAGTGAAAAAATGGTTTTTCCTATGATTTGAGTATAAGATTAATGAATGAACGCTTGATGTGTACGATGGGTAATGGTACGAGCGGTGCTGGGTGGTTAGCCCCGGGTACCCGTCACGGCCCTAGTCGGGTCGTGACAAAAGTGGTATCGAGCTTCGATTCGACCCTAGGAAGTGTCGAGCCGTGTCTAGTAGAGTCTTATTTATGGTGTGTTGCGCGCCACATCTATAAACAGGAGGCCACAGGGCATTTAGGATGGTTACTCTTCTTTCATCTCTAAGATCGTGCGATAGAGCTAAGCCATAGGAAATGAGATTTCTTATACTAACCCTTGATTGCGACGGAAAGAACGGTATTGATAGAAGAAAGTGATTGATGACATTGAAAGTTACGGAGGTAAGCCCCTTTGTTGAGGCTATGTTATCGGAATATGTATTTATATGATAATGGATTGGTTGTCATAGAGGTAAGTCGGTGTAAGTACAACAGAGGAATTGACTAAAGGTATCTCTTGATGATAAGTTCAGTTATAAGTTTGTGAACTAAACAAATTGAATGAATCAGAACAAAGGTAAGCAACGGTACGAAAGATGTGTGTCACGACCCAACCCCGTAGGCCGTGACTAGTGCCCGAGCTGGGCACCCGTACCTACATAATAGCCAGAATTAGCACACAAATAACATATACATATACAAAAGTCGGGCGTCGTCTCCAAAGTGTCACATGTACAAATATATCACAGAAGCCAACAAGGCTATCATAAGGCACATCGTCCTAAAATATATACAAACGCAAGCCGACAAGGCTGCCACGGCGAATGGGACCTCCCAAAACATAAATCATACGAACACAACTAAACAGTAATATGCACAACCCACATATATGTCTACAGACCTCTAAGAGTAACAACAGAATCATATGACGGGACAGGGCCCCGCCGTACCCCTGAATAAACATATACATATACAACGGAAGAGTCTGTACCAAAATGTAGGCTCCGGAACAAAGGAGCACTCCAAGACAGCAGAATAGGTGTCCTAAGCTGGCGGATCACCAAGGTGAGCGTCTGTACCTGCGGGCATGAAACGCAGCCCCCGAAGAAAGGGGGTCGAGACGAATATGTGCGAGTATGCAAAGCATGAAATACAGTAAACAGGATCATAATCGAAACAAGGAGTACAGAAAATAAGTAAAATATGCTGAACACCAAAATATTTACTTTTAAAACACAATCATGCATGGGGCTCAGGGAATATGGTCGCCCACCCGTCATTGGCGCCATAACATATCATACTCCAGAAGATTTCATATCTCCGAAACCCGACAAATCCCATCACACATCGTAACACCATAGCACATCATAACACCAAAACATACACGGAACCCGGCCCTCTAGCGAGGAGCTCGGTGAACCGGAACACATCATACTCCGGAATATAACATAGTGCGCACGACGACATAATCGGCCCGGGACTCGGTGAACGATGTATCAACCATATGCGCGAGCAGAGTCGTGAGTAACCATATGCATAAAAATCATCAATATAGACTCAATAGATAAGTAAGTAATCGACGCTCGAGGGTTAAGTCGATAGTCACCTTAAGTTCATTCAGAAAGTCGTTAGAATTAACATAGAGAAGTCTCGGGGGCCCACGGACAAGTATCAAACCAATCCGAGCCCGCCTATGGAAGTTGGAGATATTATTCATTATAGAATCTCCTACGAACGTTTCGAAGCGATCCGAGCTCGTCTATGAAAGTTACAGTCGTTCGTAGCTACGGAATCTTTTAAGAACAAAATTCTTCATGTAACATTTGAAATCCAGTCATATAAAAACATAAGGATCTTAGTTCGACTACATTAAGAGGGCCAACATTAAGGAGCGAATAAGAATCGTATACAAGCTCGGATCTTAAGAATGGAGTTACCCCGAGGCTCGTATCATAGCCTACTTACCGCTAAGACATGCCAAAAGAAAGAACGGTTAGGCTTTACATACCTCGTCCGCTCTCAAAGCTAATCCAAACCTAAGTCTCGGGCTCCCCAAGATCTACAATAACGTCATCAAATACCAAACATTAGCTATAGGTATTTTAGGAATTCAATCCCAAGCTAGCACTTAATTCTACAGAAATTTGGGCAGCATTTCCCCTATAAATACAACAACCCCGAGAATTTAACTCGGCCAAATCTTCAACAACAATACCAACAACCATGTTTACAACATCAATAATCAATTCAAAACGCATTCTAACGTTAGTAACTCTTTTCTACATAATTCGACAACATTCCAATTATATTCAATTCAACTACATACATTCAAACCAACATCAACGCTCACATGTTCAAGTACTAATCCGAGATCATTCAAACAAAATTCAATAACACTTCAACAATCCGCACAACATTCAAAACAACCCAACCAACACTCCATTCTACCCGAAACCATCCCAAACCCGAGAACAACAACAACAACACATTCCTCTCTTCCAAATTCATGAATTATATCAACAATCTACACGTTAACAATGTCATTCTCAAAAATATGAAAGCTACATTAAAATCACGTTAACTTCCAAACCATCCCACAACAATTACAACTTCAACTTGAATCATTAAACTTTCATTATCAACATGGAATCCACAACAACAACAACCAAAACACTAAACAAAATTAGTTCATTCCTTGCCATACAAGATGGCCCATATTCGGCCACCACCCCAACACACAACTTTCATGATTCTCATCCGTCTCCACACACTACAACATGTACAAATCATTCATAACATATGAAAAAGAAGATTAAACCTTACTTTTTCCACTCAACTTCACAACTTAGCTAGGGTTGTAAATGATGAAAACGAGAGGTTTGTTGACTCCAACAACAACTCCACGTTAACAAGGACCCTTCAATTGGTTGAATTGCTAGAAGAAAATATTTTTTTGTTCAAGATTTTTGGACCTCAAATCTTGCTTGCTATGGCCGAATATGGCCTTTTTTTCTCCAAGGTTCTCTAAGTTTCCAAGGCTTGTGAAGATGATGAATGAGATTAATTGACTTAGTCATCTTTTAGTAACATATATGATGCATCCATGTGGACCTTGGCCCACACCCATATGGCCGGCCACTTGGCCCTTTGGTTGATGAATTATTAACTTTCCAAAACTAACTTTTAACCCCAAATTTCCTTAATATTCCATGCCATAAAATCATAAGCAACTTATGCCTTAGAACAAAATCGTGGTTAAAAGTCTCTACTTCGTATCCCGGAATAGTCTTGTCCCTAACTTATCATGGTCAACTCGGATTGTCCCAATATACAAAATACGGGATATAACATCCTCCCCCCCTTAAGAACATTCGTCCTCGAATGTTAAACTAATTCTACGGGGTCCTATAAGCATCTCGGGGGAGTTTCTTCTATAGCTATCACATACAATTCATTCATCAATCAACATAACCAATTAAGGAATTTAGATTACCTGTAGGCATCGGGAATAAGTAGGGATACTTCTTCTTCATCTCCTCTTCGGTTTCCCAGGTCACCTCCTCCCTGTTATTGTTCCGCCACAACACCTTAACGGAAGCCACATCTTTATTACGCAACCTTCTCACCTGACGATCCAAAGATGGCTATAGGTCGCTCCTCATAAGATAACTCCTCTCACACTGATATCCTCTACGGGAAATATTCTGGAAGGGTCACCAATGCATTTACGAAGCATAGACACGTGGAAAACTGGATGCACTGCTCTCAAATCAGCTGGTAAGTCTAACTCGTAGGCAACCTTGCCTACTTTATGAATGATCTGATAAGGCCCAATATATCTCGGACTGAGCTTTCCCTTTTTACCGAATCTCATAACCCCTTTCATGGGTGACACCTTCAGGAATGCCCAATCGCCAATCTGGAACTCTAAATGTCGACGTCGATTATCTGTATATGATTTCTATCGACTCTGGGCTGCTAATAACCGTTCCCGAATAAGTTTCACCTTGTCAACTGCTTGTTGAATCATATCTGGGCCAATTAATTTAGTTTCGCCAACATCAAACCAGCTAATCGGTGACAATTCGCATTTTCTGCCATACAGAGCCTCATATGGTGCCATCTGGATACTGGAGTGGTAGCTATTATTATAAGCAAACTCAACCAGTGGCAAATGATCATCCCAGCTACTTCTGAAATTGATAACACAGGCCCGCAACATATCTTCCAAATACCGAATAGTACGCTCAATATCCGTCGACCGAGGATGAAATGTCGTACTAAGACTCACCGTGTCCCCAATCCTTCCCGAAATGATCTCCCCGGTTATAGCTTAAACGGGCACCTCTATCGGAGATAATAGATATGGGAACTCCGTGAAGTCTTACTATTTCCTTAATATATTGTTATAGCCCGTATTTCGTGCGCTCGGACATTTCGAAGAAGTCGTGGAATGTGGAAGGTAAGATCGTTTTTCAAAATTTATTTTAATGAACAAGTGGGTTATGAACATTTTTTATGAATATTACTAGTATGGAAATGTTGTGAAGGACAAAGGGTAAAAAGGGAAACTCGCAAAACGGTTCATGGTAATATTGTGAAAAGCTAGGGGTAGAATGGGAATTTCACAAAGTTCAAGAAAATTCAAGAAAAGGCCATATGGCCGTGTAGCATGTGTGGTGTGTGCCATATCTTAATTAATAAGGTTAATTGTGCATGTGCATGGATGAAGCTTGTAAGAGAAGACAATTGGTCTTCTTTATTAATTATCAAGAAAAAATTGGAAAAATCTAGAAATATGTAGAGAGGGGGCATGTGCCCCTCACATGCCTATAAAGCTACATATATATATATATATGTGTGTGTGTAGTTATTTTTTTTAAAGGGAGTGGAAGAACAAGAGAGAGCAAAGACCAAAAAAAAAAAAGAGAAAGAGGGGGGAGGGAGAGGTTCGGCCATGGTTGGCCGAACTTGGAGGGGTAGCCAACATAGTTCAAAAATTATTTTCTTTCATCCTTACTACCAAATGGAAGGTCCTTAACAACATGGAGTGGTTTTTGGAGCAAGCCAAGCATTTATTTGGATGACTTACCAATTCTAGCTAAGTGAAGAAGTTGAAGGAAAAAGGTATGTATCCAATCTTACTTCATGTTTTATGCATGGTTGGGAGTATTATAGTGTGGAAATGGGTGAAAATCATGGAAATAGGAATGTTGTATAGTAGTGGCCGTGTGCATGGTGTATGTGTGATTGAGCCGTGTATGTGTGTTGTGTGGGAGATTGAGATAATTCCATGTTATGTGTTGGTTGTTGTAGTGTATAGAAAAGGATGGAAAATTCATGAAAAATGTGCATATGTGTGTGTGTTGGCCGAATAGTATAGCTAATGGAAAGGTGTGACAAATTGATTTTATTTAGAATGGTAATTGTTGTTATGGTAGATTCTATAATGTAAAATAAGAATTAAATGGCTTGGAGGATCGAAAGTTGGGTTAAGGTGATTGAATTTGAAAGAGGAAAATATGTTGTTGCTGGAATGTAGATAAATGAGTAAAAAAAATGCATGAAGACATGTAAGGAGAGATTATGGTCGAAATAGGTGTTTTGGTAAGTTAGTGTCAATTGATGTAATTCGATATTCTAGTTGTTGTCGTTATGGATTATGTGACGTTGAATGAAGAATGTGGTTGAAGTTAATGAATATAGATGATAATGAAGTGTATGGTTGTTGTTAAATTTGAAGGTTTCGGGTGAAGTAGTATGTCGATTGATTCGACGGAATATTATGCGAATTGAATTGAATTGAATTGAATTGAATTGAATTGAATATTGAAGTGTTGCTAGAATAATTGTGGTATTGTTGTTGGTTTGGCCGAGTTGAATTCTCGGATTGTTGTTAATGGATGAATTGGGCCGAGCCATATTCTCGGGACGGTGTATTTACAGGGGAGATGCTGCCGAAATTTCGCGTATTATAAGTAAATGTATTCGAAGGATTAAGAGAGGCATATGATAATGAGCCTAACAATTGCGTTAATCGTCTTGAATGTAGACTAGCGGCAACAAGTTTGGACGAATAAGCGTAGCTAGTAAGGCACGGCGTAGGTATGTTAAGGCTCGTCCTTTTTCCTTCTATGGCATGAATCACACGTTGCGATTTTATAAATGTTCCCATAACGTCCTTATTTTCAAAAGTTAGGAGTTATGATTTCAAAGCATGATTTCCTTTCTAAAAGTTTATGAATGTTTTCCAAAATATTCAGTTTTCTCCAAAATCCAAGTTTTACGATTTTTGAAAGTTTTTATGACCAAAACAACGACTATGATTCTATGATGACAATGATGATGCCAGACATGAGAAAATGACTAGGACGAATATGTCGAGGATATGTTCTTACTATGAATACGACGATATGAAATGTTAAGCTATTTTTAGATAATGACTATTTTAAAGGTTTCAAAGTATATGAAATGATATGTTATGACCCTGTTTTATGTTTTCCCGTGATGCTATCCTTGATTGATAGTCTCACCTTATAATTGTTCCTTCAAGGTGAGACAAAGCGCCCATGATTATTCCATAAAGTAATCGGAGGTTACCGACCTTACGTCACTCCGACGGATACATGACTTTTCTTTGGGCTCTCCTGCATGCTTACATGATATATGCACATGATATATGTATATGTATATGGGGATATGGGGAAAGGTGAGGCGCTATAGACGCATAGCCACCTGATCAGTTGGATAATGTTACCATCTCGGACGCGGGATGCCCGGACGCGGGATATGAGGTTAAATGGACCGGGCCGAACGTTCCTCGGCAATATGATATGTATATATGGATCGGGCCGCACGTTCCGCAAAGAATATAATATGTGTATATGTATATGGATCGGGCCGCACGTTCCGCAAAGAATGTATATGGATCGGGCTGCACGTTCCGCAAAGATAGTATCCGGATCGGCCGCACGTTCCGCGATTAAGCATGCATGATTCCGCCTTAAGAGGCACTCACACTTACAAAAGTTACAACTTCACACGATATGCTTCATATGTACGTATTGACCTTACATGATATGTTCCCCATGTACAAAGCGCGTATTTACACATGATATGTCTCATATGTTCAGGATACTCTCTTTTACATGACATGTTCTACTTTTCATACTATGTTACTATTTATGCCTTACATACTCAGTACCATGCTCGTACTGAACCCTCTTCTTCGGGGGCTGCGTTTCATGCCGCGCAGGTACGCCCAAATGATCAGAAGTCATTATAGAAGATGTTCCAGCGGAGTTAGCATCTCCATTTGCTCTGGAGAGTTGCCGGGTCAAGAGTCCTATGCTATGATGTCATGTTCGAATTAGAGACTTTGCAGACAGAGTCGTGGTCCAGAGTGTCAGCTTTTAAAAAGGGTTCCACTAGTTGATGTATTTTTATTATACCTTATGTTATAGATCCCTTATGTTTACAGACTGTGTGTAATTTGAGAGGCGACAAAAAGAATTTCAAAAAATTTTTACTATGCATTTTACCTTCAGATGATTTAAGAATCCAAAGAGAATGTGTGAGAAATAAGAGTCAGCGGGTTCGCTCGGCTCCGAATATGGGGTCGGGTGCCCATCACACCCTAGTAGAATCGGGGTGTGACATATATAACCTGGCATAGTCCTCAGCTGAATAAGTAGTCCTGACTGGAAGAAAATGGGCTGATTTCGTCAGCCTATCAACGATAACCCATATGGAGTCATACTTCCGCGGAGTACGAGGTAAGCCTGTAATGAAGTCCATATTAATTATTTCCCACCTCCAAGTCAGAATTTCCATCTCCTGCAACAATCCACCCGGTTTCTGATGCTCAATCTTAACCTGTTGGCAATTTGGGCACTGAGCAACGAACTCGGCTATGCCCCTCTTCATACCATCCCACCAGTACAAGCATCTGAGGTCATGATACATCTTCGTCGACCTTGGATGAACAGAATAAAGGGCATGATGTGCCTCACCCATAACCTGTCGCCGTAGCCTTGCAACCTCAGGTACACATAATCTGCCCCTGTGTAGTAGTACTCCATCAGGTGTAATCTCGAACGGGGTCTTCTCCTTGTCAAGGGATGCATCTCTGTACTGTGCCAGAACAGGGTCTTCATATTGACGTCGCTTTACCTCTTCCATAATAGAGGACTCAGCAACTCCTCGGACAGAAACCCCAGTATCTCCAGAATCAGCAAAACGGACTCCAAGACTAGCTAGCTGACGAATCTCACGAACTATTTCTTTCTTTTCTGATGGCGCGTCCGTCAAGCTACCTATAGACTTCCTGCTGAGTGCATCTGCTACCACATTAGCTTTCCCAGGATGATATAAAATATCGACATCATAGTCTTTCAAAGAACTCTAGCCACCTCCTCTGCCGCAAATTCAACTCCTTCTGCTTAAAGATATACTGAAGGCTCTTGTGATCCATATAAATATCAACATGAACGCCATATAGATAGTGTCTCCATATCTTCAAAGCGTGAATTACCGCGGCTAGCTCCAGATCGTGAGTAGGATAATTTCTTTCGTGCTTTCTGAGCTGCCGGGAGGCATAGGCTATAACCCTGCCATGCTGCATTAATACACACCCTAATCCAACACCAGAAGCATCACAACATAGCCATCTGGTCCCTCGAAGAGTCGAATCGGAGCCGTAGTCAACTTTTCTTTCAAAGAATCGGAAGCTCCGTTCACAAGCATCAGTCCACTGGAACTTAGCTCCCTTCTGAGTTAGCCTCGTTAAAGGCTCTGAAATCGAAGCAAACTTCTACACAAATCTCCTGTAATATCCTGCTAGTCCCAGAAAACTACGTACCTCAGTAGGTGTCGTAGGTCTAGGCCAATTCTTTACGGCCTCAATCTTCTGGGTGTGCACCCGGATGCCATCAGCTCCAATAATATGCCCCAAGAATGCCACTGAAGTCAACCAGAATTCACATTTAGAGAATTTAGCATACAATTTCTGGTGCTGGAGCACCCCAAGTACCGCCCTCAAATGATCTGCATGCTCCTCTTCTGATCGTGAATAAACCAGGATATCATCAATAAATACAATCACGAACATATCCAGGAACGGCTTGAATACCCGGTTCATCAAATCCCTAAACACTGCTGGAGCATTAGTCAACCCAAAAGACATCACTCTGAACTCATAATGCCCATACCGAGTCCTGAATGCTGTCTTTGGAATATCTGCCTTTCGTACCCGTACCTGGTGATATCCTGACCGCAGGTCTATCTTCGAGAAACACCTAGCACCCCGCAACCGGTCAAACAGTCATCAATCCCGGGGGGGGATATTTATTCTTTATGGTTACCTTATTCAGCCGCCTATAATCAATGCACACGTCCGCAATACCCGTCTTTCTTTCTCACGAACAATACAAGCGCTCCCCAAGGTGATGTCTTTTGGGCTAATGAAGCCCTTCTCTAATAAATCCCTCACCGCTCCTTCAATTCTTTCAATTCGCGAGGTGCCATTCGTAAGGAGGAATAGATATAGGCCGAGTGTGTGGGCAAGACATCTATAGTGAACTCTATCTCCCGCTCGGGAGGAAGATCCGGAAGCTCGTCCGGGAATACATTTGGAAATTCATTAACCACCGGACCGACTGAAGAGTCGGTGCTTCTGCTTTTAAGTCATGTACACGAACCAGATGATAAATATAACCCTTTCGAACCATTTTCCTTGCCTTGAGGTATGAAATAAACTTACCCCTCGGCGATGCTATATTTCCTGTCCACTCTATAACTGGTTCTCCTAGAAATTGGAAACGAACTACCTTCTTCTGGCAATCAACATTAGCATAACAAGAGGCTAGCCAATCCATACCCATAATAACATCGAACTCAGTCATATCTAGCTCTATCAGATCTGCTTTAGTGCAACGGCCACAGATAATTACCGAACAATCTCTATAAACCTGCCTGGCTATAACAGAGTCTCCTACCGGTGTAGCTACCTCGAATGGTTCTATCGGTTCAGGTTTTATCCCAATTCTACTAGCAACAAGGGGAAAAATATATGATAAAGTGGAGCCTGGATCTATCAATGCATATACATCTCGAGAGAAGATCAATAATATACCTGTAACCACATTAGGTGACGCCTCCTGATCCTGTCGGCTGGCCAAGGCATATATGCGGTTCAAAGGACCGCTAGAACTGGACGCTCCGCCACGGCCTCTATCGCGGCCTGATGGTGTGGGCATACCCCGCCCCGCAGGGCGCATAGCTACAGAAGATGAAGACGAACCAGAATCGACCCGAAAGAGGGCCGAGCCGCGCCCCCCGCACTACCCCCGCGGACAATCTCTCATAAGATGGCCCCGACGGCCACAAGTAAAACAAGCACCGTGGCACGATAACACTCTCTTGGGTGATGTCCTCTCCACGGAGAACATCGAGGTATGGGTGGCCTCGACCGACCGGAACCTCTCGTCCACCTGTGAACCCGAAGCCCTGGAGCTCTGACCAGCTCCTGAATACCCTGTACTGTCGGATCTCCTACCTGCAAACTGTGGGGGTGTACTCCGTGCTGGCTGGGAAGGATATCTACTATGCTGCTGCTGAGGCTGCCTGCCTCGAGACTCCCCAGAATAACCAGCTGATCTAGCCCTCTTGGGCTGGCTCCTGTCATAATCTCTGTCGGGCTGACGCCCTCTATGTCGATCCTCCATACCCTGGGCATGCGCCTGTACCCGTGCAATATCCATACCGGGCTGAGAAGCCATCACCATACAGCTATTAATCAAATAGCGATTCAACCCTATCACATATCGATATATCCTGTCGGTCATATCAGCTACGAAAGTGGGCGCATATTTATCCAATGAATCAAACTCCAGACTATACTCCCGGACACTCCTGCCCCTCTGTCTCAACTGCAGGAATCTGTCAACCCTAGCTCGCCGCATCTCTGGAGGCAGAAAGTGGCCAAGAAAGGCCTCTGTAAACTCGGCCCATACCGCTGGAGGAGCACCCTCGCCCCTAGACATCTCCCAGGACTCGTACCAATTAGCCGCCACATCCCGCAATCGATATGAAGCCAACTCGACAGACTCAGTCTCCGAAGCCTTAATGAGCCGCAACGTACGCTGCATCTGTCTAATAAACTCCTGGGGATCCTCTTCGGGCTTCGACCCGGAAAACTCTGGAGGACCACAAGTCAAGAAATCACGGGCCCTCTGACTGTCATGTCGGTCCACATGATCACCTCCTAGTCCGTGCCTGTGAACCTGCCCCGCCACCAATCTGGTCAACAACTGGACCGCATCTCGCATGGCCCTATCCTCCGCCCCTGGCTGAGGAGCTGGAGGCTCGGGTACTGGAATCTCGGGAGCTGGCGGTGGAGCCGCCCCCTGATCTGCAGCTGCTGCTGCCCTATGCTCCTCTAATGGTGACGGTGTAGCAGAGCTCGCTGACCGGAGCACAATCTCAGGCTCAAGCTGGGCACGGGCCCTAGTAACTCTCCGGGCCTGGCTGGTCTCTCCAGCTGCTGTCGACTTGCCCTTCTGGGCAGCTGTCGCCTTTCTCGGAGGCATCGCTGAAAACATAACAATTCGTTAGGAAGGAGTCATCCTGATAATACAGCTCTATCGCACGATCTAAGATCAGAAGGAAAGATAACATCCTAAATGTCCTGTAGCTTCCTATTTATAGATGTGGTGCACAACACACCGATAAACAAGACTCTACTAGACATGGTCTGTAGACATTCCGAGGACGAACCGCTCTGATACCACTTTTGTCACGACCCAACCCCGTAGGCCGTGACTAGTGCCCGAGCTGTGCACCCGTACCTACACAATAGCCAGAATCAGCACACAAATAACATATACATATACAAAAGTCGGGCGTCGTCTCCAAAGTGTCGCATGTACAAATATATCACAGAAGCCAACAAGGCTATCATAAGGCACATCGTCCCAAAATATATACAAACGCAAGCCGACAAGGCTGCCACGGCGAATGGGACCGCCCAAAACATAAATCATACGAACACAACTGAACAGTAATATGCACAACCCACATATATGTCTACAGACCTCTAAGAGTAACAACGGAATCATATGACGGGACAGGGCCCCGCCGTACCCCTGAATAAACATATACATATCCAACGGAAGAGTCTGTACCAAAATGTAGGCTCCGGAACAAAGGAGCACTCCAAAATAGAGTGATGGGTGTCCTAAGCCGACGGATCACCAAGGTGAGCGTCCGTACTGCGGGCATGAAACGCGGCCCCGAAGAAAGGGGGGTCGGTACGGAATATGTACCGAGTATGCAAAGCAAGATATACGAAACGTAATCATAATTGAAACAAGAGTACGTAAAATAAGTAAAATATCCGAACACCAAAATATTTACTTTTAAAACACAAATCATGCATGGGGCTCGGGAATATGGTCGCCCACCCGTCATTGGCGCCATAACACATCATACTCCAGAAGATTTCATATCTCCGAAACCCGACAAATCCCATCACACATCATAACGCCATAGCACATCATAACACCAAAACATACACGGAACCCGGCCCTCTAGCGAGGAGCTCGGCGAACCATAACACATCATACTCCGGAATATAACATAGTGCGCACGATAACATAACCGGCCCGGGACTCGGTGAACGATGTATCAACCATATGCACGAGCAGAGTCGTGAGTAACCATATGCATAAAAATCATCATTATAGACTCAATAGATAAGTAAGTAATCGACGCTCGAGGGTTAAGTCGATAGTCACATTAAGTTCATTCAGAAAGTCGTTAGAACCAACATAGAAAAGTTTCGGGGGCCCACGGACAAGTATCAAACCAATCCGAGCCCGCTTATGAAAGTTGGAGACATTATTCATTATAGAATCTCCTACGAACGTTTCGAAGCGATCCGAGCTCGTCTATGAAAGTTACGGTCGTTCGTAGTTACGTAATCTTTTAAGAACAAAATTTCTTTATGTAATATTTGAAATCCAATCATATAAAAAAAAAACATAAGGACCTTAGTTCGACTACATTAAGAGAGTCAACTTTAAGAAGCGAATAAGAATTGTATACAAGCGGATCTTAAGAATGGAATTACCCCGAGGCTCGTATCATAGCCTACTTACCACTAAGACATGCCAAAAGAAAGAAAGGTTAGGCTTTACATACCTCGTCCGCTCTCAAAGCTAATCCAAACCTAAGTCTCGGGCTCCCCAAGATCTACAATAACGTCATTAAATACCAAACATTAGCTATAGGTATTTTAGGAATTCAATCCCAAGCTAGCACTTAATTCTACGAAAATTTGGGCAAAGATTTCCCCTATAAATACAACAACCCCGAGAATTCAACTCGGCCAAATCTTCAACAACAATACCAACAACCATGTTTACAACATCAATAATCAATTCAAAACGCATTCTAACGTTAGTAACTCTTTTCTACATAATTCGATAACATTCCAATTATATTTAATTCAACTACATACATTCAAACCAACATCAACGCTCACATGTTCAAGTACTAATCCAAGATCATTCAAACACGATTCAAGAACATTTCAAGAAATCCGCACAATATTCAAAACAACCCTACCAACACTCCATTCTACCTGAAACCATCCCAAACCCGAGAACAACAACAACAACACATTCCTCTCTTCCAAATTCATGAATTACATCAACAATCCACACGTTAACAATGTCATTCTCATAAATATGAAAGCTACATTAAAATCACGTTAACTTCCAAATCAGCCCACAACAATTACAACTTCAACTTGAATCATTAAACTTTCATTATCAACATGGAATCCACAACAACAACAACCAAAACACTAAACAAAATTAGTTCATTCCTTGCCATACAAGATGACCCATATTCGGCCACCACCCCAACACACAACTTTCATGATTCTCATCCATTTCGACACACTACAACATGTACAAATCATTCATAACATATGAAAAAGAAGATTAAACCTTACCTTTTCCACTCAACTTCACAACTTAGCTAGGGTTGTAAATGATGAAAACGAGAGGTTTGTTGACTCCAACAACAACTCCACGTTAACAAGGACCCTTCAATTGGTTGAATTGATAGAAGAAAATATTTTTTTGTTCAAGATTTTTGGACCTCAAATCTTGCTTGCTATGGCCGAATATGGCCTTTTTTTCTCCAAGGTTCTCTAAGTTTCCAAGGCTTGTGAAGATGATGAATGAGATTAATTGACTTAGTCATCTTTTAGTAACATATATGATGCATCCATGTGGACCTTGGCCCACACCCGTATGGCCGGCCACTTGGCCCTTTGGTTGATGAATTATTAGCTTTCCAAAACTAACTTTTAACCCCAAATTTCCTTAATATTCCATGCCACAAAATCATAAGCAACTTATGCCTTAGAACAAAATCGTGGTTAAAAGTCTCTACTTCGTATCCCGAAATAGTCTTGTCCCTAACTTATCATGGTCAACTCGGATTGTCCCAATATACAAAATACGGGATATAACAATGTGTGTCGAGTAAGGTAAGAATATTGAGGTATGATTGAAATGTAAGGGGCAGATCGCTAAAGGATCATGTACATCTTGAAGTGTGATATATGAGGTAAGTTTCGACATCTTTGTGCTTTTACTTGAAAGTGGAGCCCGTGTGGGCGAGATATGTCGTACATATATATTGGCCACCGTGAGGTTGTTGGTATTTCTTTGCGTACGGTTTTGGGATAGTAAGAAATATAAAGGAAACTGCGAAATTTTCCTAGAATCTAAAGGAGATAAGATATAAGCTTGTAATATGTCCTAACGGGAAAAGATGTTGTGCAAAAAGTAATGGCAGGACGAGATTAATTTAGGAGTATCATTAACAACTACAAGAGATGAGTTGAATACTATTGAATTGATAGTAACGGTAATTATAAGATCGACATTGATACGGTAAAGAGAAATGCTAGAGTAAATTAGGGAGACTGGTAGTGCTAAAACACGGCATAGGAGAGGAATGGTAACTCTAATAGAGTGTGATACTGGAGTATTGATTAAATGGATAAGCACGAGTGAGATACGATAAGTCTATTAGCAAAATAAAGTAACAGCATGACTGAGGCAGGGGTATGAAATACGAAGGGGTATAACGAATGTGAATCCATTGGTAAAACAACTTATATGGTAAGTGTAATAGGGCTGATTAGAAAGAGTAATAGGTTGAGTATGCTTACTTTGCAAGGTTTATTCTATTTTACGAGCAGGCTTGCGAACGAGATAAAGAAGTGGCACTCTATAGCGTTGATTATGATCAAGATATAATGAGAGCGTGGCAAGAACTGTAATACAATGTAAGTAAAATATAGTGAGGAGACTAAAGATGTGACATGTTCTATATGAATAAAGAATGAATGCAAGTGTGAAACCAGCAAGCGAGCCATGGGGCAGTAGATAAGAAAGCTTATAAGACCTTGTTAGAAAAATCCGGATAGAGGTTTCGCAATGACGTAAATGATAGCAAGTAAACTTAAAAAAAAAAGGAATCGGAGAAATGTGACATGGCAAAGTAGTAGTAGTTTGTGATTTGTATAATCGAGAGCATGAGTGATATCTTTAGCTGGATGTAAAAGACCAAGACTATAGAAAGATGAATAACGAAATAGGACGATTGTTAGGAAAAAGGATCAACACAATAAGGATGAGAGGGGATGATTAGAATGAATTAATAAGTTTTGGAAGCGAAGAATGGATTGTATAAAGGTAGTATATTCTAAAGGACAAAGCGGTACTAAGTTAAGAATAGGGTTCCTCGTGCGAAGAATAAAGGATTGATTATAAAACGGGAGGAAATAAGATAAATTGAGGAGGAAGGAATGTAAAGGAATAAGAATGGGAATAGAAAGAGAAGGAAATGCGCCGCAAAGTAAGCGCGCTTAAGAAGTAGTCGTGTTATGATAAAGGAAGATGCATCTCCTACGAGGATCCTATACCAAGTTAGAATGAGTAAAGTATATGAAGTAATGAGTTGAAAAAAAAAGGTGGCCATTAGTGATGAATTTACCGTACGATGATAAAGCGATAGAGCAAAGCTATCATCAACGAAAAATACAATATGATTATGATTGATTTTGAAATCAATGTTGAGTGCAACACAGGAGTAAAAGAGTATGAGGCATAAGGGGTATTAGTTGTGCATAAGACTTATATCCTTGAAAATAAAGATGACGTTACAAGTGAACTTTGAGCATAAGTCCATTACGGAAAGAAAAGGCAAGTGACATTGCAGAACGGATGGTATGGATAACTAGACATACTACTATTGTGAGTATCCCTATGGGACAAAAGTTGCTAATTGGAGCCGATTTAGACATTGACTCATAACTACCAGATGAGCTAAGTAAAATACATCCTTGTTCGGATTGCTATGACAGTTGTATTACTTGATTACAAAAACTGCAAGATGAGTATGTTAAGACTTCACACATGAATTATCGTAGCTATAAATTATGGGAAATGGCATGAATAAGATGTAGTATAGTAAGGGATATATGAATTCAAGATTTGAAGGTGAGGCAACGGATTTGAGAATGGTACAAGTAAAACCCCTAAAGAGGGGGAAGCGAGTAAAGAGAATGCAAGTGTAGAGATTGAAACGATGGACCCTAAGATGTGATGGATATAGACTCTAAAACAAAGAGTGAGAGTTACGCGAGAAATGAGTCTAATAACTAGTAAATAAATGAACACGAATTGAGCGGGCATCCGAGAGCCTGCATCGGAAATCATTCGCGAAGACCTTGAACCACGTGACATTGAGAGCAAATAACTCAAGGGATATCGTAAAAGATAGTGATGTTATACTAGAATGGAGGCAAAGGCACTAACGGTGGAGTCGTTGTTAGTGATAATGCGATTTATAAGCGACAATTAAGAAAGGGACCTAAGGTTTTCTATAGTAGAACATAAGATATGATAATCAAGGAAAAAAAATAAAGGAAGGAAGAGAGCATGACGAGATAAGTTACTACAGATAGACAAAAGAGTTTTGGTATGTATGACACCGAGCCTTGTTGTGGCCGGGTATGCGAAAACCACCAAACCTTCAAGGTCGGGTATGCTATGGATATGAATATGGACACGAATATGTATACAGATATGGATACATGTATATGTATAGATAGATATGTACACGAATCACACAAGAATGATTATGTAACTTGCAAGTATTTATACGTCGCTAATAAAACCAAGTGGGTACTTAAAAGAGGAGTAAGAGGTAAACAAGAATAGTGTGGTCATGATACTCCAGGTCAGTTGAAGGAAAATATATGGTAAATTAAGTCGAAATGTTGAGTCGGAATTATCATTAAGGACAAATAGGACAATCACTATGGATGTGATATAAGTATATGTTATATGTTTCCTACGATAGCCCTGAGGTGGGTTAGATTACTTATGAATTCGATAGGATCATTGAATAAAGGGGGTTTTACTAGAAGAATATTATGCCTTGGAACTTCCATTTTGTATCATTGTGGTTATAGCGAATTTCCAATATCTTACCAAAGGGTTATGAAATTCTCAAAAATTATGAAATCTTGAATGAGTTGACGAGGGACACCTACGACAAGACATCTCGGATTGAATTTATCTAGACTCTATAGATGTAAATCAATACCATTATCATGGTCACATGGAAGAAAGAAAGTGGGATAGATTTGCAAACCATGTAAGACTTAATATCATTATTGAGCAAGAAAAAGGATCGACGAGACTTAGAATTTCAAGTGAAAGATTGGGTATTCTTAAAAGTGTCGCCAATGAAGGGTGTCACACCCCAACTTTCGATAGGGAATGATGAGCACCCGACCCTTACTTAGGGCCGAGCGAACCCGCTGATCCTCATGATGCTCATAATCTTACTGGACTCTTAAATCATGACATGAATGCATAATGTAAGCTTTTAAAAAAAAACGTGCTTTTCGTCTTTCTCAAATCAAGTAAAATCTGTAATCATATGAAATTTGTAACATAATGCATAATGATACATCGGCTTACAGAGCCGCTTACAAGACTGACACGTTATATACGTGACTCTGTCTACATAGTCTCTAACATAAAACAAGATATCATAACATAAATACTCTGACTCGGCAAAGACTCCGGAAGGAAATGGAGCTCGCCAATCCAGCTAGAACATCTTCTGCTAATATCCTCTACTCATCTGTATACACCTGCGTGGCATGAAACGCAGCCCCCGAAGAAAGGGGGTCAGTACGAAATATGTACTGAGTATATAAAGCATGAAATACAGTAAACAGGATCATACTGAAATAAGGAGTATAGAAAATCATAAGGCTTGCCTCTGAAACATAAATCATGTGTATCAATATCATATTCAGCCCATTATGGGACTGAGGGACATAAGTAAATAATCATCATGTACATATGCATGTATAATTTGTCCCGGCCCTCTAGTGAGGGACTCGGTAAATAAAATCATCATATACACGTACATATAACGTGCCCCGGCTCTCTAGTGAGGGACGCGGTGAATGAAGTCATCATATGCCATCCTGGCCACCTCCCCCATATCACCATGTCATCATATACATATACATATAACGTGCCCCGGCCCTCTAGTGAGGGACGCGGTGAATAATGCGGTGGAGTTGTGCTCGAATACATGCCCCGGCCGGGACGCGGTGAAAGAAGTAATAACGGCTCGCACGAAACGAGGTAGTGAGAAACCATATGCATATAAATCATCATTTCAGACTCGATAGATAAGTAAGTAATCACGCTTGAGCATTAAAACGATAGTCATATTAAATTCGTTCTAATTGCCATTAGGACTACGTTAAAGAGAATCTTAGGGATCGTAGACATGTATCAAACCAATCCGAGCCCGCCCATGAAAGTTACGGGCATTACTCGTTATGGAATCTTCTACGAACGTATCGAAGCGATCCGAGCCCGTCTATGAAAGTTAGAGATCTTATTCGACATAGAATCCTTTAAGAACAAAAACTCTTTATGCGACATTTACTATCCAATCATACAAAAGACACAAGGACCATATGTCACGACCCAACCCCGTAGGCCGTGACTAGTGCCCGAGCTGGGCACCCGTACGGACCGATTAACCATAATCAGCGTACAGACAGATTGGACATATGCAAAAGTCAGACATCGGACCATAGGCGGCATAATCGGATCTTATACATACAAAGAAGTGAATCGTCGCCCCCAAAATATGTCACAAATACATATATACATATCGGCTCATCGACAAATGATATCACATATAAGCCGGCAAGGCTATCAAAATACGGGGGGATGTCCAAAACACAAATCACGCGGACATGACCGAACAAAGTGACTACCCATACCACACATGTATGTGTCTACGGACCTCTAAGAGTAATAACAAAATCATATGACGGGACGGGGCCCGCCGTACCGTGAATAACATATGCACATATACAATAACGAGAACTGATCAAAGTATAGGCTCGGAACAAGGGAGCGCTCGAAGATACCAACGAGTCCTAAGCCGGTGGATCACCCAAATAAGTATACGTACTGCGTGGCATGAAACGCAGCCCCCGAAGAAAGGGGGTCGGTACGGAATATGTCCGAGTATGCAAAGCATGGAATATAGTAAACAGATCATAATCAAAACCGAAGTACGGAAAAGCAAATGCAATGTCCGAGAATATAAAAATGCTTACTCATAAAAAAAAAAAAAATCATGCATGGGACTCTTAGAATATGGTCGCCCTTTGTCATTGGCGCCATAACACATCATACTCCGAGAAGATTTCATATCTCCGAACCCAACATATCACATAGCACATCATAACGCCATAGCACATCATAACGCCAAATATACTCGGTACCGGCCTACAATGAGGCTCGGCGAACCGACACGTCATACCCGGAATATATCATAGTGCGCACGAAACATAACCGGCCCGGGACTCGGTGAAGGATGTAAATACAGAATGCACGAGCAGAGTCATGAGTAACCATATGCAATTTAAAAACATTTTTCAAAGACTCGATAGAATAATCAAATGAGCCG
The DNA here is from genome assembly GCF_029784015.1 of Lycium ferocissimum. Classification (NCBI taxonomy): domain Eukaryota; kingdom Viridiplantae; phylum Streptophyta; class Magnoliopsida; order Solanales; family Solanaceae; genus Lycium; species Lycium ferocissimum. The sequence goes on along the minus strand of NC_081349.1, from coordinate 60,064,784 downwards.
TCATTTAAAAACCAAGGCGATAGTCAAATCAAGGTTCTTCCAGGTGTCGTTCGAGAACATATCAAATAGAACTTTAGGACTCATAGATACGTATCAAACCATATGAAATAACTTACGGAAATTAGGGGCATAATCGTCTTTACAAACTCGATAGAGAAGTAGGTAGTCGACGTCCGAAGTTTAAGACGATAGTTGCACTAAATCCTTTCAAAAGTCGTTAGTACTACACAAGGGAAAGTCTCGGGGCCCACGGACGAGTATCAAACCAATCCGAGTCCATCTATAAGAGTTGGAGACCTTATTCATTATAGAATCTCCCACGAACGTTTCGAAGTGATCCGAGCTCATCTATGAAAGTTACGGTCGTTCGTAGTTACAAAATCTTTTAAAAACAACATTCTTTATACAACATTGGTAATCCAATCATACAGAAGACTTAAGAACCATAATTTGACCATGTTAAAATTGCCAACATTAAGGAGTGAATAAGGATCGTAGTCAAGCTCGGATCTTAGGAATAGAGTTACCCGAGACTCATGTCATAGCCTATTTACAATTAGGACATTCCAAAAGAAAGATAGGTTAGCTTTACATACCTTGTCCGCTTCCTAAGCTAATCCAAATTTAAGTCTTGGCTTCCAAATCTACAACAACATCATTAGATACCAAACATTAGCCATAGGCACTCACGAATTCAATTCTAGGCTAGCACTTTATCTACGAAAATTTGGGCACATTTCCCATTTCAACAACCCCGAGAATTCAACTCGGTCAAATCTTCAACAACAATCCCAACAACCATACCAACAACATCAACAATCAATTCAGAATGCATTCTAACGTCAATAACTCCTTTCTACATAATTCGACAACATTCCATTTATATTCAAATTAACTACATATGATCAAGCCAACACCAATGCTTATACATTCAAATACTAATCCGAAACCTTCCAAACGATATTCATGAACACTTTAAACAATTCACACAAGCAATCCAACCAATGGGCAACATCACCCGAAACCTCTCAAATTCCATAAGAACAACGACAACACATTTCTTTCTTCCAAATTCATATACTACACCAACAATCTACGTATTAACAACTTCATTTTCATAATTACAATAGATTGCATTAAAATCACATTAACATCCAAATCAGCCCATATGGTTACCATTTTCAACTTGGATCATTAAACATTCATTTTCATCATATAATCTACAACAATCATCAACTAAAACACTAAATAAAATTAGTTCATCTTGTCCCACTAAAACAAACTTGACCCATTACACGGCCACACTTTAACACACAACATATCATGATTTCCATCCATTTTTTCACACTACAGCACATTCAAAACATCCATAACACAGCTAATTCCAATCATTTAACTCACATAAAATAGCCCCTTAATCCATAAATCTCAACAAAATAACAAACTAGTTTATAATATTATTTTCTCCATTCTAATCCGTTAAAACTCTAATTAAACTTGTTAACAATGAAAAAGAGACCTTAGTCTTACTTTAAGTATGCGACCAAGCACGTCACCCTCTTCTTCTGGCTGATTTTTAGCCCAAATTGAAGGCAACGCAATGTACAACACTTTTCTCTTCATGAGCTTCGCGATTCGGGGCTTAGATTGTGGTCAAAATTTGATTTCTCTCTCTACCTCTCCTCTCTCTCTCTCCATCTCCGAAAATTCTGGACGTTTTGGTCGAAAAATGAAGGAGAAAAATGAAAATTTCACTTAAATGGCATGGATATTGGGCACGACCCGACTTGGAATCGGGTTGGGCCGAATCCACTGTTCAGCTCGACCTTTCTACTTTAAAATATTCATATCTCCTTATCCCGATGTCACCTGTGGGCCCATGACCTATGGTTAATCCAATTATCTACAACTTCTATATTTGGTATTTTTCCAAATTCCAAACTTATAATACCGTTTCTGCCCCTCAAAGTCAGATCACCCGAAAACGTTACTTAAAAATATTTGCTTGGAGGACTTCCACTTTGATTTGGCTCGGGGTCCTTCTTGAGTTGTGTTTAACTTCACATATATTATTCATATAACTTGTCATATGTCAAAAAAAAATCTCGACATGTGGACCCCACCTCAGCTTATGAATAATCCAACGTACAAAAATACGGGATATAACATTAAAAGTCTCAACCTCGTATCCCGGAATAGTCTTGGCCTTAACTTTTCATGGCTAGCTCGGAATGTCCCAACGTACAAAATACGGGATATAACACCATAGCTCGACTATATTAGGAATGCTAACATCAAGAAGTGAATAAGAATCGTAGACATGCTCGGATCTTATGAATAGAGTTACCCCAAGGGTCGTATCATATCTTACTTACATCTAAGACATGCCAAAAGAAAGAAAGGATAAATTTAGATTACCTTGTATACTTCCTAAGCTAAGTGGGGATTAAGTCTCGGGCTTCCCAAGATCTACAACTGTTACATCCCGTATTTTGTACCTCGGGACAATCCGAGTTAACTGCGGTAAGTTAGGGACAAGACTAGTCCGGGGTGCGAGGTTGAGATTTTTGACCTTCAATTTTATTTTAAGGCATAAGTTGCTTGTGATTTAGTTGGAATGGAATATTAAGGAAAATTTGGGGTTAAAAGTGAATTATGAAAAGTTAGTAATTTTTCATGAAATATGGGGTCCAAAAGTGAAAAATCAAGCTTGGTATGTGATTACTAAATTCATGAAAAAAAAAATAATTCTTGAGAGGGCATATGGTGGCCGGCAAGAGTTGTGGGCCATAGGGCCACATTGTGTTAACTTATATATGCTAAATAAAAGATGACAAGTTAAGTCATCTTCATCACATTTCATTCTCTAGAAAATTGAAGAAACATGGAGAAAAGAAGGCCATATTCGGCCATGAAGAAGAAAAATGGAAGACCAAAAATAGCCCTAAAAAAATAATTCTTCCTAGCTTTTCTACTAATTGGAAGGTGCTAAACAACATGGAGTAATTGTTAGAGCAAGCAAATCCTTGGTTCATGCAAGCACCAACTCTAGCCAAGTGTAGAACTAAGTGGAAAAAGTAAGTTTCAATCTCATTTTTCATATGTTATGAATGGTTTATGTGTGTTATAGTATGTGGAAATGGATGAAAATCATGAAATCTTGAGATGTTGGTGTGGTGGTATGTTATTTATGTGTGTGGTGTAGAAGTGGAATTAATTTTATTTAGCATGTTTTGGTTGTTGTTGTATGGATTCTATAATGAAAATGATAATTTAATGATTTAAATGGAAGTTGGAATCGTTTGTAGGTTGTTGGAAGAAATAATGTAATTTTAATATAGTTTTTGTATTATTGTGGTTAATGTTGTTAAATGTGGAATGTTGAGGTAGTTTATGAATTTGGAGGAAAGAAATGTGTTGTTGTTGTCCTATGGGAAGTGGAAGGTTTCGGGTGGCATTGCCCCTTGATTGGGTTATTTTGAATAGTGTGCGATTGCTTGAAGCGTTCTTGAATCTCGTTTGAATGATTTCGGATTAGTGCTTGAATATGTATGCATTGTGTTGGTTTGATAGTATATGGTTAATTTGAACGTAATTGGAATGTTGTCGAAATATGTAGAAAAGAGTTATTAATGTTAGAATGTATTTTGAATTGATTATTGATGTTGTTAGAATGGTTGTTGGTATTGTTGTTGAAGATTTAGCTGAGTTGAAGTCTCGGGGATGTTGAATTTACGGGGAAAATGCTTTGCCCAAATTTACGCAAAATTAAGTGCTAGTCGAAATTGAAGTTTTAAGAATCTATGGCTAATGTTTGATACCAAATGATGTTGTTGTAGATTTTGAGAAGCCGAGGCGTAAGTTTGGATTAACTTAGGAAGCGAACGACGTATGTGAAACTTACCTTTCTTTCTTGTGGCATGTCTTAGTCGTAAGTAGATTGTGATACGAGTCTCGGGTGACTCCATTCTTAAGATCCGAGCTTGTGTGCGATTTTGTTCATCTCTAATGTTGGCTCTCTTAATACGGTTGAACCATGATCCTTATGTTTTTACATGATTTGATTACAAATATTTCATGAAGACTTTTATTTTAAAAAAGTTTCGTAACTACGAACGATCGTAACTTCAAAAGATGAGCTCGGATCGCTTCGAAACGTTCGCGGGAGATTCCATAATGGATAAGGTCTCCAACTTTCATAAATGGAGTCGGATTGGTTTGATACTCGTCCACGTGGACCCGAGGTCTTCCTTTGTGTGGTACTAACGACTTTTGAAAGGATTGAGTGTAATGATTGCCTTACCCTCGAGCGGCGATTACTTATTTTTCTAACGAGTTTATAATGACGATTATGCCCCTAAGTTCCATAAGTTACTTCATATAGTTTAATACGTATTTATGAGTCCTAAAGTTCTATTGATATGCCTTCAAACGACATTTGGAAGAAACTTGATTTGGCTATCGCCTTTGTTTTTAAATAACGGTTTATTTTGATTAATGCACGAGTCTTTGAAAATGTTTTAAACTGCATATAGTTGCTCACGACTCTGCTCGTGCATTTTGTTACTACATCCTTCACCGAGTCCCGGGCCGGTTATGTATCGTGCGTACTATGTTATTTTTCGGTGTGATGCTGTGTTACGGCTCACCGAGCTTCTCGCTAGAGGGCCGGGTTCCGTTTATATTGGTTTTATGCTGTGTTATGGCGTTACGGTAGGCTATGATGTGTTATGGGGATATATCGGGTACGGAGATATGAACCTTCGGTGTGCCGTGTGTTATGGCGCCAACGACGGGCGGGCGACCACCGTTCTAAGAGCCCTATGCATGATTTGTATTTTTATAAGTAAGCATTTTGATATTTTGAATATTGTATTTACTTTTTGTACTTTTGGTTTGATTATGATCTTTTTTTACTATATTTCATGCTTTGTATACTCGGTACATATTCGTCCGACCCCTTTCTTCGTGTTTTCGTGCCGCGGTACGGATACTATTTGGACGATCCACCGGCTTAGGATTCCTATTCGAGTACCGACTTGGAGCACTCCCTGTTCCGGAGCCTATATCCGATCCAGTTACTCGTTATTACGCATATGTATATGTTTATTCACGGGTACGGCGGGGCCCTGTCCCGTCATATGATTCTGTTATGAATCTTAGAGGTCTGTAGACATATATGTGTGGGTTATGGGTATTTACTATTCAATCGCGTCTGTGTAATTTGTGATTTGGACGTCCCCCTATACTATGATAGCCTTATCGGCTTATATGTGATATTATCTGCTGGATTGCGATAGTGATATGTATATTTGCACATTTGTGACAGCTTCGGGGTGACGTTCCACTTTTTTGTATGTATATGTTATTTGTATACTGTGTAAGTTATTCGTATGTTATTTCTGATTAATGGGTGTGTACGGGTGCCCAGTTCGGGCACTAGTCGCGGCCTACAGGGTTGGGTCGTGACATATTCTTCCTCTTCTTGCCGAACCTCGTAACACCGTTCAAGGGTGACACTTTCAGAAATACCCAATTGCCGATCCGTAACTCGAAGTATCAATGCCGATCATCCGCATATGACTTCGTCAACTCGAACTAATAACCGTTCTGAGTGAGTTTCACTTTGTCGACTTCTTGTGGATCATATCTAGGTCAACTAATTTAGTTCCATCAACATCAACTAGCCATCGGTGACTGCACTTCTTGCCATACGAGCCTCGTACGGCCATCGGATGCCGCAATGGTAGCTATTATTATAGTCAAACTCTATAAGTGGCACGGCGGTCATCCCGACTGTCTGCGAAATTAAGAACGCGTGCCCGCAACATATCCCTTAGCTGCAACGTCGAATAGTACACTCGCCCTCCGTCCGTCGGTTTGAGGGTGACATACTGTATCGAGATTCACTTGCGATTCAATGGTCAGCGTTATTAATCCTTACCTCCTTGTCACTATTTTACCTTTGCATTCTAGGTGCTCACTCAACCTGACTTTGTTGCTAATGGGTATAATGGTTATGTCCCTTAATTATTCCTCCTGGTTCCTTCCCAGGACTACTTCCGTCGGTCCAAAGTATGCATATACTGTCACGCCCCAATTTCCGAGGGACGTGATGGCCACTCGACCCCGATTTAAGGCCGGGCGAACCCGCAGACCTTTATCGCACACGTACAAATTTGTTTTTTTTCTTCTTTTAAAATAATACCAAAATATAATACATGTCAAATCAATTAAAATGCAGCCAATCGAAAAATTTATTCATGACACTGTACAAGACGTCGGCTGACGAAGCCGCCCGCACAACTGACATTCTATACCCACACCGCCCCCTGCAAAGTCTCTAGTACCATCCAGAAAACATAACGTACATACTCTGACTCAGCAGTGCTCCGGAAGAAATTGGAGCTCACCAATCATGTCGATCTTCAACTCATCTACCGTGGGTACCCTACGCGGCATGAAACGCGACCCCAGGAAAAACGAGAGGTCGATGCGGAAAAAATGTCGAGTATGTAAAAAAGCCGAAAAAACTATAAACGAAATCATAATCAAAACTAAAATACGAAATAGTATAGGGCGACGGAACCGTATGTCCGGACTTAGCAATACAGGACGTAAGGGACGGGACCTTAGTCGTAAACATCAATGCGAGTATGTCGGACCGAACGTACGAGAGTCGGAGGTGGAGATGCAGAGCATGGGACGGAATCGAGAATCGGACGTACGTAAATACATCAACGGACTCGGACGTGCCCGGACAAACCCGTGGTCGGCCGGACATACGAGTATATCGGACGGATTCGTGAACGAGCGGTGTGCAAAGGTATACGAACGAGAACCAGAGAATCGAATCGGGGGTGCGGAGCGAACATAATGTCGGACGCGGATGCGTACGAACATACGGGGTGCGGAGACAAATCATCGTGCGTGATCGCGCGGAAACGTGCGAGAATGCCGACATATCATACGGACGTACCATACGGGCGTACGAGAATACGTCACAAATCGGGTTCATATGCGAACGAGAACATACGAAATGCGAAACGGTCTTTCCCGTATACGGATAACAGATCCCGGCCCTCTTTGAGGGACGCGGTACAGAATCAGAATCATATATCGGATGTGCATGTAATCAGAACGCCGTGGCGTACATATATCGAACCGGCCCTCCAATGAGGGGCGCGGTAACGAGGACGCGGTGGACGCGGTGAACGAACAAATCAAATGCCATCACGGCCACCGCCCCGTAACATCACATCATAATATAATATCATAAAAAACGAGCCGACCGCGCCTATGAGGGACGCGGTGAGAACGTACGAAGGTGCACGATAACGAGAACAGGCCGGGACGCGGTGAGCGAGACATAACGGACGGTGCGAGTAATGCGCACGGTAACATATCGAGGCACAGCCGGGACGCGGTGAAAGATACATTGAGCCGCACGAGCGAGTAGTGCGAGAAACATATGCATAAATCAGCCTCGACGGACGGATGCGCTTACCAATGTACGAGGCTCGAAAACAAGTTTACGATCAATCTCTACCAAACGTCGGGATTATCACATCGAACGTCGGGGCGTATCACATCGAGTGGTCGAAGCATATTATATCGGAAACGGACATTCCAACGCAAATCGAGATCATTCACAGAAGTCGAAACATTTAACATACGAGCTTTCGGAGGGACGAGTAATAAACCATACCCGGTTACCATACGAGCGTACATAAGGAAGGTATCGGGAATTGTGGGCCCACTTAACAAAATCGAGATAACATACGAAGTTGTGAGCGTTCGTACTTACGAGAACTCTTTTTTGGTACAAGGCCTTTTCATACTTACTCGTCTATCAAACATACTAAAGCTTAAGTATATGACATGCTTATATATAACATAAATCGAATCATAAAACGGACTCGAAGTCAGAGCGGAGTTACCTCAAATGCATATTATATCATAACCTATTGGCGGTGGACATGCCATAAAAGAAAAGGTAAGCCTCGCATACATGCGCCGCCTTGCTAGCTATACTTGTTCATCGACTTGCTTATCTACATTCAAAAAGGACCCGTATGATCATTAGATTCATCGACTTGAGGTTGCCTTAATTTTTCATTACAAGTTTACTTGTAAGCTACCGAATTCGGCCCATTTCCCCTAAATACGATACCCCGAAGATTCTCTCTCGGTTAATTTTAATCAAAACAATCCGAGAATTCAACCCGGCCAAACTATCAACAACCATATCAACTCGAATCCATGATACATTCTTCCACTAACAATTTCTATCATATAACTCAATGACATTTCAATATATATTGATTCAATTCAATTCAATTCAATTCCATTTACATAGTATTCCAACAACTCGATTGGCATGCTACTTAACCGAAACTTTCAACAATCCACAACCATACATTTTATTGCCATACATGTACATTAACCTAAACAACAATCTTCACTTTATATTACATAATTCACAATGACGACAACAAAAATGTCCAACTACACCATTTTACAAAACTTACCAAATATGATCATTTTTTGACGGCCACAACCATAACACATACACTTTGATGAATTCTCATCAAATCTTGACATTACAACTCACTAGCCAACATGTTACATAAAATTAATTCCTCATTTTTATATACTACAATAACAACACGCCACACACCACATGCACCATTCGGCCAACCTCCACACGCACACGGCTACAACAACACATCAATATTTCCATGAATTTCATTAGTTCACTACACACCTCAACAACAACCAAAACACAACACAACACTCACACATGCACGGCCACATACAACCACACCATAACTTCATGAACTTCATTTATTTACACACTTCAACATCCATAAATCATGCATAACACATATAAATAAAATTGAACCATCACCTTTTTTCTCCTTCTCTCATCTCACGGCTATAGTGGTCTTTGACAAAACGGATAGTTTCTTCTTCCAACAATCACTCCACGTCGAAGAGGACCTCCTAATTAGTAGGAAAGCATGAAAAAAACAATTTTTGTGATCAAGATTTCCAATAGGCTGGTTTTCATGGCCATGGCCAATAGGCCCTTTTTCTTACTTTTTTTCTTTCTTTCTTTCTTGCTTTCTTTCTTCATTAATAAATATTCTCTCTCATATATATATATATATATATATATATGCATGTGAGGGCACACGCCCCTGCCCTTTTCTTTTATCTTATTTTATTTTCTAGAATTTTCTCTTCTTTTTTTTTCTCTCTAAAAGAACTTTTATTCTTTTTAAGGATGACTTTTTTGGTCATCCTTTTTCCTCATTAACATGGCCCCTTTCTTGAATTTTCTTGAACTTTCGTGAAATGACCATTTTGCCCCTAGCCTTTTTACAAAATTACCATAATGCCATTTTGCAAATTTCCCTTTTTGCCCTCAATCTTTCTCAATATTTCCACACTAATAATATTTTTCAACGACTTACGCCTTACGACGAAACCGAAAAATAACCTTGTCCTAAACGTTCCACCACTATCTCAGAATATCCAAAGGCTCAAAATGCCAGGTGTAACATCCTTCCCCCCTTTTAGAACATTCGTCCTCGAATGTTCAACTAACCTTACGGGCTTCCATAATCACCTTGGGGGGGGGGGGGTTCCCTGTTGGAGCTTAAGCGTCCTTATCAAACATATTACAACATCAGTTGCTCCTAACTTACCGTTACACTTCTCTCACCCGCTTCCCCCACCCAAGGGCGTATTTATACCCGTACTCATTCATACCCTTATATTTTCCATTCTCTCTCGGATCCTAGCTTCCCAATTTCATGCGATTCTTATTCCTTAACACACTTTATTCTTGTTACCTACTTTCCTCTAAAATCTTACCCTCTTTACTTTTGTTGTCACTTGAATTTCATTTCGGTTTCTTGTTCGATCAACGGTTTCCCTGCACCGTAGCAGGTGGTGGGGAATCCACACACTGGCCAAATACGGTCACATATAGGGTACCATATGCATTCATACACATCCACACATAATTATCATTGCCTAACCCACAAAATACTTCCCAACAACTTGTTCAAACCTATCTGTTTCCCGGAAGCGCTAACGTACTTTCTGCCCGCTTTTTCGGCCTCGCACAGTGGCATTCTATATGACTGTTGTGGTTTCCAATCATTCCGTACATATTTAATTTCCTTTAGGCCACCACTGGATTTTCGTTTGTCTCTTATACTCAAATTCATGAAATTTCTTCATACTTCCCGGGGGGTCGCCATCATGAGATTGCTCTCGCACAGGCACGCTTAACTTTGAAACTTTAGTAAATTCCGGTGCCTTAGGGCCGATATAATCGCGTAAATTTTCTCGTACGACCTTTATTGCATGATTCGGGGCAGGTGAAAGTCTGACATATTCCGGAACATGTTCGTAACACGTCTTTTCCTGCAAAATTACCATTTTACCCTTTTTCATCCTTACTATCGCGAATCCGCCTGACAAATACTAGCAATACCTCACAGATCATACGTATGCGTGACATACTTTAGCCAACCCGGGGTCTTTATATATATACCGCATCATACCGTATCTGATCATACCAAACCACAGCCATACCGGCTTCCGGTTTTCCGGTAGCAGAACGAATATTTCCAGAACTTACCTCCGTGTCTTTCCATTTCCTCATGCATCTCTTTCCGCCGTATGTAAGGCTTACATGTGGGATCTCGTTTCCCTATGATTGGGCTCTATCGCACGATTTTATGACAGAAAGAAGGTCAACAATCCCTAGATGCCCGTAGTCTCTGTTTATAAATGTGGCCGGCTTCACACTATAAACGGGACCCTACGGACACGACTGCGAGACGGCCCTTAGACCGACCTCGCTGCGATACCACTCTTGTCCACGCCCCAATTTCCGAGGGACGTGATGGGCACTCGACCTTGGTTTAAGGCGAGCGAACATGAGACCTTTATCGCGCACGTACAAATTTGTTTTTTTTTTTTTTTTTTAAAATATACCAAAATATAATATATGTCAAATCAAATAAAATACGTAATCGACAAAAATTTATACATAACAATTGTCAAGACGTCGGCGTGAAGCGCGCCCGCAAGCCCGACATTCTATACCCACACCGCGTACGCAAAGTCTCTAGTACCATCCAGAAGACATAACGTACATACTACGACTCGGCGGTGCTCCGGAAGAAGTGGAGCTCTGATCATGTGGGACATCTTCAGCTCATCACAGGGTACACACGCGGCATGAAACGCGACCCCAGAAGGACGGGGGGTGGTACGGAAAATATGTTGGATATCTTAGGACAATGGCGGAAAGTTGAGGACAAGGCTAGTTTCCGACTTTGATTTAGAGCGCAAGTTGCTTGTAAGTATTATTGGCATGGAATGTCAAGGGCAAATTTGGAATTTGGAAATTTAATTTTATGACTTGTTGAAGAAGTCTTGTGGTCATCCAAGTTGAAGTGGACTATGGCCCACATGAATGCAAAATGCATGTGATGAAAGATGAATAAGTAAGCTTGGAAGTCATCTTTTATTAATTAGAAAACTCTAGAGAATTGAAGAAATTTGGAGGAAAATAAGAGGCACATGACCGGCCATGTGCCTCTATTATATATATATATGTGTGTGAGTCATGAAGGCATCATTTTCACCATGGAAATTTCAAGAACAAATGAGAGAAAGAAAGAAAAAGAGAGAGAGAGAGCGTTCGGCTACAAGAGCGGCCGAAACGCCCTCCAATTTTTGGTGGGGAAAAATTAATCTCTTCTTGTTTTCCTACTAATTAGAAGGTCCTCTACGATGTGGAACAATCGTTGGATCAAGAAAAACACTCCCCTTGTCAACCATGTTCTAGCCGAGAAAGGGAAGATGGAGTGAAAGGTATGATTCAATTCTTTTTGCATGTTTTGTGGCTGCCTTGGACGTATTATATTGCATGGAAATGGATAAAAATCATGAAGAGTTGTGTGTTGTAAGTTGTGGCCGTATGTAGCATGTTTTGGCCGTGTGAATGTGTTGTTGTGTAGAAGTGATGAACTACTTGTGTTTAGCATGTTTTGAGTGTTGTTGTAATGTGTTGAAATGGATGAAAAGCATGAAGTTGTGTGTGTTGAAGGGCTGGCCGAATGGTGGCTGATTGTGTGGAAGAGATGGACTAGTTGTATTTGATATGATTTGGTTGTCGAATCGTGAATTCTACAATGTGAAATAAAGGTTTAATGACTTATGTTGATGTTGTAATTGTTGTGGGCTGTTTTGAAAGTTAATATGGTTTTAATATGTTCTCTTATACTTATGAAGTTAGTGTGGAAATGTATGGAATTGTTGATGTAGTGTGAGACTTGGAAAGAAAAAACGCATTATTGTTGTATTCATTAAGTTGGAGGATTTCGGGTAATGTTGTAAGTTGGTTGGGCTGATTTGAACACCTTATGGATTGTCCGAGATGACCTTGAATCATGCTTGAATGGCCTTGAAATAATATTTGAACGTATGATCATTGATTTTGGTTTGAATGTATGAAGTTTGTTTGAATAAATGGAATATTGTCGACCTATGTAGAAAGGGATTGTTAATGTTAGGATGTGTTATGAATTGATTATGAACGTCGTCATTATGATTGTTGGTTGGTTGTTGTTAATATGGGCCGAGCCATAATTCTCGGGACGGTGTATTTACTGAGGAGATGCTTTGCCCAAATTTTTGTAGACAAGGGAAGGATGGAAGATTTGAAAGCAAAAGTCTACTATCGACAAATTGGTAAACATGACCATTTGCAAATTCTGGGCGAGACGGGATTCGAGATTGAACGAGCATAAGACGTCCGAAAGGTATGTGAAGCTATCCCTCTCCTTCCTTTGGCATGTCCTAGGTGTTCTAGGCTTGAATTTGAGCTTCGGGGGTTATTCTGTTCATCGAAAGTCGACTCTGAAATTGAGCACTATTCATTCAGTGCGATTGAACTAGAATCTTTATATTTTGTTGGAAAATGTTCAAACGCCCGTAACTTGCAGGGATGTGATCGAATTGCCTTGAAACTTCATAGATGACTCTATTAAGTGATATTTTATTACTTAAACTTTTCAAAACCACTCCGAAGGGGGTGTGATATATTATTTTCTAAAACTTTCTTAAAACCACTCCGAAGGGGGTGTGATATACTATTTTCTAAGGCTTTTCTAAAACCGCTCCGAAGGGGGTGTGTACAAAACCACTCCGAAGGGAGTGTGATATTTTATAAAACTTTTTAAAAACCACTCCGAAGGGGGTGCGATATTTTATTATTATTATTGCTAATATTAATATGCCCGAAGGGGCTAGGATTAGTATTATGTCGCGAGTGGCATGCCCGATGGGGCCAGGGTAGCCGTATGCCACAAGTGACATGCCCACTGCCCGAAGGGGCTGGGATTATTATGCCGGGGCCAGCATGTCCGATGGGGCCAGGATAGACGTATGTTGGACCGGCATGCCCGAAGGGGCCATCATTTTACGTCGGGGCCAGCATGTCCGATGGGGCCAGGATAGACGTATGCTGGACCGGCACACCCGAAGGGGATTATTATTATTATTATTATTACTATTATTATTACTAGTATTATTATTATTATCATCATTATCATTATGCCGGAAGCGGCAATGCCCGAAGGGGCCATCATTATCATTATGCGGAAGCGGCCGTCGAAGGGACTATTTTATTTAAATATTTAATTCATGTCGGGTAACCTAAACTTGCTTTACGTTGTACTTTTCGATTTACGCTTTAGTAATGCTTTACATACTCGGTACATATTCCGTGCGACCCTCCTTCTTCGGGGGGGGCTGCGTTTCATGCCACGCGGTACACCCGGATGAAGAGAAGACTTGTTAGAAGTTGTCCCCGCGGGATTGGCGAGCTCCGCCTCGGTTCGGAGTGTTGCGAGTCAAAGTGTTCGTGTCATGGTTTTCGGCGTATGTTAGAGACTTTGCGAGACGATGTCCCGTGGATAGTGCGTCGGGAAGTGCGAATAGATTGTAAATGTTAAAAGAGTTTGTATTTCCGGATAATGATTCTTTGTTTGAAAAGTTCCATGTTTTAAGAAATTTTCGAAATGGCAGGTTTTATTATGCGAATGTTTAAGGGTTCGCTCGACTCTGAGGAGAGTCGGGTGCCCATCACACCCTAGTGAGGTCGGGGTGTGACAAAGTGGTATCAGAGCAGGTCTGTCCTAGGGGTTGTCTGCAAAGTCGTGTCCAGTAGAGTCTTGTTTATGGTGTGTTGCGCGCCACATTTATAAACAAGAGGCTACGGGGCATTTAGGGATTGTTGACCTTCTTTCATATCTAAGAATTGTTGACCTTCTTTCATATTTAAGATCGTGCGGTAGAGCCCAGTCATAGGGTATGAAGTCCCTTGTACTAACCTTTTATTTCGAATTTGAAGGACGACGTCGATAAAAGAAGCGACCTATGACATCAACGGTTACAAAGTACGGTGGTAAACAACGGTGCGGACGAGGCATGTTGGACGAGGTAAGAATATTGAAGTATTGCGAAATGTAAGTCGGGAGAATGGAAGTGAAGGTGCACATTAGGAAATTGAAAAGGGCAGAATGGTAATTGCAAGAGAAGGGACGTGTTGCGAGCACGCCTCGGAATTTGTAAAAGCTTGCGGGCGGCCTCAAATTATGTAATAAAGGCCATATGAGAAAGCGTACGCGATTATATCGACATTAAGGCACCGAATCTCACCAAAGTTTCGGGGTTAAGCGTGCTCGAGGGGAGCAATTTCATGATGGGTGACCCCCAGGAAGTATGCCAAAATTTCCACAAATGTCGATCCAAGAGACAAATGGGAAAATAGAATGTACAAGGTGGTTGGAGACTATAAAAGGAGCCACCTAGCACGCGACAGGCGAGATTAGAGAAGAGACAGCAAGTACGCTACGGCTTTGGAATTAGGATAGGCTTGAACTACGTTTGGAAGCATTTTGTGAATTAGTTGATAATGACTATGTACACACATATGAATGCGTATGATGCCTCGTTATGATTAAATTAGTGGACACGTGTGTCCCAGCGAGAGGATTGTTGACGTGTAAGGAGCCCCCTTAAAAAGGGGGGAAGCAGGTGAGGGAAATGTAAGGACGAGATAGAGGTAGTTGATACGGTAATGCGTTCAATATGAACGCTTAGGCTACAAATAAGGCCCTTTATTGAAGTAAGTTAGTAGGGTCGGGAAAAATCGACTAAAGTAGTGTGAGGAGTTTTGCCCGGACTTGGAATGACACGACGCTAGAAAGTGGACGCGTATGAAGGAAAAGAGTATGACAAGAGAATGGTATTGGGTGGCCTAAGAGAGACGGTATGAAGGACGGCGATAACTATAAAAAGGAAGCTCCCCCAAGGTGCTTATGCGACCTGTAAGTCTAGTTGAACATTCGAGGACGAATGTTCCAAAGAGGGAAGGATGTTACACCTCGCATTTTGTACGGTTGGATATCTTAGGACAATGGCGGAAAGTTGAGGACAAGGCTAGTTTCCGACTTTGATTTAGAGCGCAAGTTGCTTGTAAGTATTATTGGCATGGAATGTCAAGGGCAAATTTGGAATTTGGAAATTTAATTTTATGACTTGTTGAAGAAGTCTTGTGGTCATCCAAGTTGAAGTGGACTATGGCCCACATGAATGCAAAATGCATGTGATGAAAGATGAATAAGTAAGCTTGGAAGTCATCTTTTATTAATTAGAAAACTCTAGAGAATTGAAGAAATTTGGAGGAAAATAAGAGGCACATGACCGGCCATGTGCCTCTATTATATATATATATGTGTGTGAGTCATGAAGGCATCATTTTCACCATGGAAATTTCAAGAACAAATGAGAGAAAGAAAGAAAAAGAGAGAGAGGGCAGTCGGCTACAAGAGCTGCGAAACGCCTCCAATTTTTGGTGGGGAAAAATTAATCTCTTCTTGTTTTCCTACTAATTAGAAGGTCCTCTACGATGTGGAACAATCGTTGGATCAAGAAAAACACTCCCCTTGTCAACCATGTTCTAGCCGAGAAAGGGAGAAGATGGAGTGAAAGGTATGATTCAATTCTTTTTGCATGTTTTGTGGCTGCCTTGGACGTATTATATTGCATGGAAATGGATAAAAATCATGAAGAGTTGTGTGTTGTAAGTTGTGGCCGTATGTAGCATGTTTTGGCCGTGTGAATGTGTTGTTGTGTAGAAGTGATGAACTACTTGTGTTTAGCATGTTTTGAGTGTTGTTGTAATGTGTTGAAATGGATGAAAAGCATGAAGTTGTGTGTGTTGAAGGGCTGGCCGAATGGTGGCTGATTGTGTGGAAGAGATGGACTAGTTGTATTTGATATGATTTGGTTGTCGAATCGTGAATTCTACAATGTGAAATAAAGGTTTAATGACTTATGTTGATGTTGTAATTGTTGTGGGCTGTTTTGAAAGTTAATATGGTTTTAATATGTTCTCTTATACTTATGAAGTTAGTGTGGAAATGTATGGAATTGTTGATGTAGTGTGAGACTTGGAAAGAAAGAAACGCATTATTGTTGTATTCATTAAGTTGGAGGATTTCGGGTAATGTTGTAAGTTGGTTGGGCTGATTTGAACACCTTATGGATTGTCCGAGATGACCTTGAATCATGCTTGAATGGCCTTGAAATAATATTTGAACGTATGATCATTGATTTTGGTTTGAATGTATGAAGTTTGTTTGAATAAATGGAATATTGTCGACCTATGTAGAAAGGGATTGTTAATGTTAGGATGTGTTATGAATTGATTATGAACGTCGTCATTATGATTGTTGGTTGGTTGTTGTTAATATGGGCGAGCCATAATTCTCGGGACGGTGTATTTACGAGAGGAGATGCTGCCCAAATTTTTGTAGACAAGGGAAGGATGGAAGATTTGAAAGCAAAAGTCTACTATCGACAAATTGGTAAACATGACCATTTGCAAATTTTAGGCGAGACGGGATTCGAGATTGAACGAGCATAAGACGTCCGAAAGGTATGTGAAGCTATCCCTCTCCTTCCTTTGGCATGTCCTAGGTGTTCTAGGCTTGAATTTGAGCTTCGGGGTTATTCGTTCATCGAAAGTCGATTCTACGAAATTGAGCACTATTCATTCAGTGCGATTGAACTAGAATCTTTATATTTTGTTGGAAAATGTTCAAACGCCCGTAACTTGCAGGGATGTGATCGAATTGCCTTGAAACTTCATAGATGACCCTATTAAGTGATATTTTATTATTTAAACTTTCTTAAAACCACTCCGAAGGGGGTGTGATATATTATTTTCTAAAACTTTCTTAAAACCACTCCGAAGGGGGTGTGATATACTATTTTCTAAGGCTTTTCTAAAACCGCTCCGAAGGGGGTGTGTACAAAACCACTCCGAAGGGAGTGTGATATTTTATAAAACTTTTTAAAAACCACTCCGAAGGGGTGCGATATTTTATTATTATTATTGCTAATATTAATATGCCCGAAGGGGCTAGGATTAGTATTATGTCGCGAGTGGCATGCCCGATGGGGCCGGGGTAGCCGTATGCCACAAGTGACATGCCACCGCCCGAAGGGGCGGGATTATTATGCGGGGCCGGCGTGTCCGATGGGGCCGGGATAGACGTATGTTGGACCGGCATGCCGAAGGGGCCATCATTTTACGTCGGGGCCGGCATGTCGGGTGGGGCCGGGATAGACGTATCTTCGGGCCGGCACACCCGAAGGGGATTATTATTATTATTATTATTATTACTATTATTATTACTAGTATTATTATTATTATCATCATTATCATTATGCCGAAGCGACAATGCCCGAAGGGGCCATCATTATCATTATGCGGAAGCGGCCGTCCGAAGGGACTATTTTATTTAAATATTTAATTCATGTCGGGTAACCTAAACTTGCTTTCTTTGTACTTTTCGATTTACGCTTTAGTAATGCTTTACATACTCGGTACATATTAAAATGCGACCCTCCTTCTTCGGGGGGCTGCGTTTCATGCCACGCGGTACACCCGGATGAAGAGAAGACTTGTTAGAGTTGTCCCACGGGATTGGCGAGCTCCACCTCGGTTCGGAGTGTTGCCGAGTCAAAGTGTTCGTGTCATGGTTTTCGGCGTATGTTAGAGACTTTGCGAGACGGTGTCCCCGTGGATAGTGCGTCGGGAAGTGCGAATAGATTGTAAATGTTAAAAGAGTTTGTATTTCCGGATAATGATTCTTTGTTTGAAAAGTTCCATGTTTTAAGAAATTTTCGAAATGGCGGGTTTTATTATGCGAATGTTTAAGGAATGTACGAGAATGCCGAGGAGACAAATCATACGTACGGATATAGATCGCAGACGTACGGCCGTGTAACATATCATGCGTGCGCTACACATACGGTACGGAATACGTACAAATCGGTTCATATGCGAACGAGAACATACGGAGTCTTTGAAACAGATCATACTCATATGCAGATAGCAGATCCCGGCCCTCTTTGAGGGACGCGGTAACAGAGTCAGAATCATATATCAGATGTGCATGTAATCAGAACGCCGTAGCGTACATATATCAGAACCCGGCCCTCTAGTACGGGACGCGGTGAACAGACAGATCAAATGCCATCCTGGCCACCACCCCATAACATCACATCATAATATAATATCATAAAACAGAGCCCGGCCCGCCTATGAGGGACGCGGTGTGAAAAATGCGAAGGTGCACGATAACGGGGCCGGCCCGGGATGCGGTGGCAGACATAACGGACGGTGCGGGGTAATGCGCACGGTAACATATCGAACCACGCCGGGACGCAGTGAAAGATACATTGAGCCTTGCACGAGCAGAGTAGTGCAGAAACATATGCATATAAATCCAGACTCGACAGACAAATGCGCTTACCAATGTCTGAGGCTCAAAAACAAGTTTCTGATCAGTCTCTACCAAACGTTGGGATTATCACATCAGAACGTCAGGGCGTATCACATCGAGTGGTCGAAGCATATTATATCAGAACAGACATTCCGACGCAAATCCAGGATCATTCACAGAAGTCAGAAACATTTAACTTACAGAGCTTTCGGAGGGACAGAAGTAATAACCATACCCAGTTACCATACAGGCGTACATAAGGAAGGTATCGGGAATTGTGGGCCCACTTCGCACAAAATCGAGATAACATACAGAAGTTATGAGCGTTCGTACTTACAGAACTCTTCTTTTGGTACAAGGCCTTTTCATACTCACTCATCTATCAAACCTACTAAAGCTTAAGTATATGACATGCTTATGTATAACATAAATCAGAATCATAAACAGACTCAGAAGTCAAGAGCAGAGTTACCTCAAATGCATATTATATCATAACCTATTGGCGCTAGGACATGCCATAAAAAGAAAAAGTAAATGCCTACATACTGCCAACGCCTTGCTAGCTATACTTGTTCATCCCAACTTGCTTATCTACATTCAAAAGGACCCATATAATCATTAGATTCATCGACTTGAGGTTGCCTTAATTTTTCATACAAGTTTACTTGTAAGCTACCGAAATTTCGGCAGCATTTCCCCTGTAAATACGATACCCCCAAGATTCTCTCTCGGTTATCTTTTAATCAAAACAATCCGGAATTCAACCTAGACCAAACTATCAACAACGTAGATCGACACTCAATCCATGATACATTCTTCCACCAACAATTTCTATCATATAACTCAATGACATTTCAATATATTCAATTTGATTCAATTCAATTCAATTCAATTCCATTTACATAGTGTTCCAACAACTCGATTGGCATGCTACTTAACCCGAAACTTTCAACTTCAACCACAACCATACATTTTATTGCCACATGTACATTAACCTAAACAACAATCTTTCACTTTATATTACATAATTCACAATAGACGACAACAAAAATGTCCAACTACACCATTTTACCAAAACTTACCAAATATGATCATTTTCGGCCACAACCATAACACATACACTTTGATGAATTCTCATCCATTTCTTGACATTACATGTCACACCCCAATTTCCAGTAGGGTGTGATGGGCACCCGACCCTTATCCAGGGCCGAGCGAACCCTCAGACTATCGTAACACTCGTACTCACATTGGGCCCTTAACCAAATCACAAATACATAATTTCAAATCAAACACAAACTTGCGAAGGTTCAAAATCGGTAATATCACATATCACCAAACGACGGCTTATAGAGCCGCTCACAACTGATATCTGATGCATATGACTCTGTCTGCAAAGTCTCTAACATGACTCGGATATCATAATATGCACAAACTCTGGCTCGGCAAAAAGCACTCGGAACAAGTGGAGCTCGCCAATCCCGCCGGAACATCTTCTCGCTAATACCTTTAGCTCACTCCGGCGTACCGCGCGGCATGAAACGCGACTCGAAGAAAGGGGGTCAGTACGGAGTATGTACTGAGTATGTAAAGCAGAGATACAGAACCCTAGGAACAAAATACAGAAGATAGACATAATATGCAAAGTAGCAAAATATGTAATTAAAATGCAAATCATGCACAGGCTCTTAGAACGGTGGTCGCCCGCCTGTCGTTGGCGCCACGCCACAAAGATCACACCGAAGATTTCGGATCTCCGTAACCCGACATATCCGTAACACATCATAGCCAGCCATCACACCATAACACAAAGACATCACACCAAACGGAACCGGCCCTGAGAGGAGCTCGAGAACCGTAACACAAACATCACACCGGAATTTATCATATTGCGCACGAACATAACCGGCCCGGGACTCGGTGAAGGAGGTACAACCATGAGCACGAGCGGAGTCGTGAGCATACATATGCATAAAATCGTAAGCATAAATCATTAAGTAAGTAAGAGATCCATATGCGAAAGTTCAAAAGAAAACGAAATTTACATTCTCCGAAGGTCATCCAGAATAGGCCTAGAAAGGTCGCGGGCCCCACGGACGGGTGTCGACCCCCGTCCGAGCCCGACTAGGGTAGGTAGGGGAAAGTTACGTCTTATAAACATACATACTATGTTTGGGGGCGTTCCGAGCTCGTAAGCAAAAGTTACGGACGTTTGAAGTTCGGGACCCTTTTGTAGTCAAAATCGTTTGTAAAACTTTTGAAACTCAATCTTTTGAAAACATAAAAAAAATCTTATTTTGGTCCCATCAAATAATGGATCCTAAGGAACGAACAAAGTACATATCTGAGCTCGGATTCTAGGAGTGGAATTACCCCAAGGCTCGGGTCATAGCCTAATAGTACTAGGACATGCCAGAGAAAGAAAGGTGAGCTTTACATACCTTGGCCGCCCTTTAAGCTAATCCAAACTTGCGTCTCAGCTTCTCGCGATCTACAAAATGTCATTGGTCATCCAACATTAGCCATGAGTATCGAAGAACTCAATTCCAAGCCGTCGCTTTACCTACGGGAATTTCGGCAGCACCTCCCCTATAAATCCATCAACCCCGAGAATTTAACTCGGCCAATATCAACAACAACCAAACCAATAATCTCAATAACAATATCGATAGGCAATTCAAAATATCCAAACCAACATCCGATCTTACCCGAGACCTTCCAACTTAATGAAAACAATAACGACATATTTCTTTCTTTCAAATTCATAAACTACGTCGACAACCTCCTATGTTAACAACATCATTTTTATAAATTCAAGAACTATATTAGAATCACCTTACATTCCCAAATCAGCCCATACACTTACGACTTCCATTTGGGGTCATCAAACCTTCATTTCCGCTACATAATCCGCAACAAACAACTACCAAAATACAACATAAAATTTGTTCATCCTACTCCCCTCCAAAACAGCCCCCTACGGCTACACCTTCAACATCATATTCCCATGCATTTCATTTATTTCTTCATTACATAATTCATAACAACAACAACCAATATACAAAATAACATTAATTCATTTAATGCACACCAAGCAGCCCCTATTCGGCCCACTCCACAACACACAACGTTCCATGAATTTCATTCATTTTCTATGCATTACAACAACACAAAAACATGTTAAATACAAGTAATTCCTTACCCCAACACACTACACACCACACGGCCACACATGCTCACCTACGGCTACACTCCAACATCCCTTCTTTCATGATTTTCATTCACTTCCACACTTCACAACATTCACAAATCATTCATAACATATGAGAAATAAGATTGAATCTCACCTTCTTCATGTTGCTTCTCCATTCGGCCAACCTTCCATATGTCCTCAACGGATGATTTTCTTGTTCTAACAACCACTCCACGTCGACGAGAGCCTTTCAATTAGTAAGAAAACATGAAGAAGGTATTGTTTCCATGACCAAACAAGAGGGCGGTTCGCCGGCTTATATGCGACCGAACTCCCTTTCTTTTTTTTTTTCTTTCTTTTTCTTGATTTCTCTAGAAATTGAATGAAGACTTGTGTCTTATTTCTCATCACCTTCATATATATATATAAGTGGTGGCACATGCCATGCACATGCTCCATGTTTCTTACTTCTTTTCTTTCCTTTTTCTCAAATTCTCTAGAATTATTCCTAAAGATGAAAAATGATGAAATGTGAAAGCTAAGTCATCTCTTGTTCCCTATGAAATAAATCCATGTGGCCATGGTCCACAATCACATGGCCGGCCACCTTGGCCATTTTTTATCATGAAAATTAAATTTTCAAAACTCCACTTTTGGCTCCACATTTCATGAAATTTTCAAATTTTTCCATAATACATTCTTAGTCCCAAATTTTTCCTTAACGCTTTCTTCCAACAAAATCATAAACCATTCGTCGTAAAACAAAGTCGAAAGATAACCTCGTCCATAACTCTTCGCAACCAACTTAAAAATATTCCGACGTGCGAAATGCGAGATATAACATTCTTCCCCCCTTTAGAACATTCGTCCTCGAATGTTCAACTTAGTCGTACAGGGTCTCATAAGCACCTTGGGGGAGCTCCCTTTTTATAGCTATTTCCATCCTTCATACCATCTTTTGTTATCCCGTACCATTCTCTTGTCATGCCCTTTTTCTTCATACCCGTCCGTTTTCTCGGTGCCCGTCATTCGAGGTCTTTTGTAAGATTTCCCACATTGCCTCAAACGCCATCCTAACCTTTGTACATTATTGTTGGTTTTCCGATCCCACTAGCTTACTTCGGTGAGGGGGGGCCCGGACGTCCACACTAAACACACTATCATATCAACTGTTCTCATTCCCTCTCTTGCATTTCTCTTACCCGCTTCCCCCCTTTTTGGGGTATACTTATACCATTATCCATTCATGCTTGTTTTTTTTTCTGCACACGGGGAATCTTATACCACCTCCCGGTCGTACAGAACATACTACTCTTACATAGTCCTTTTCTCATTTCCAAAATGTGTTCTATGCGTTCACATTTTATCCGTGCCACCTCAGTCATTTTCTAACGCCCAATCTGCCTTGTTTCCTGCCTTTCTACAACTTAATCTCTCACAATCCTCCGCTGATGGTACTCGTATCCTCAGTCATACATCATAGCCTATTACTACACGGTTGTCTCGTTTCCTCTTTATTCCTTTCCTTCCGCTAACTCTTTTCCTTTTTTTTTTTTCGCCGACCTGATTCACACCACCCTGCGTGTCCTTTTAAGGTTTCTGGCCGCTCCACATACTCTAATCCCTCTTAGACTACCTCGATTTCTTATTCGCTCCTTACCTTTGGATTCGTAGGGTTTTCAGAAAACTTCCCAGGGGGGGTCGCCCATCCTGGATTTGCTCTCACGCCAAAGACGCTTAACTTTGGAACTTCGATGGAATACGACGCTTTAACGCTTTCCTGACCGCGTCTTTCTCACCACACGACCTTCTACACATAATATTGAGTACGTCGAAGTTTTATCATATCCCCAAAACGCCCTCACGACACATCCGGGCAACTGTCCTATTAACGCATTCCCATTCGTCACAATTCTTTTTCCTTCGTACCGTCGTCTTAATCATATCACTTTATTCAACCCTACCAGCCCTTCCTAAATCACCGCCTAGTAGCACAAGTCCTTCCAAATTTCCTTACTACCATATTTCCACCGACGTCTTATTTACTATTTCACCACTCGTTCCGCAGTTAACTTATTCCTAGAGGGCAACCGTACTTTACAATTCAGTCAGCTTCTATCACTACTATTAACCCGACTTTTCAAAATATTTTCCAACTCGTTTCTCATTCTCGTATTATCTCTAGAAAAATTTCGGCAGAGTTCCCTCTGTATTTCTTACCATTCCAAAACCTGCACGCAGGAAATACCAACAGCGCCTCACAGGGTCATCATCATATATACATACCACATCACATTGTATCGTATCGTAGCCACACAGGGCTCTCAGTATCTACGAGGGTCCGAAGATATTAGATTTACCTCATATGCTCCACACGACCATGCATATCACATTTTCTTACTTACCTTCCTTTTCAGTCTCCAACTTTACCTTTCAATCGTATGCCGATACCTTACTTAACATATATCTTTCGTATCTTTACTTACCTGCGTGCTTGTAACCTTCCATACCGCTAATCGCTTCCGCCTGTCAATGCCGGGCCTCTTTCCCAAAATCAAAGGCCAAGGTCGGGAATTTCCTATAACTTGGCTCTACGACGATCTAAGATGCCAAAGAAGAGTGACCATCCTAGATGCCCCCGTAGCCTCGTTTATAAAACGTGGCGCGCTTCACACCATAAACAGGACTCTACCGGACACGACTTTGCAGACAACCCCTGTTATATCCCGTATTTCACATATTCGGACAATTCGAGAAGGTCGTGGTAAGTTAAGGACAAGGACATTTTCGAGAGTGATTTTAATGAACGAGTTGTTAGGAATATTATGTACGAACATTGGTGGTATGGAAATATTGGGAAAGGCCAAGGGTAAAAAGAGAAATTTGCAAAATGGTCAATGGAAATAATGTGGAAGGCCAGGGGCAAAATAGTAATATTGGGAAAAGTCGAGGGGCAAAATGGGAATTTTACAAAAGTTTCATGAAAATTCCAAAAGAAAAGGATGACAAATAAGTCATCCTTGCTATAAATTGAAGAAATTTGTAGAAAAGAAGAAAGAAAAATAAAATAAGATAGGCATGTGCCATGCACATGACCTCTTAATAAATATGGCACATGGATGAAAAATTCATCATATGCCTTGAGAAAGTTCATGAAAACTTGAGAGAAAGGAAAGAAAGAACAAGGAGAAAACAAAGGGCCAATTTCGGCCATGGTCTACAATTTTTGCCTCTTGAAAGTTTATCCCAAAAATTATTTTCTTGTTGTATTTCTACCAATTCAAGGGTCCTCTACAACATGGTGGAGTTGTTTTGGAAGATAGAGGACTTGTTTCATCAATTTGACACTTTAGCCAAGTGAAGGAGTTTGGAGAAAAAGGTAAGATTCAATCCCTTTTTATATGATATGAAGGGTTCATTTATATTGTAGTGTGTGAAAATGAATGAAAAACATGGAAATATAAGATGTAGAAGTTGAGCCGTGGGTGTGGACATTTAGCCGTGCATGTGTATTGTATGCTATAAGTAATGAATTCATTGTATTTAGCTTGTTGTGTGTGGTTATAATGTATTGAAATGGACGGAAATCATGAAATCTTGAAGGTTGGGATGTTGTAGTGGTGGCCGTGAACTAGGGGCTGTTTGGTATGCAAGAATGAAGTAATGTTATTTAGTAGTTTAATTGTCGTCGTTGTGAATTTTATGACGTAAAAATGAAGTTTAATGGCCCAAGTTGAGGTTGTGGTTGTTGTGGGCTGTTTTGAAGGTTAAAATGATTTTAATATGCTCTATCAAAATTGTGAAGATCATGTTGTAATGTAAGGGATTGTGGAGGTAGTTTGTGAATTTGGAAGGTAGAAATGTTCTTAAATCGTATTTGAATGGCCGCGGGATGATATTTGAACGTATGATCATAGGTGTTAGTTTGAGCATATGTGGTTTACTTGAATGCATGAATATTGTTAACTTATGTAGTAAGGAGTCGTTAATGCTAGAATAGTGTTGGTATTGTTGATGGTTTGGCCGGGTTGAATTCCCGATTGCCGTTGATGTTGATTTGGGGCCGAGCCATATTCTCGGGACGGTGTATTTACGAGGAGATGCTGCCCAAATTTTTGCGACAAGTGAAGAATGGAAGATTTGGAAGCAAAAGTCTACTATTGGCAATTGGTAAACATGACCATTTGCAAATTTCTGGGCGAAACGGGATTCGAGACTGAACGAGCATAAGACGTCCGAAAGGTATGTAAGGCTTACCCTTTCTTTCTTTTGGCATGTCCTAGATATACTAGGCTTGAATTTGGACCTTGGGGACAACTCTACTCTTCGGAATCCATGTCCGAATTTGCCTTTTCTTTCAGAATTGAATCATTTATGTTCCTAATGGTTTGAAAATTTGCCTAAATACCTAGAACTTGAGTAAATGGGACCCGGCTACCCTAAGACTATTATGAATGATATTATGAAGTGTAAAATACGTAGATTGGGTATGTCACCTCGTTGACCCGAAGTGGGCCCACAATTCCCGAGACCTATATATATTGTTCTGTTTGCCCTACTTCCGTACGATAAGTACTGAAAACCTCTGGCTAATGCTCCGAGTTTGTTATAAGCACTTGGTAATTCAGGTGAGTATTCTGTTTGGTTATGCTTTGATATAAACGCTACGTATGAATAATCCGACTTGAATATTCGACATAAGCATTCCGATGAAAATGTTCTGGTATAAGTATTCGGATATAAGTATTTAAAGGCAAATATTCTGGTATATGTATATATGTTCTGATCTAAGTATTCCGGTAAAAACAATCCGATATGAGTATTCGAGTATGCATGTCCGACATAAGTATTACGCTATAACTATTTGGGTATGAATCGTGACCCGAGTATTCTAATACGGGTGTCTCTATAAGTCTTAATGTTATTCACGTACGATCTCGGATCGCCTAAAAGTCCGAAGAGGTTTCTGCACTTCAAAATGCTCATAACCTTCTGATACCAACTCGAAAGCATTCGGAACTTGTTCTGAATTCTACGATGTCGGTAAGTATACGTATTCATCGAGTCCGGATTTGTGTGCATATGGTTTCTCACGACTACGCTCGTGCAAAGCTCAATGTATCCGTTCACCGAGTCCGGGCAGCATGTTATGTTCTCGTGCGTACTCTATGGTATGATTCTGATTCACTGAGTCCCGGGCCAGGACATGTTCTCGTGCGCATTCCACTGCATTAATCACCGAGTCCCTCGTACTTGCGGGCCGGGACACGTTATCTGTATGTATTTATGATCTGATGGTACGGGGATGGCGGCCAGGATGGCACATTATACTTATTCACCGAGACCCGCAGTAGAGGGCCGGGACACGTTATGTATATTTGGTACATGATTCCGACATACATGATTCCATATTACCGAGTCCCTCATCGAGGGCCGGACACGTTATATGCATATCCGATCTATGATTTTGACATACATTTATGAGTCTATCCACCGAGTCACTCGCGGGAGGGCGGGACACGTTATACGCATATAAGACATGTTACTACGGCATATCTACGTATGTCCAATTAAATACGAATACGTCCGACATATTTACGTACGTCCGACTCGAGTATGAATACGTACGATATACCTCTGTCCGTCTGACTACGAGTACGGATCTGTTCAATATGCCCCTGCACGTCTGCGTCTGATATACGACATTATCTGAGCATTCTGTACGATCTGTATTCCGCCCGATGTATGGACTATGTACGAACGGTAAGCGTCCGGTATTCGAGTAATGTATTTACCGGAGGGCTATTTACTCGTTTCGCTTATGGTTCTCGTTTCGCATTGCATGCCTTACATACTCGCACATTTTCGTCGACCCCCGTCTTGTGGGCTGCGTTTCATGCCGCGCGGTACTCCCAGATGAGCCGAAGTTATTACGAGAAGATGTTCCGGCGGTGATGGCAAGCCTTGGTTTTCCTGAGCACCGCCAAGTCGAGTTTGTCCGTTATGAGTTGCGGATCCGTGTTAGAGACTTTGCCGAGACAGCGTCGTGGGTATGATATGTCGATCACATCGGCGGCTCCATCACCGACATGTCGCTTTTGTGTTATGTACTAAATTTTGTATAATTACAGTTCTCCGTCAATTTGTAAGCTTCATTATGTATTTCATGATTGTTCGATTCGAAATTGAAAAAAAAAAAAAAAGTTTATGTGCGTAGTAGAGTCTCCGTGGTTCGCTCGGCTCCGGATGTGGGGTCGGGTGCCCATCACACCCCGTAAGGTCGGGGTGTGACAACCCCTGGATGACACCGTTTTCCGATACCACTTTGTCACACCCCAATTTCCATGTTACACCTCGCATTTTGCACTTTCGGATACTTCGAGACAATGGCGGAAAGTTTAGGGTAAGATCATTTTTCGGTTCCGTCGTAATGCGTAAGTCGTTGGAAAATATTATTAGTGTGGGAATATTGCTAAAGACTAAGGACAAAAAGGGACATTTGCAAAATGGCATTATGGGAATATTTGAAAAGGCTAGGGGCAAATGGTCATTTCACGAATTCAAGAAAATTCCATAAAGGGCCATATTGGCCATGTGAAAAAAAAAGGATGACAATTAAGTCATCTTTGTCAAGATTTCAAGAAAATTCTAGAATAAATAAATAAAAGGAAAAAAGAAGGAAAATTCTAGAGAGGGGCATGTGCCCCTCACATGCTTGCCACATATATATATATATATAAGTTGTCATCTTTTTAATTGGAGAAGAGAGAAAGAAAGCAAGACAAAG
>NC_081349.1:60017900-60035814 GCF_029784015.1 Lycium ferocissimum | reverse complement strand
CGGATAATTGTTCTCGTACTCGAATCGGTGCCTGACGGCCGGATATGCCAGGCCGCAAGTTCGTATTGTCGATATTTGCCGTGTACAAAGCTCGAATAAGTAGGGAATGATAAATGAGGTTCGCTTAACGGGTACGTCTAAGAGAAGAAGCGCGGAAAGGAAATATGATAAACAGTAATGTTTATGACGTTTCAAGAAAGGTTATGGATTTGGCATGACGATGAAGGTGCGATTACTACTCTCGGGAATCCGGAGTCCCCACCGACGGGAAGTAGTCATACACACGAGTGAGAGGTGAATTTGGGAACCGAAAAGGGAGTCGCGCCTATTGTAAAATAAGGACGTATTACGAAACGTCTCGGAAAATTTTGTAAAGTTTCGATCGCTCTAGCATCGGGTAATAAGGGCATACGAGAAAGTGAGACGCGAAAATATCGGCGTTAAGGCATCGAATTTCAGCAAAGCTTCGAGGTTAAACGTGCTCAGGTGGGAGCAATCCTAAGATGGGTGACCCCTGGGAAATAAACCAAAAGTTTTATAAATTGAGATACAAGGGACAAATGAAGATTAAGAGTAACCTAAGGAAAACTAGAATATATGGATGGATGGAGACCTTAAGAGGACGCGTAAGACGAGGTGGATTAGTTCGGAAAAGAGACGGGAAGTGTGTCATAGCTCGGGAATTAGGATAGGCTTGAATAGCGTTGGAAAGTACCTTGTGGGTTAGTTGATGGTAAATATATATATACAGAGAGAGATGAAAATGTGTACCATATTCGGAAAAGAAAGAGAGTGAGTAGATGGAAAAAAGGAGATCGGGATGCGGAAAAAAGGTAAAAAGTAAAGAGTTCCCGATATGTGAGGCATAGGATTGGAAGGAAGGCGAGGAATAAGGTATCAACGAAGACTTCATAAAGGACTATCGGCATATAAGGAGCCCCTTAAAGGGGGAGAGACCGAGGAGTTCGAAAGAAGAGGAAAATAAGGTAAAGGATAAGGGAAAGGGTAGCCCATAAAAGAACTCTGAGAAAGAGTGTGACGCCCATAACGAGTCGGGTGAACATTCGAGGACGAATGTTCTAAAGGGGGAGAGGATGTTACAGCCCGTATTTCGTACGTTCGGACGTTGTGGGATAATGGTAAGAAATTAAGGTCAAGACTATGTTCTAAAATAATTTTAATGTTCGAGTTGGTTATGAATATTATTGGACGGAAATATTAAGAAAGGCTAAGGGCAAGAAGAGAAAATCGCAAAATGGGTCGTGGAAATAATGCGGAAGGCCAGGGACAAAATGGTAATATTGAAAAAAGTCGAGGGCAAAACGGAAATTTCACCTCATTTTAGCATGAAAGTTCCCAAAGGGGCCATATTGGAATGGAAGGGTAAAGAAGGAAATGACTAAAGTAAGTCATCTTTTAAAAAGGAAAGAAAAGAAAAGAAAAACTCTAGAAAATAAAGAAAAAGGAAGCCAAAGAGGAACAAGGGGGACAAGTGAATATACAAAGGGGTCATCTTTACATAAATTTGGGAAAGTAGTGGATATATATATGTATAGAGTCTTCCTTTTAATTCAAGAAAAATAAGAAAGATGAGGAAAAAAGAGAGAGAAAAATCTAGAGAGGAGGGCATGGCCGAAACTTGCCCCTCAATTTTCATCATGGAAAAATATTTATCTGGAAGTTCATCTTTAGGGGTTGAAAAGGCCCTCGTCGACGTGGAATAGTCGTTGGAACAAGAAAACCGCTCGTTCTTGCAAAATATTGTCCTAGCCGAGAGGGGAGGTTGAAGGGAAGAAAGATTCTATCCTCCTTTACATGTTTTATGGATGCTTTGGACGTGTTATAATGCATGGAAGTGAATGAAACTTATGAAGTTCTCATGGTGTAGGTGTGTGGCCGTGTGTGCAATACTATATGGGAGCAAGGTTAATTTATTTAATCATGATGGATTGTTGTATTATGGATGGTTGTGAATATTGTAGCATGTAGAAAAATGATGTAATTTATGGAAATATGGAAGTTGTTGATGTGGCCGAATAGAAGTAGTGTGTGGAGGCGCGATGAATTGATTTTATTTTGGTAGTTTGATTGTTGTGTTGGATCCATAATGAGCTAGTGAATTTAACATGAATTTGTGTGTTGTTGTAACGCGTAGAAAATGAATGAAATTCATTAGATTATGCATGTTGGTGTTTGGCCGTGACTAGTTGGTCTGTTTGGTATGCTAGAAAGAGGAATGTTATCAAGTAATTTGGTTGTCGTTGTTTGTTGTTGTAATGACATAAAACGAAGGTTAATAATTCAAGTTGAAGTTAGGAACCATGTGGACCGATGAAGCCCAATGTGATTTCAATATGTTCTCTTGAATGTATGAAAAGGATGTTGTTAACATATGAGTTGTGACATAGTTTATGAATTTGAAAGAAAGAAATGTGTCGCTATTGTTTTCATTGAGTTGAAGGTCTCGGTAAGATTGGGTGTTGGTTTGGACATTTTGAATTGATTATCGAATATTGACATTGTTATAATAATTGTTGATATTGTTGCTAGTTTGGCCGGGTTGAATTCCCGGGATTGTTATTGATTGAAATCGGCCAAGTTAAACTTGGTGGCATGGTATATTTACAGGAAGTGTCTTGCCGAAATTTCGGTAGACAAACGATTACTTTGAATTCCAACTTCTAGATGCTAATCAATGTTTGACAACAGTGTGACCAAATCGTAGATTTTGGTGGATTTGCAACTTGAATGTGGAATAGCAAAAGGAGCGGAAAGAGGTATGTAAGACTTCACCCTTCTTTTCTTGGCATGTCTTAGACATACTAAGCTTGAATACGAGCCTCGGGGATCATTCCTTTTCTAGAAATCCTAAGATTGAAATAGTTACTATTCATTCAATAGAATTGAATTAAGTTTGGTGCGCAAAATGTCGGAAAACTTTTAAGCATCTTTAACTTACCCAAATAAGACTCGATTACCCTAAGACCCTCCCAAGTGACGCCATGAGCGTAATATACGTAAGTTTGATACGCCGCCTCGTTTGACTCGAGGTGGGCCCACTATTCCCGAATTCTCTCCTATTGTTCCAGTTAGCTTACTTTCATTCTATAATTTAAGGAAACTTTTGGACATCTTTTCTACTACTAAATAAGAATTGTTTTAATTAAACCCTTAACCCCAATGCATGATTTTTCCTCACTAAAAGTTTACAAATGTTTTTCCAAAATATAGTTTTACAATATTTCTTACTATGGTGACTAAGATCCTAGATTTTACATGATTCATGGCGACCATGAGTTACCTATGATTCTATGATGTCGACTATGCCATGTCTATAACCCGACATATATATACATATAATAGACAAGAATGATGCGGTAAATATATACATACAATATGTGCATGCGACAAAAAGAATCAGAGCGCTATAGACGCTGATATATATGCTGAATGTGTTACACCTCGCATTTTGTACAGTTGGATATCTTAGGACAATGGCGGAAAGTTGAGGACAAGGCTAGTTTCCGACTTTGATTTAGAGCGCAAGTTGCTTGTAAGTATTATTGGCATGGAATGTCAAGGGCAAATTTGGAATTTGGAAATTTAATTTTATGACTTGTTGAAGAAGTCTTGTGGTCATCCAAGTTGAAGTGGACTATGGCCCACATGAATGCAAAATGCATGTGATGAAAGATGAATAAGTAAGCTTGGAAGTCATCTTTTATTAATTAGAAAACTCTAGAGAATTGAAGAAATTTGGAGGAAAATAAGAGGCACATGACCGGCCATGTGCCTCTATTATATATATATATGTGTGTGAGTCATGAAGGCATCATTTTCACCATGGAAATTTCAAGAACAAATGAGAGAAAGAAAGAAAAAGAGAGAGAGAGGCAATCGGCTACAAGAGCGGCGAAGCGCCCTCCAATTTTTGGTGGGGAAAAATTAATCTCTTCTTGTTTTCCTACTAATTAGAAGGTCCTCTACGATGTGGAACAATCGTTGGATCAAGAAAACACTCCCCTTGTCAACCATGTTCTAGCCGAGAAAGGGAGAAGATGGAGTGAAAGGTATGATTCAATTCTTTTTGCATGTTTTGTGGCTGCCTTGGACGTATTATATTGCATGGAAATGGATAAAAATCATGAAGAGTTGTGTGTTGTAAGTTGTGGCCGTATGTAGCATGTTTTGGCCGTGTGAATGTGTTGTTGTGTAGAAGTGATGAACTACTTGTGTTTAGCATGTTTTGAGTGTTGTTGTAATGTGTTGAAATGGATGAAAAGCATGAAGTTGTGTGTGTTGAAGGGCTGGCCGAATGGTGGCGATTGTGTGGAAGAGATGGACTAGTTGTATTTGATATGATTTGGTTGTCGAATCGTGAATTCTACAATGTGAAATAAAGGTTTAATGACTTATGTTGATGTTGTAATTGTTGTGGGCTGTTTTGAAAGTTAATATGGTTTTAATATGTTCTCTTATACTTATGAAGTTAGTGTGGAAATGTATGGAATTGTTGATGTAGTGTGAGACTTGGAAAGAAAGAAACGCATTATTGTTGTATTCATTAAGTTGGAGGATTTCGGGTAATGTTGTAAGTTGGTTGGGCTGATTTGAACACCTTATGGATTGTCCGAGATGACCTTGAATCATGCTTGAATGGCCTTGAAATAATATTTGAACGTATGATCATTGATTTTGGTTTGAATGTATGAAGTTTGTTTGAATAAATGGAATATTGTCGACCTATGTAGAAAGGGATTGTTAATGTTAGGATGTGTTATGAATTGATTATGAACGTCGTCATTATGATTGTTGGTTGGTTGTTGTTAATATGGGCCGAGCCATAATTCTCGGGACGGTGTATTTACGGAGAGAGATGCTTTGCCCAAATTTTTGTAGACAAGGGAAGGATGGAAGATTTGAAAGCAAAAGTCTACTATCGACAAATTGGTAAACATGACCATTTGCAAATCCGGGCGAGACGGATTCGAGATTGAACGAGCATAAGACGTCCGAAAGGTATGTGAAGCTATCCCTCTCCTTCCTTTGGCATGTCCTAGGTGTTCTAGGCTTGAATTTGAGCTTCGGGGTTATTCGTTCATCGAAAGTCGACTCGAAATTGAGCACTATTCATTCGGTGCGATTGAACTAGAATCTTTATATTTTGTTGGAAAATGTTCAAACGCCCGTAACTTGGGGATGTGATCGAATTGCCTTGAAACTTCATAGATGACTCTATTAAGTGATATTTTATTACTTAAACTTTTCAAAACCACTCCGAAGGGGTGTGATATATTATTTTCTAAAACTTTCTTAAAACCACTCCGAAGGGGGTGTGATATACTATTTTCTAAGGCTTTTCTAAAACCGCTCCGAAAGGGTGTGTACAAAACCACTCCGGCGGGAGTGTGATATTTTATAAAACTTTTTAAAAACCACTCCGAAGGGGTGCGATATTTTATTATTATTATTGCTAATATTAATATGCCCGAAGGGGCTAGGATTAGTATTATGTCGCGAGTGGCATGCCCGATGGGGCCGGGGTAGCCGTATGCCACAAGTGACATGCCCACCGCCCGGCGGGCCGGGATTATTATGCCGGGGCCGCATGTCCGATGGGGCCGGGATAGACGTATGTCGGACCGGCATGCCCGAAGGGGCCATCATTTTACGTCGGGGCCGCATGTCCGATGGGGCCGGGGATAGACGTATTCGGACCGCCGCACACCCGGCGGGATTATTATTATTATTATTATTATTACTATTATTATTACTAGTATTATTATTATTATCATCATTATCATTATGCGGAGCGGCAATGCCCGAAGGGGCCATCATTATCATTATGCCGGAAGCGCCGTCCGAAGGGACTATTTTATTTAAATATTTAATTCATGTCGTGTAACCTAAACTTGCTTTCGTTGTACTTTTCTCGATTTACGCTTTAGTAATGCTTTACATACTCGGTACATATTCCGCATCGACCCTCCTTCTTCGGGGGGCTGCGTTTCATGCCACGCAGTACACCCGCATGAAGAGAAGACTTGTTAGAAGTTGTCCCCGCGGATTGGCGAGCTCCACCTCGGTTCGGAGTGTTGCCGAGTCAAAGTGTTCGTGTCATGGTTTTCGAGCGTATGTTAGAGACTTTGCGGACGGTGTCCGTGGATAGTGCGTCGGGAAGTGCGAATAGATTGTAAATGTTAAAAGAGTTTGTATTTCCGGATAATGATTGTCGTTTGAAAAGTTCCATGTTTTAAGAAATTTTCGAAATGGCAGGTTTTATTATGCGAATGTTTAAGGGTTCGCTCGACTGCGAGGAGAGTCGGTGCCCATCACACCCTAGTGAGGTCGGGGTGTGACAAAGTGGTATCGAGCAGTGTCCGTCCTAGGGGTTGTACGCAAAGTCGTGTCTAGTAGAGTCTTGTTTATGGTGTGTTGCGCGCCACATTTATAAACAAGAGGCTACGGGGCATTTAGGGATTGTTGACCTTCTTTCATATCTAAGAATTGTTGACCTTCTTTCATATTTAAGATCGTGCGGTAGAGCCCAGTCATAGGGTATGAAGTCCCTTGTACTAACCTTTTATTTCGACCAAGGACGACGTCGATAAAAGGAAGCGACCTATGACATCAACAGTTACAAAGTACAGTGGTAAACAACGGTGCGGACGAGGCATGTTGGACGAGGTAAGAATATTGAAGTATTACTGAAATGTAAGTCGGGAGAATGGAAGTGAAGGTGCACATTAGGAAATTGAAAAGGCGAGTAATGGTAATTGCAAGAGAAGGGACGTGTTGCGAGCACGCCTCGGAATTTGTAAAACTGTGACTGGCCTCAAATTATGTAATAAAGGCCATATGAGAAAGCGTACGCGATTATATCAGCATTAAGGCACTGAATCTCACCAAAGTTTCGGGGTTAAGCGTGCTCAGAGGGGAGCAATTTCATGATGGGTGACCCCCTGGGAAGTATGCCAAAATTTCCACAAATGTCGATCCAAGAGACAAATGGGAAAATAGAATGTACAAGGTGGTTGGAGACTATAAAAGGAGCCACCTAGCACGCGACAAAGCGAGATTGGGGAGAGAAGAGACGACAAGTACGCTACGGCTTTGGAATTAGGATAGGCTTGAACTACGTTTGGAAGCATTTTGTGAATTAGTTGATAATGACTATGTACACACATATGAATGCGTATGATGCCTCGTTATGATTAAATTAGTGGACACGTGTGTCCCAGCGAGAGGATTGTTGACGTGAAGGAGCCCCCCTTAAAAAGCGGGGGAAGCAGGTGAGGGAAATGTAAGGACGAGATAGAGGTAGTTGATACGGTAATGCGTTCAATATGAACGCTTAGGCTACAAATAAGGCCCTTTATTGAAGTAAGTTAGTAGGGTCGGGAAAAATCGACTAAAGTAGTGTGAGGAGTTTTGCCCAGACTTGGAATGACACGACGCTAGAAAGTGGACGCGTATGAAGGAAAAGAGTATGACAAGAGAATGGTATTGGGTGGCCTAAGAGACTGTATGAAGGACAGCGATAACTATAAAAAGGAAGCTCCCCCAAGGTGCTTATGCGACCCTGTAAGTCTAGTTGAACATTCGAGGACGAATGTTCCAAAGGGGGGAAGGATGTTACACCTCGCATTTTGTACAGTTGGATATCTTAGGACAATGGCGGAAAGTTGAG
Organism: Lycium ferocissimum; assembly: GCF_029784015.1. NCBI lineage: Eukaryota > Viridiplantae > Streptophyta > Magnoliopsida > Solanales > Solanaceae > Lycium > Lycium ferocissimum. Next base: position 60,028,124 of record NC_081349.1, on the reverse strand, counting down.
GACAAGGCTAGTTTCCGACTTTGATTTAGAGCGCAAGTTGCTTGTAAGTATTATTGGCATGGAATGTCAAGGGCAAATTTGGAATTTGGAAATTTAATTTTATGACTTGTTGAAGAAGTCTTGTGGTCATCCAAGTTGAAGTGGACTATGGCCCACATGAATGCAAAATGCACGTGATGAAAGATGAATAAGTAAGCTTGGAAGTCATCTTTTATTAATTAGAAAACTCTAGAGAATTGAAGAAATTTGGAGGAAAATAAGAGGCACATGACCGGCCATGTGCCTCTATTATATATATATATGTGTGTGAGTCATGAAGGCATCATTTTCACCATGGAAATTTCAAGAACAAATGAGAGAAAGAAAGAAAAAGAGAGAGAGGGCAGTCGGCTACAAGAGCTGGCCGAAACTGCCCTCCAATTTTTGGTGGGGAAAAATTAATCTCTTCTTGTTTTCCTACTAATTAGAAGGTCCTCTACGATGTGGAACAATCGTTGGATCAAGAAAAACACTCCCCTTGTCAACCATGTTCTAGCCGAGAAAGGAGAAGATGGAGTGAAAGGTATGATTCAATTCTTTTTGCATGTTTTGTGGCTGCCTTGGACGTATTATATTGCATGGAAATGGATAAAAATCATGAAGAGTTGTGTGTTGTAAGTTGTGGCCGTATGTAGCATGTTTTGGCCGTGTGAATGTGTTGTTGTGTAGAAGTGATGAACTACTTGTGTTTAGCATGTTTTGAGTGTTGTTGTAATGTGTTGAAATGGATGAAAAGCATGAAGTTGTGTGTGTTGAAGGGCTGGCCGAATGGTGGCTGATTGTGTGGAAGAGATGGACTAGTTGTATTTGATATGATTTGGTTGTCGAATCGTGAATTCTACAATGTGAAATAAAGGTTTAATGACTTATGTTGATGTTGTAATTGTTGTGGGCTGTTTTGAAAGTTAATATGGTTTTAATATGTTCTCTTATACTTATGAAGTTAGTGTGGAAATGTATGGAATTGTTGATGTAGTGTGAGACTTGGAAAGAAAGAAACGCATTATTGTTGTATTCATTAAGTTGGAGGATTTCGGGTAATGTTGTAAGTTGGTTGGGCTGATTTGAACACCTTATGGATTGTCCGAGATGACCTTGAATCATGCTTGAATGGCCTTGAAATAATATTTGAACGTATGATCATTGATTTTGGTTTGAATGTATGAAGTTTGTTTGAATAAATGGAATATTGTCGACCTATGTAGAAAGGGATTGTTAATGTTAGGATGTGTTATGAATTGATTATGAACGTCGTCATTATGATTGTTGGTTGGTTGTTGTTAATATGGGCCGAGCCATAATTCTCGGGACGGTGTATTTACAGAGGAGATGCTGCCCAAATTTTTGTAGACAAGGGAAGGATGGAAGATTTGAAAGCAAAAGTCTACTATCGACAAATTGGTAAACATGACCATTTGCAAATTAGGCGAGACGGGATTCGAGATTGAACGAGCATAAGACGTCCGAAAGGTATGTGAAGCTATCCCTCTCCTTCCTTTGGCATGTCCTAGGTGTTCTAGGCTTGAATTTGAGCTTCGGGGTTATTCGTTCATCGAAAGTCGACTCGAAATTGAGCACTATTCATTCGGTGCGATTGAACTAGAATCTTTATATTTTGTTGGAAAATGTTCAAACGCCCGTAACTTGCAGGGATGTGATCGAATTGCCTTGAAACTTCATAGATGACTCTATTAAGTGATATTTTATTACTTAAACTTTTCAAAACCACTCCGAAGGGGGTGTGATATATTATTTTCTAAAACTTTCTTAAAACCACTCCGAAGGGGGTGTGATATACTATTTTCTAAGGCTTTTCTAAAACCGCTCCGGAAGGGTGTGTACAAAACCACTCCGAAGGAGTGTGATATTTTATAAAACTTTTTAAAAACCACTCCGGGCGGGGTGCGATATTTTATTATTATTATTGCTAATATTAATATGCCCGAAGGGGCTAGGATTAGTATTATGTCGCGAGTGGCATGCCCGACGGGGCCGGGGTAGCCGTATGCCACAAGTGACATGCCCACCGCCCGGCGGGTCGGGATTATTATGCCGGGACGCATGTCCGATGGGGCCGGGATAGACGTATGTTGGACCGGCATGCCCGAAGGGGCCATCATTTTACGTCGGGGCCAGCATGTCCGATGGGGCCAGGATAGACGTATGCTGGACCGGCACACCCGAAGGGGATTATTATTATTATTATTATTACTATTATTATTACTAGTATTATTATTATTATCATCATTATCATTATGCCGGAAGCGGCAATGCCCGAAAGGGCCATCATTATCATTATGCCGAAGCGGCCGTCCGAAGGGACTATTTTATTTAAATATTTAATTCATGTCGTGTAACCTAAACTTGCTTTCGTTGTACTTTTCGATTTACGCTTTAGTAATGCTTTACATACTCGCACATATTCCGTACCGACCCTCCTTCTTCGGGCGTTTCATGCCACGCAGTACACCTAGTATGAAGAGAAGACTTGTTAGAAGTTGTCCCCTGGATTGGCGAGCTCCACCTCGGTTCGGGAGTGTTGCCGAGTCAAAGTGTTCGTGTCATGGTTTTCAGCGTATGTTAGAGACTTTGCAGACAGTGTCCTGTGGATAGTGCGTCGGGAAGTGCGAATAGATTGTAAATGTTAAAAGAGTTTGTATTTCCAGATAATGATTGCGTTTGAAAAGTTCCATGTTTTAAGAAATTTTCGAAAAGTTTTATTATGCGAATGTTTAAGGGTTCGCTCGACTCGAGGAGAGTCGATACGATATGACATGATATGATATGATATGAAATGATATGACATGATATGATATGATACGAAATGACATGTCCTACGTTCTCTTAATGTTGTTCTCTGTTGATAGTCTCGCCTTATGATTATCGTTCCTTCAAGGTGAGACATGACGACCATGATTATTTCATAATGTGATCGGAGGTTTCCGACCTTACGTCACCCGATGAATACATGACTTTCTTTGGGTTCTCATGCATGCCATACCTGTATATGTACATGGGTTGGGGGGATGGGATACATGTATATGTGGGGAATGGGAAGGGAAACATGTTTTATTGCCACCTGGTCAGCTGGCTTATCATCCCGGACGCGGGATGCCCGGACGCGGGATTTATGGGCGAGCCGGAGTATTTCGGCGCTATGTGGGCGAGCCGACTTGTTCGGCGCCATGATACCATATGACCAAACAAGCATGCATGGCATCCGCCCCCAGGGGCATTCATATGCACAGGTTACAACTTTACATTATATGATCCCTATGTACGATTCATGACTTTACATGATATGTTCCATACGTACGGTCTGACTTTACACATGACATGTTCCATATGCATGCCTTACTCCCTTATACGTGAAATGTCTCATACGTACAGGATACTCTCTCACATGATATGCTCTACATCCCCATACTGTTGTTGCACATGATTACGTCTCTTTCTATGTTACCATCCACGCCTTGCATACTCAGTACATTGCTCGTACGACCCTCTTCGTCGGGGTCGCGTTTCATGCCGCGCGGTGAACCCAGATGAGCTGAAGCTAGCATAAGAAGATGTCCAGCGAGGTTGGTAGGCTCCACTTGTCCTGGAGTGCTGCCGAGTCGAAGCATATGTGCCATGATGTTTTGTTCGGAGTTAGAGACTTTGCAGACGCAGTCGTGGGTATTGGGTTGTCATGTGTAAGCGGCTCCAGTAGCCGATATGTTATTATGTTTCGTGTCACGAGTCTTATATGATGTCATATTCTATTTGTGGAAAAAAAAATTTCTATGTATTCATTTCTTACTAATTCATAAGTTCATATGTGTAATAAGAGTTAGCGGGTTCGCTCGGCTCCGAATATGGGGTCGGATGCCCATCACACCCTAGTAAGACCGGGGTGTGACAAAAAGGAACCTTAATCTTACCTCAAGTGTGCAGCCACCACGTCCACCCTCTTCTTCTTGGTTGATTTTTAGCTCAAATTGAAGGCAACGCGATGTACGACACTTTTCTCTTCATGGGCTTCGGAATTCGAGGCTCAGATTTTGGTCAAAATTGATTTTTCTCTCTAGGCTCTCCTCTCTCTTTTTCTCCAGAATTTTCTGGGTGTTTTGGTATGAAAAATGAGGAGAAAAGGCTGAGATTGTACTTAAAAAGGTGTGGTAATGGGCCTGACCCGGTTGGGCTCGGGTTGGGCCTGGCCCACTAACCTTTCTGCCTTAAAACGTCCATATCTCCTTATCCCGATGTCTCCTATGAACCCATGACCTATGATTGGAAAAATATTTCAATTATCTACAACTTTTGTTCTGGGAGTTTTCCCAAATTCCAAACTCATAATACCGTTTTGGCCCCTCGAAGTCAGATCACCGGAAAACGTTTTCTTAAATCGTCCTTTTGGAGGGCTTGCACTCATTTTTGGCTTATGGGTCCTTCTTAGGACATTCTCAACTTCACGTGTACTACCCATATATCTCTTCATATGTCCTTTATAAAACTCCAACATGTGGGCCCCACCTTAACATATGGTTACGAGGGTTATCATCAGGTAACTTGTTAACTGATTTACTCCATACGATCTCCAATGTCATATGTACACTCTTATACGTAGATAATATAATCTTCATCCCTAATTTTTGTATAACTCTACTCTCCCTTGAGCTCGTACTAAGCCATCGACAGTCTTGGTAACGCAAACTGTTATATCCCGTATTTTGTACGTTGGAATATTTTAAATTAGTTGCGACAAGTTAAGGATAAGGCTATTTTTTGATTTGGTGTAATGTATAAGTTGTTTATGAATTTTATTGGTATGGAATATTAAGAGAAATTAGGGGCTAGAAGTTGAAATAAAAATTTCATGAAAAGGCCAAAGTGGCCGTGTGTTAAGGTGGGAGCCACATGTTGGGATTTTATAAAGGACATATGAAGAGATATATGAGTATTACATGTGAAGTTGAGCAAGTCCTAAGAAGGACCCATAAGCTAAAAATGAGTGTAAGCCCTCCAAAGGGACGATTTAAGAAAACGTCTTCGGGTGATCTGACTTCGAGGGGCTAAAGCAGTATTATGAGTTTAGAATTTGGGAAAACTCCCAGAATGAAAGTTGTATATAATTGAAATAGCTTTCCAACCATAGGTTGTGGGTTCACAAGCGACATCCGGATAAGGAGATATGGATGTTTTAAGGCAGAAAGGTCGAGCTGAACAGTGGATTCGGCCCAACCCGATTCCAAGTCGGGTCAGGCCCAATACCCATGCCATTTAAGTGAAATTTTTCAGCTTTCTCCTTCATTTTGCAGACCAAAACATCCAGATTTTCAGAGATGGATAGAGAGAGGAGAGGTAGAGAGAGAAACCAAATTTTGATCACAATCTAAGCCCCGAATCGCGAAGCTCATGAAGAGAAAAGTGTTGTACGTTACGTTGCCTTCAATTTGGGCTAAAAATCAGCCAAGAAGAAGAGGGTGACGTGTCAGTTGCATACTTAAGGTAAGACTAAGGTCCCTTTTTCATTGTTAACAAGTTTAATTAGAGTTTTACCGGATTAGAACGTAGAAAATAGCGTTATAAACTAGTTTGTTATTTTGTTGAGATTTATGGATTAAGGGCTATTTTATGTGGGTTGAATGGTTGGAATTAGCTGTGTTATGGATGTTTTGAATGTGTTGTAATGTGTAAAAATGGATGGAAATCATGATATGTTGCGTGTCGAAGTTGAGCCGTGTAGTCAATTTGCATTTTGTAGAATATGATGAACTAATTTTATTTAGTGTTTTGGTTGTTGTTGTTGTGGATTATATGATGATAATGAAAGCTTAATGATGTAAGTTGAAGTGGAAAACGTATATGGGCTGTTTTAGAAGCTAATGTGAATTTAATGTAGTTTCTTGAATTGATGAAAATGATGTTGTTAATCGGCATTATTGATGTAGTTTATGAATTTGGAAGAAATAAATGTGTTGTTGTTGTCCCTATGGGAATTGGAAGGTTTCGGTGGCTTTGCACATTGGTTGGGCCGTTTGAATATTGTGTGGATTGTTTGAAATGTTCTTGAATTTTGTTTGAATGGTTTCGGATTGGTATTTGAATGTATGAGCATTGGAGTTGGCTTAATTGTAGGTGGTGATTTGAATGTAAATGAAATGCCGTCGAAGTATATAGAAAAGAGTTACTAATGTTAGAATGAGTTTTGAATCTGTTGTTGATGTTGCTAGTTTGGTTGTTGGCATTGTTGTTGATGAATTTGGCTGAGTTGAATTCTCGGGGTTGTTGAATTCTGAGGGGAGATCTTGCCCAAATTTCGCAAATAAAGTGCTAGCCTAGAATTGGATTCCAAGTGCGTATGACTAATGTTTGGCGACTAATGATGTTATTGTAGATCTTGGAGAAGCCAAGACGTAAGTTTGGATTAATTTAGGAAGCGGACGAGGTATGTAAAGCCTAACTTTTCTTTCTCTTGGCATGTCTTGATTGTATGTAGGCTAGAATACGAGTCTCGGGGTAACTCCACTCTTAAGAGCCGAGCCGTATACGATTCTTGTTTCCTTCGGATGTCAATGTTCTTGATATTGTCAAACTATGGTTCATAAGTCTTTTGTATAGTTGGATTTCAAGTTTTGCATAAAGAATGTTGCTTTTTAAAAGGTTTCGTAACTACGAACAATCGTAACTTTCATAGAGACGAGCTCGGATCGCTTCGAAACGTTCGCGGGAGATTCTATAATGGATAAGGTCTCCAACTTTCATAAATGGACCCGGATTGGTTCGATACTCGTCCGTGGGCCCCGAGACTCTCCTTTGTGTAGAACTAATGACTTTCGAAAGGATTGAGTATAATTATTGTCTTAAACTTCTCGACGTTGACTACTACTTCTCTAACGACTTTATAATGACGACTATGCCCTTAATTTCCATAAGCTATTTCATATGGTTTGATATGTGTCTACGAGTCTTAAAGTTCGATTTGAATGTCCTCGATCGACGTTTGAAAGAAACTTGATTTGACTATCGCCTTGGTTTTAAATGATAACCCACTTTGATTATTTTATGAGTTTTTGAAAAATGTTTTAAGCGCATATAGTCTCCCACGACCGCTTGTGCATATGGTTGCTATATCCTTCACCGAGTCCCGGGCCGGTTATGTTTCCTCGCGCACTTTGATATATTCCGGAGTATGATGTGTCCGAATTTAGCACGAGTCCCCTTGGCCGGGTACCGTGTATATTTAGCGTTATGGGGTGTTACAGCGTTATGATGTGATATGATATGTCGGGTGTCGGAGATATGAAATCTTCTGGAGTATGATGTGGCGTGGCGCCAACGACGGGCGGGCGACCACCGTTCTAAGAGCCCTATGTATGGTTTGTATTTTTATGAGTAAGTTTTTTAATATTTTGAATATTGCATTTACTTTCCGTACTTCTGGTTTTGACTGTAATCTTGTTCACTATATTTCATGCTTTGCATACTCGCACATATTCGCATCGAATTTTCTTCGGGGCCGTGTTCCATGCCGCGCGAGTACGGTACTCATTTTGGATGATCCACCGCCTTAGATTCTGTTCAAATCGACTTGGAGCGCTCCCCTCCCTTGTTCGGGAGCCTATACTTTGATCCGAACACGTTATTGTATATATATGCATATGTTTGTTCACGGTGCACGGGCGTCATTCCATCATATGATTCTCGTTTTATGCTCCTTAGGTCCCATAGACATATATGTGTGGGTTGTGGTACTCACTATTCGATCGTGTACGTGTGATTTGTGATTTGACGTCCCCTATGCTATGACAAATTTATCCGCTTATATGTGATACTATTTTTCGAGTTATGACGATATGTATATTTGTATATTTGTGATACCGCGGGGCGACGTTCCACTCTTCGTAAATATATGTTATTTGTACACGGTATAAGTTATTCGTACGCTATTTCCGATTTGGGATACTAGGTATGTACGAGTGCCAATTCGGGCACGGCCGCGGCCTACGGGTTGGTCGTGACAAAAGTGGTATCGTAGCGGTTCGTCCTCGGATTGTCTACGGACCACGTGTCCGCAGTCTTGTTTATGGTGTGAAGCCGGCCACACTCATAAATGGAGGCGCGGGGGCATTTAGGAATCGGACCTTTTTTTTTTCCGTCTTAGATCGTACGATAGAGCCAAGTCATAGGAAATGAGATTCTCCGTACCCACCTTCGATTTCGGCAGAAGACGACACCAATAGAAAGAAAGCGATTTACTGATTTTATACCGGAGGTTACGAGCACGCTAGTAAGCAACGACACGAGAGGTATATGTCGAATAAAGCATCGAAATGTAACGTCAAAAATTTTAGAAGGGGAAAAGTGTAAAAGCATGCAAAAGTGTACCAAGATGGACATACGAGGTAAATTCACCATTTTCATGCTATTGTTGATCTTGGGAGCCCCGTGTGGCCGTGATATGACATAATATGTATATATACGTGTTGGCCCCGTGAGGCATTGTTGGTATTTCCGTGCATGTGTTTTGAGATATTAAGAAATATAGAGGAAACTCGAAATTTTTCCCCGGAAATAAAACGAGAATGAGGTAGGGATTTGTAATATGCCGTGAAAGGCCGTGTTAATAGTAAAGACTACGAATTTGCCTAAGTGCAAAAGACGGTGGACCTTGGAAAATAAGTTAACTACTAATCGGCTGAGAAATGGTAATTAGGAGGTTGATATTGATATGGTAAGAAGAAGTCGGAAAAGGGTTTGTGACATTAAGAGATGAGTTAAAAGGGGTGTGGAAATCTCGATGAGTATTATATTAAGGTACCAACCGAATTGATAAGCGGGGATTGATTATGACGAGTTTGTAGTTAGAAAGAATGGTGATACGATTGAGATCGAGTACAAAAAAAAAACGTGACGGATATGAATGTACCGACAAGATAGCTTGTAAGATATTAGAAGTAAGATTGACTTAAAGGGCAAAAGTTAGAAGTGTGACACTATAAGATTGAGTACGAACAAGATATTGCATGAAAATAATAGGGATCATTACAGAAAAATGCGTACGGTTGGCGAGGTATAAGCGACTAAAGGATACGACGGGATTTGTGGATCAAGTATAAAGGTTAGCTACTGGTCAAAACAATAGAAAAAGAGAGAGGGATTTACGAAGTTCTTCTATAGGGAGAGTTTCGAATGTGAGGCTACGGGACAACGGAAAAGATAGCTGCACAAAGTTAAGAAGGGCTAATTGAAAAAAAGGAGATGAAAAGAAAACTCGTGAGATAACGCCGCAAATAGATAATGACATGTATAGCCAAGAACACGAGTAATATCGGTGATCCCACTCTCATCTGGTGAAGGACTAAATTATGGAGAGACGAACAACGTGATAGAATGAGTGTTAGAGAATCACCACTTATGATAAGATCAAATAGGGAGGAATAGAATATGCTGCAAGATCGAGAAAGGGGTTATGTAGGTGTAGTATTTTCCTGGAAGATATGGCGGTATTCGTTTAGAAATCCTCGTGTACCAAAAAAAGACTCTACTAGACATGGACTAGAGGAATACAGAAAAGGGATACTAAAAGTGTCACGACCCAACTCCGTAGGCCGCGACACGTGCCCTAGTTGGGAACTCGTACGTACCTTAACCTAAATTAGCAAAGTATTAATAATAAATGTAAATAATAATTTAACAAGGACAAGCGGGCATGCCGCACGAAGGCCGATAAGGCCGTCACAAAACATAGATAAACTCTAAACGTACGCAAATCTCCCGGATATATATACGTAACCCACACCACATGTCTACGTACCCCAAGGTAATAAAACATAATCATATGACGGACAGGCCCCGTCGTACCCCAGAATGAATATGTATAAATGCAACAGAAAATTTTATACCCAAAATACAGGCTCCGGACAAAGGAGCACTTCAACTAGCTGAGCAGACAACCTAGGCGGCAAATCAGCAAATCAAACGTCTGTACCTGCGTGGCACGAAACGCAGCCCCCCGAAGAAGCGGGGCCGATGCGAAAAATGTACCGAATATGTAAAGCGTAGACGTAGAATAAATAAGACTAAAATCGAACGGAAATGTTTTTTAAACAAAACGAGATGCATAGGGAATAAAATGCGTATCGAAATCATGGGTACGCATGCAAACATATGTGCTCGGCCCGCTGCGGGGACCTCAAGTGA
>NC_081349.1:59996057-60017800 GCF_029784015.1 Lycium ferocissimum | reverse complement strand
GTCTTAGACGTAAGAAAGAATGATATGTTACGAGCCTTGGGTAACTCCATTCCTAAGATCCGAGTATGTCACGATTCTTATTCACTTTCGATATTCGCATTCTTAATATAGTCGGGCCATTGCCCTCGAGTCTTTGTATGATCGGATAGTACATGGTGCATAAAGAGAGATCCTTTTCCTAAAGAGTCTATAATGAATAATGTCCCTAACTTTCATAAATGGGCTCGGATTGCTTTGATACGTTCGTAAAAGATTCCATAGCGAATAATGCCCGTAACTTTCATGGCGGGCTCGGATTGGTTTGATACATGTCTACGATCCTTAAGATTCTCTTTAACGTAGTCTAATGGCAATTAGAACGGATATAATATGACTATCGTTTTAATGCTCGAGCGTGATTACTTACTTATCTATCGGTACGAAATGATGATTTATATGCATATGGTTTCTCACTACTGCTCGTACTGGTTGTTATGATATCTTTCACGAGTCCCGGGCCGGGTATGTATTCGTGCACAGTTTCACTACATTGTTCACCGAGTCCCTCACTAGAGGTCGGGTACGGTATATATATATATATATATATGATGATATGATGATATGATGATATGGGGATGGCGGCCAGGATGGCATATGATGATTCTCGAGTCCCTCACTAGAGGGCCGGGTACGGTATATATATATGATGATTCTATTCACCGAGTCCCTCACTAGAGGGCCGGGTACGGTATATGTATATGTATATGATGATTTTAATTACCGAGTCCCTCACTGGAGGGCCGGGACACGTTATATATGCATATGTACAAGATGATTACTCAACATGTTTCTAAGTCCCGTAATGAATTGGATATATGTTGACATGCATGATTTATGTTTCAAAGGCAAGCCGTGTGGTTTTTCGACAGTTCTTCGTACTAATTTTCTATACTCGCTTATTTCAAAAGATGATCATGTTTCGTATTTCATGCTTTACATGCTCGGTACATATTCCGTGCGAATTTCGTACGTTTGGATAATTCGGGATAATTGCGAGAAGTTAAGGGCAAAGCTATGTTGTGATCTTGTTTAATGCACAAGTTGTTTATGAGTATTGTTTATGAATATTATTAGTAGGAAATATTGAAAGTGCTAAGGATAAAAAGGAAAATTCGCAAAAGTGGCTCAAAGGAAAAATTGTGGAAGACTAGGCAAACGGGAATTTCACAATGTTCAAGAAAAGGCCAAGGGATGACTAAGTCAAACAATTAAGTCATCTTTTATTTTCAAGAAAAAGGAAGAAAATTCTCTAGAAAACGGAGAAGGGGCCATATGTTTATATTCTACTCGAGGGACTTAATTATAATTAAGGGTAAGTGGTGGAAGATATGTATATATAAGAGGTCATCATTTTAATTTAAGAAACTAGAGAAAGAGAAAACAAAGAAGATGAAGGAGAAAAGCAAGGCCATTTTTCTACATGGAGGAGCAAGGTTGCCCTCTTGAAATTTTGTTCAAAAAAAATGATCTATTCTAGTATCCCTACTAACTTGAGGGTCCTCTTCAACATGGTATAGTCATTATAGCAAGTAAAGCATCCATTCTGCAAGTTACAAATTCTAGCCAAGTGAGAAGTTGAGGAAAAGAAGGTAAGAATTAATTTCTTTATATGTTAAAGAGATGATTTATGTATGTTGAAGCTGTGTAGAAAAGGATTAAATTCATGAAATATGTGTGGTATATGTGTTGGCCGACCGGAAGTGGTGTGGGTGTAGAAAGAATTGATTAATTTTACTTAGCATTTAGATTATTGTTGTAATGTATAGAAATAGATGAAAATTCATGAAAATATGTACGTTGTCATGTTGTGGCCAATAAGGGTTGTTTTGGTAAGTTATGGTGAATTGATTTTATTTGATAAATTAGTGGTTGTCATTATGGATTACGGATAAAATGGAGGTTTAGTAGCTTTTCGAGGTGAATTGGAGTTGTTTGTGCATCATCAAGAAGCTTAGTGTGATTTTAGTGTGGTTCTGGTGTTTGTAAGAATAAATTCACCAATGTATGGATTGTTGATATAACTCATAAATTTGGAAGGAAGTAATGCGTTGTTGACTTGGGTGGTGTTGTGAGATTTTGGGAAGTATGAATATTAATTGAATTGAATTGAATTGAATATTGAAGTGTTGTTAGAATAATTGCTAGCATTGTTATTGGTTTCGCCAGTTCCATTCTCGTTTGTTGTTGATGATTTGGGGCCGAGTAAGATTCTCGGGGGCGGTGTATTTGTAGAGATGCTGCTAAATTTCGCATCATAAGTGAATTTATTTGAAAAATCAAGACAAGTGTGCTTAGTAATGAATCTAATGGTTGCATCAATTTTTCTTGAATGTAGACTAACAAGTCCTGACAAGCGTATCTAGTAAGGCAGACATGTGTATGCGAGGCTCGTCTTTTTCTTCAAAAGGCATGACCCCCACGTTATAATGTCTTAAATGTTTTTATATCTTCCTTGCTTGCAAAAATTAGAAGCCTATGACTCCAAGGTATAAGTCTTTTCCTAATAAGTTCATAATGTTTTTCAAATGTCCATACTTTTCAAAAAAACCAAGTTCTAAGAGGTTGAGAGCTTTTATGAATAAACGACGAATATGATTTTATAATGACAACGATGATGGAAAATTATGAGAAAATGCCTACGACGAATATGTCGAGGATATGTTCTTACCATGGATATGACGTATGAGAAAAGTTATTTCTTGATTTCTCAACTCTACTTATGGATAATGACTATTTTAAAGGATCTCTAGTATATGAAATGACATGTTACGATCCTATTCCATGTTTTCTCATGATGTTACTCTCCATTGTTAGTCTCGCCTTATATTAATTGTCCTTCAAGGTGAGACACGACGCCCATGATTATTCCATAACATAATCGGAGGTTACCGACCTTACGTCACTCCGATAGATACATGACTTTTCTTGGGCTCTCATGCATGCTGATATATGATATATGATATATGTATATGTATATGGGGAATTGGGAAAGGGAGAGCGTTATAGACGCATAACCACCGATCGGGCTTGGTATAATACATGATACCGTCCCGGACGCGGGATGCCCGGACGCGGATACGTGGTTAACGGATCGGGCCGATTCCGCAATATATATATATATATATATATATATATATATATATATATATACGAAAAGAATGTTTTCAAAGAAAAGCAAATTGTATATGGACTGGCCGCACGTTCCGCAGCAATATATATATACGTATATATGCCGCACGTTCCGCAAAGACTAAGCATGCATGGTTCCGCCTAAAAGGCATATATATATATATATATATATATATATATGGATCGGGCCGCACGTTCAAGCGAACACTAAACGTAAGGTTCCGCCTAAAAGACACTCGATGTACATGTTACTCTTGTATCTCATGATTGGCTCCATATTTCCATTATGTTACTATTCATGTTTTGTATCCTTTGATATGTTATTACTCATGCCTTACATACTCAAGACATTGCTCGTATTCGACGCCCTTTTTGTGGCGCTCGCGTTTCATGCCGCGTATGTACACTGCACGAGTAAGAAGATATTGCAAGAAGACGTTCCAGCGGAGTTAGTAGACTCCATTTGTTCTGGAGTCCTGTCGAGTCAGAGTATGTGTGCTGTGCAGTTTGTTCGAAGTTAGAGACTTTGCAGACAGAGTCGTGGGTCTAGAGTGTCAGTTTTGAAATCGGCCCCACTAGCCAATATGTTTTTATTATACATTATGTTATAGAGTCCTTACGTCACAGACCGTGTTTAATTTGAGAAATGACAAAAAGATTTTGAAAATTTTACTATGTATTTTACTTTCATTTGATTTAAGAATCCAAAGAGAATATGTGAGTAATAAGAGTCGGGGCCGGGTTCGCTTCGGCTCCGAATATGGGGTCGGCGCCCATCACACCCTAGTAAGACAAGGTGTGACAAAGTGGTATCGCAGCGCTTCTCGTCCTAGGGGTTGTCCCGCACGATACGGAAAGTTACGGTGGACGAGTATTGATGTTCTCGTTACTGTTACCCGAAGCCGGAGGCTCGTATGGCCGAGATGTGTCGTACACATATGTAAGCACACAGTGTATTGTTAATATTTTTGTGTGCAGATTTGAATAGTGAGAATGATAAAGGAGGCCCTACCAGAGTGGGTACGTCTAAGAGAAAGAAGCGCGGAAAGGAAATACGATAAACAGGCAATAAGCGAGATGCGACATTTCAGAAAGGTTATGGATTTGGCATGGCGATGAAGGTGCGATCACTACCCTCGGGAATCGGAGGCCCGGGACGGGGAAATAGTCGTACACACAAGTGGGAGGTGAACATTGGGAACCGAAAAGGGTAAAAACGATAATTGTAAAAGAAGGACGTGTTACGAAAATGTCCGGAATACGGCAAGGCTTTAAATTGCTCCGGATCAGGTAATAAAGGTCATGTGTGGGAGCGGACGCGATTATATCAGTATTAAGGCACCGGATTCCACCAAAGTTTCGAGGTTAAGCGTGCTCAGGTGGGAGCAATTTCAGGATGGGTGACCCCCTGGGAAATATCCCAGAAATTCTACATATTCAGACATAAGAAACAAATGAGAAGTTAGGGTAGCCTAAGGGAAGCTGAGCATATGGGATGGTTGGAGACCATAAGAAGACGCATAGGACGAGGCGGACATGCCGGTGAAGAGACAGGAAGTGCATCACAGCCCTAAAAATAGGATAGGCTTGAACAGTGTTTGGAAGTATTTTGTGGGTTAGTTGATAGTAATTATATATATACTAGTTATGTGAGGCCCGTGCTAAGCCCGGGCCCAAATTCAAGATATAAAAGCAGATATTTTAACTAAAGAAATATAATTTGTGTTAGTACAAGTGTACAACAACAACAACAATCATATACCCATTGTAGTCCCGCAAGTGGGTAGTTATATAAAAGCAAAATTTTCATTCCACTCCTTTAATATTTTAACTTCCATTTTGATGAAATTATAACTTATGTATCCTAATTTTCGAAGTTATTTAGTTCTAAATAAATAATCTATACATAGTTAATGAACTTTTAAGACAAATACATAATTTAACTTGTGCGCGGATAGATGGGCTCCTCTCTTAATTAGGGATTAGGGGTTCGAACATGGATATGGAAAAAAATCTTTGGAGGAAGCGCTCCCCCGAATAGGCGCGATGCGATGTGGAATTATACGGATTAATTGGGCTCAAATGCGGATATCGAGCACCAATCGAAGAAAATCAAAGAACGTGAAAAATGAGGTAGGAGGTTTGATAGCTTTTGAAAAGTAGACTTTAAAAACAAAAACAAAAAAATTGACATAAATAAATAAGATTAGGACCTAAAAGTAATTAATTAAAAAGTTTTTAAAAAAATTGAAAATTATTGTAAGGACTACAAAAGTCCCCAAGCTCGATAGCTTTTGAAAAGTAGACTTTAAAAACAAAAAACAAAAAAATTGACTTAAATAAATAAAATTAGGACATAAAAGTAATTAATGAAAAAGTTTTTAAAAATTTGGGAAATTATTGTGAGGACTACAAAAGTCCTCACATTCCCTCTTATATATAATATATATATATATATATATATATATATATATATATATATATATATATATATATATATATATATATATATATATATATGAAGGTGTAGGATATCCCGGATATGATTGTATCGGTGGACATGTGAGTCCCGACAATCGAAGCTACGGTATAAAGGCATCAATCGAGTAAGGGTACCGAAGCTTGAGTGACGACAAGAAGTAAATGGTACAAGTGTTGCAAAGTAATTGTTATTATTTCATTATAGGTTGAGATTGGAAATTCTAGTATAACGATATTTCGAAAAGAAAGAGAGTGAGTAGATGGAAAATGAAGAGATCAAAGTGACGGAAGAAGAGAGAGATAAGGAACCTCGGTAAGTGAAGCTAGAAAAACTACGGCAAAACACGAGGCTATGGGAAAAAGGACTCAAAATAAGCATGTGAAAGGGGGATAGAGTGTGGTAAAAAGAAGACGGAGAGGAATGTATAAAGGCTATAAGTGAGGCTAAAGGAATAGTAACCGTGACAAGGAAATGTGAAGTAAGAAAAGGAATGACTAAGTTTAGTGGCGGTGTTACAAGACTTCGGTATTGAAAGGTATATAAAGGTAACGGGTCGACATTGTCGAGTGGAAGTTGAAGGTGTGGAATAAGAATTCATGTGAAGTCTGAAGGATTTGATCTTAGCGGAAACAGAATAAATGGAAGGAACGTGCATAGGAAACCGCTCGGTTATAGCATCATAAATATAGTTAATGACCCGATAAATAAGGATAAAGAGAGTAAAAATTGTAAGGATTCTGTGCTAAGGGTAAGACAGCATGGACGCACAGCTGCAACGTGAAGGGGTAGTTAAGGAAAATTTCGAGCAAGTGAGTCAAACAAGGGAAAGGACGAATAGTGGACGAAAGAGTATGGAAAAAGGGGACAAAATGATGACATAGGCAGAAAGTAAAAGAAAAACGTGGGATAAGAAGTTTCGATATGTTATGTGCAGAGTTGGAAAGAGAGACGAGGAATAAGGTATAGGCGAGAATTTCATGAAAGGACGGTTGGCGTATAAGGAACTCCTTAAAAGGGGGGGAGAACGGGTTATAGGGTTCAAGTCCAAAGGAAGGAAACTTATTAGCACGGGGAGCCAGAGTTTAAACCATATTGGCTTATCAAGGGGATACATGAAAGAAGAAGAAATGAGTTGGTGTAGTGGAATAGGAAACCTATGACATGAAATGAGGATTCGTGGAAAGGTCAAGGAGAATAAGGTAAAGGATAAGGAACGGGCATAAAGAGAGAAGAGCGTCTATAAAAGGGACCCTCCCGAAGTATTATAAACCCCATGAGATCAGTTGAACATTCGAGGACGAATGTTCTAAAGGGGGGGAGGATGTTATAGCCCGTATATTGTACGTTTGGAAATTTCGAGGTCGTCGTGGAAAGTTAAGGGCGAGACCATTCTCAAAAATTATTTTAATGGACGAGTTGTTATAAATATTATTTATGACTATTATTAGTATGGAAATATTGGGAAAGGTTAAGGGCAAAAAGGGAAATTTGCAAATGGCATCATGGTAATTTTGCGGAAAGGCTAAGGGTAAAATGGGAATTTATGATGTTCTAGAAAAATTCATAGAATGGCCATGTTGGCCGAAAAATGTAGCATATGTAGGTGTATGCTCACATTTTTTTTATGAGGGCTAAAGTGTACATAGGAAGACAATTAAGTCTTCTTTGTTATTTCAAGAAATTTCTAGAAAAATGAAATGAAAATGATGACAAAAAAATAAGTCATCTTTGCCATGGAAAATAAGAAAATTCTAGAAATAAAGAAAGGGGAAAAGAAAAGAAAAATCTAGAGAGGAGGCATGTGCCCCTCACATGCATGCAATATGTATATATATAAGAAGGGGTGGTCATATTTTAACAAAGAGAGAAAGAAAGAAAGAAAGAAAGAAAGAAAGAAAGAGAGGAAGGGGGTTTCGGCCATGGCTAGCAAAATCTAGCCATGGAAAATTGATGAGAAAAAAATTATTCCCTCCTAATATTCTAGCTCATTTGGAGGTCCTCTACAACATGGAGTGGTTGAGGGAGTAAGAAAAGCATTGGTTATGTAAGTTGGAAACTCTAGCCAAGTGAGAAGACAAGTGGAGGAAGGTAAGATTCCATCTTCTTTTATATGTTATGAATGGTTATGCATGTTGTAGTATGTAAAAAGGGATGAAATTCATGAGAATATGGATGTTGTGTGTTGGCCGTGTGTATGCATGTTGTGGCCGTATGGTTGTTGCATGATGTAGAAGACAATGAATTAATTGTTCTTAGTATTGGTTGTTGTCGTAATGTATAGAAATAGATGAAAAATTCATGAAAACTTGTTGGTAGTTGTTGTGGCCGAAAATGATGGAAGGTTGACAAGTTATGGTGAATTAATTCTAGTTAATATTTTAGTTGTTGTGTTGCGGAATCCATGATGAAAAACGAAGGTTTGATGACTTAAAATGAAGTTGTAGTCGTTATCGGAATATTAGAATAGTTAATGTGATATTGGCTTGAATTCTTACATTGCATGAAAAATGTTGTTAATGTAAATTGATATTATTGGATATTCTAGTTGTCGTCGTTATGAATTATGTGATGAAGGGGGAAGGTTGTTGTTGAAGTTAGTATGCATGAATGATGATGAAATGTATAGTTGTTGTGAATTGCATTGAATTGAATTGAATTGAAGTGAATTGAATTGAATTGAATATAGAAGTGTTCTTTGGGATAATTGCGAGTAATGTTGTTGGATTGGCCGAGTTGAATTCTCGGGTTTGTTGATGTTGGTTTGGGCCGAGCCATATTCTCGGGACGGTGTATTTTCAGGGGAGATGCTGCCGAAATTTCGGCAGATCATATGTGAATTTATTTGAAAAATCCAGACAAGTGTGCTTAGTAATGAGTCTAATGGTTGCGTCAATTTTCGTGAATGTAGACTAACAAGTTGGACGGATAAGCGTAGCTAATAAGGCGCGGCACAGGTATGTTAAGGCTCGTCCTTTTCCTTCTATGGCATGAATCATACGTTGCGATTTTACAAATGCTCCCATAACGTCCTTATTTTTCAAAAGTTAAAGGTTATGATTTCAAAGCATGATTTCCTTTCTAAAAGTTTATGAATGTTTTCCAAAATATTCATTTTTCTCCAAAATCCAAGTTTTACGATTTTTGAAGGTTTTTATGACCAAAACAACGACTATGATTCTATGATGACAATGATGATGCCAGATATGAGAAAATGACTAGGACGAATATGTCAAGGATATGTTCTTACCATGAATACGACGATATGAAATGTTAAGCTATTTTTGGATAATGACTATTTTAAAGGTTTCAAAGTATATGAAATGATATGTTATGACCCTTTTTTATGTTTTCCCGTGATGTTATCCTTGATTGATAGTCTCGCTTTATAATTGTTCCTTCAAAGTGAGACAAAGCGCCCATGATTATTCCATACAGTAATCGGAGGCTACCGACCTTACGTCACTCCGATAGATACATGATTTTCTTTGGGCTCTCCTGCATGCTTATATGATATATGTATATGATATGTATATGATATGGGGGATATGGGGAAGGGAGACATGTTGCGCTATAAGACGCATTGCCACCTGGTCAGCTGGCGTTATCATCCCGGACGCGGGATGCCCGGACGCGGGATACATGGGGGAGCCGACGTATTCGGCGCTATGACATGATATGATCTATTTTCATATGTATACGAAAAAGAAATGTTTTCAAAGGAAAGGATAAGCATGCATGGCCTCCGCCCTAGGCGGCATTTACATGTACAGGTTACTCTTCTTTCTCATGACATGTTCTAAGTTTCCATATGGTTATTATTCACATTTATATCCCTTACTATGTTATTGTTTATGCCTTACATACTCAGTACATTGCTCGTACTGACGCCCCTTTTGTGGGCGCTGCATTTCATGCCGCGCAGGTACACTCAGACAAGTAAGAGCTATTGCGAGAGAGACGTTCCCGGCGGAGTTGGTAGACTCCATTTGTACACGGATCTTTCGCCGAGGCGAATAATATGTCTTCTTGTACAGTTTGTTCGAAGTTAGAGACTTTGCAGACAGAGTCGTGGGTCTAGAGTGTCAGCTTTAAAAAAAAAAGGGTTCCACTAGTTGATTTGTTTTTATTATACATTATGTTACAGAGCCCTTATGGTTACAGACTGTGTTTAATTTGAGAAACGACGGAAAGATTTTAAAAATTTTACTATGTATTTTACCTCCATTTGATTTAAGAATCCAAAGAGGATATGTGTGTAATAAGAGTCCGAGGGTTCGCTCGGCTCCGAATATGGGGTCGGGTGCCCATCACACCCTAGTAAGATCGGGGTGTGACACTAAATGTAAACTGAGGAGTCATTGATAATCTGGGAGTATACTTTCTTGTCTCTGACTCCTATAAAATGAGTAATACTGAAATAAACTATCCGGTCTTATATAGGGCTTGGTGTGTATGTGAATAACCACGAAGTCATGATCCTTTAGGCTAGTTTTAATGGGATATGATGAGTGGTCAATGCTCTCATTAAATATGCGAGAAGGGCATCTAGGCCATCCTGGTTACGACAATTTGGGAGCTCTCATTTTAACCAATCTGATCCCTTGCTTGAATGAGCAAACAAAAAATTAAAAAATTAAAAGAATAGCCATGAAGGCAAGTGTATAGCCCCGAAGGCAAAGTGCACATCTGTATAGCCCTGAAGACAAGTGTATATTTATTGAAGGAAAGTTTATATGGCCCTGAACGCAAGTGCATATGCTATATTGATATATATATATATTCTCTACTTCTCAACTAGACATAGGAGAATGCTAAACTAAATGTAAACTCCCGACAAGGGATATCTAAAATATGAGTAAGATGGAACAACATAGACATGAGAGCTCTGTGAGTAATTCTTCTCTTTTACACTCGTTCGGATCTTACTTATTATGGATTCATGCCATCAAAAGGAAGGAAATAGCCTTTACATAACTTTCATCAACTTATTCAACAACACGACGAACTTAGTCTATATAGCACTTCAATATACAACAACAACAACAATAGGACTAATGTCAAACTATAGGAAGACTAGCGTACGACATGTCGAGCGACATATGCTCGGGTTACAATTAACTAAATGATGCTTCTCTACGTGCCTTCCTTCTTTCAAACCACATGACAAAAACAACACATATCAAAACTATATCAATGTATCCAGCACCTCAACACAACAAGAACAACCCCAAAACCTTACACAATAACTCAATAATCAAGTGTATAATTTCTGACAACCATCCAGCATGTTCCTTACTGAAACAACACATCCAACACTCTTACACACGAGAAAAAGATGAATCCTTACCTTGATTGTCAATAACTAGCTCTTTTCTGCTTTACTTCACTG
The DNA here is from genome assembly GCF_029784015.1 of Lycium ferocissimum. Taxonomy (NCBI): domain Eukaryota; kingdom Viridiplantae; phylum Streptophyta; class Magnoliopsida; order Solanales; family Solanaceae; genus Lycium; species Lycium ferocissimum. The sequence goes on along the minus strand of NC_081349.1, from coordinate 60,006,761 downwards.
CGAAAGAACCCTCAAATCAGTAACTAACTGGAAGAATGGGGTTACGTTAACCTTATGAGCTTAGCAGCATGAAACTAGGAATAAAACTTTGGCAGCCTTACCTTAATGAAGTAGCAACCCCTTTAGTGGAACTCGGGAGCTTTTGGATCTATTTTGGAGGTAAGAAAGTGAGAAATGAGTTTAGGATTGAATTGGGGACTTATGTATCCCACCGCCTAGTGAGCCTCAGGGTGAACAACACTGTTGCTTTGGAGCTCGCTCAGCGAGGTCCAACTTCTACCAGGATAGTTTATAGTAAAATACTCATAACTTCCTGCTACGACGTCGTGTCGATGAACGGTTTAATGTGTTGAAAACTAGACTCATAGACCTTCGATTTGGTGGGTATATCACCCCGTAAATCAAAGTACATTGGGAGAAAAACTCAGTGACATCTGACCTAAATTTTAGTGAACTTATGAACATAACTTGCGACAACCTTTGCCGACTTTCGATTTACAACTCGCTTGAATTCAAAATATAACTTACGACTATTGTATAATTCAAATACCTTATTTCTTATCAGTTCAATCACTGTTAGTATTACCCTGAAAGTACAGGTTATAACACCGAGCCTATGTCAACTAACCTGCGACGCATCTTAACGTATGAAAATACGGGATGTAACAGAATTGACTCAGTGCAAGCACAAACTATTTTCTAATCAAAAAGGGTCATGATTTAGACTTTGTTGTGTGACAATGTGTTTTCTACAAATTCCTGGTACTAAAGAAGAATTTAGAAGGTGATGAAGATAGATAGGTAGAATCATGGTATTTTACCGATGCATGTTTGATAGTAGGTTATGGTTTTAGCTATAGAATTATGGTAACTATAACGATTAGTGTGGAATCAACCAATTGCATTCAGAGTTATGGCTATAATTTCAAAATTAGGTATTTTAGGTAGTGCCAGATCATATGTGTGAGATTCAGACTATTGAGCTAAGTTAAAGGATGATTTGGCAAATTAAGTGAATAAGGAAGTTGCTATGGACTTGTGGTAGGATTACCATAGACTTTGGGAGAGTTTGGTGCCACTTGGTTCATTGTGGACCGCTTGACTAAGTCAACTCTTTTCATACCGGATTAGACTATTACAACTTGAGTGGAGTTTACACGCCATGTTACATCCCGTATTTTTTGTACGTTAAGTTGTGTTGTAAGTTAGTCCACATAAGCTTGGAGAAATAGGTTATCCATAAGGTTATAAGTGTAAAAATGTGTTTAGCAAGTGTTGGAAGGATTAGAGGATAAACGAATTGAAAAGAACGAGTTTCGGCGAAATTTCCCAACTTATCGAGCAACATACGAACCGTACTTTGGAGGTACGGGCATGTCCACCGTTTGATCAAGGTGAGGAGATTCTGGTGGACATTTATGGCCCAACATATGGTGTACATACGGACCGTATGTTCACACTTACGGCCGCAAGTCCACCGTAAGTTGGAGGCGGTGGAAAATTTACCTTTTTAAATGAAGCAGTGGGGTTTATTTCTTCATTATTTTTCATGATCCTCCTAACTCATACACTCCCAAATACTCTCTAAATGTTCCCCTACTAATTAGACTAGGATCTTCGAGATTATAACGTGAATCTCCTTTCAGGAAAGTGAAGGTGTTAGCCTAGCTCGTTGTTTCCTTGTGGAATGAACTTGGAGCTTTTTTCCGATTGAAGTGAAGTGTGTAAAAGAGTTTGTGCTTGTTGTTTTAGGTAATATCCTCTCTGCTCATATTATATTTGAGCTAACCTAAGTCATGACTATGTTGTTTTCGTGAGAACGCACGAAGCGGCAATTGAAAGTTATATATATGTTGTAGTATCATGTAGGGCTATTTTTGAAGGTTGGTCTTGTGATGTTTCATGGCTGAAATTAGGGGGAAGGACTAGTATATGTGTTTTTCTTTTTGATGTATACTTTGAAGGAAAGAAAGGGCATAGTGAAAATTCGTTTAGTTCTTTGTAACCCGAGCGTGTTGCTCGACATGTCGTATTTAGTTTTCTCTTAGTTGACGTTAGTCCTATTGTTACTATTGTAGATTGAAGTTTTGCACGGACTAAGTTCATTTTTGTTGTCGAGTAAGTCGAAGAAAGGTATGTAATGGTTATTCCTATCTCTTTGTTGGCATAAATCCATAACCAAAATAATTTTACGAAAGAAGTGTTAAAAAGAAGAGTTATTCAATAGTACCCTACTCATATTTTCCTATCTCATGTGTATTATAGTTATCCCTTGTCAGGATTTATATCTAGCCTAGCACTTATTCCGTGATTAGTTGAGAAAGCAGAGAGTATATGTATACAGTTGTACAGTATTACTACACACCACCAAGCTATAACCGGTCGGGTAGGCACATATTGTGTATTCACACCGAGCCTTATATGGCCGGGTAGCTATTTACACTGAGTGTCATATGTGGTCAGGTAGACACACACCGAGCCCTATATATGGCCGAGTAGATTATTATTACGTATTACTTATATGAGATGAGTCAGAAACAGGTAAGTACGCTTTCAGATTATCCTTGACTCTCAGTTACATTCAGTTGTTTATATATGGCAATTCAGTTTCAGTCACCTTATATACTCGGTACATTATTTTGTATTGAGATCTCTTTTGTGAGGCCGCTACATTTCATGCCTGTAGGTCCTGACAGATAGGCCTTCTCAGTAGGCATTGCTAGTGTTCAACTTGATTAGTAACCTCCAAATTATTCATAGTTTCCAGGTCTAGAGTTTTGAGAGTATACATTATATATATAGACTTGATGGGTGGGTCGGGGCCCTGTCCCGACCACAGTATAGTTGTTATCCAGTAGAGGCTTGTAGACATGTCGTATATGTTTAGTTTGCAGCATGGTGGCCTTGTATATATCTCTTTTGGTATGTTTAGTGTTTGCCACTCATGGTGGCCTTATTGGCCCGTATATATATATATATATATGTGTGTGTGTGTGTGTGTGTGTGTGTGTGTGTGTGTGTGTGTGTGTGTGTGTTTGTGTGTGTATGTGTCTTTTGGGTTGAATATAGTTCAATTGAGTTACTTACCATTTATAGATTGTCATAAGTTATATATATATATATATATATATATATATATATGTGTGTGTGTGTGTGTGTGTGTGTGTGTGTGTGTGTGTGTGTGTGTGTGTGTGTGTGTGTATGTGTGTTTTGGGTTGAATATAGTTCAATTGAGTTACTTGCCATTTATAGATTGTCATAAGTTACAACCTTGTAGGCCTAAGACGTTTCAAATTGTTATATCATTCAGCTTTGTTAGCCTAAGATGTTATAGAATGGATTATATCTCAGCCTTGTCGGCCAAGAGATCCTTGTATGTGTTCAGGTATCATGAGACAAGATGGTACGCTCGGTCACGTAAGGCACCAGGTGCCTGTCTCGCCTTCTCGAATTTAGTGCGTGACATGCCACTTCACCTTTAGAAAGATGGCCAGTCTGAGCGGATTATTCAGATCCTTGAGGATATGTTATGGGCTTGTATGATTGACCTTGGTGGCCATTAGTATTAGTTCTTTCCTTTGGCAGAGTTTGCTTACAATGATAGTTACCGTTTGAGGATTGAGATTGCATGAATTGAGACATTATATGGTAGAAGATGTCGTTCTTGGCTGTTGGTTCGATGCGTTTGAGGTTAGGCCTTGGAGTACAGACTTGTTGAGGGATTTTTAGGAGAAGGTCAAATTGATTCAGGAGACGCTTCTTACAGCTCAGAGTAGGCAAAGGAGTTATACAGAGCGAAAGTTCCTTGATTTGGAGTTCATGGTTGGCGAGTAGGCATTTGTTAAAGGTTTCACCATGAAGGGTGTGATGAGGTTCAGAAAGAAGGGCAAGTTGAGACCGAGGTATATTGTTCCCTTTGACATTACTCTGCATATTGGCGAGGTGGCCCATGAGTTAGCATTGTTACCTGGTTTGCTGTGTGTTCACCCTGTATTTTAAATTTTGATGCTCAAGAAGTATCATTCGAATGGTGCTCATGTGATTCGATGGGTTTCAGTGTTTCTTGATCAGATTTTTTCTTTTAAGGAAGAGCCAGTAGCCATTTTGGGTATGTAGATTCGGAAGTTCGGATCCAACGTGATAGTTTCAGTGAAGGTTCAATAAAGGCATTGTCTGGTCGAGAAGGCTACCTGGGAGACCGAGTCGGACTTGCAGAGTGATAGCCCCAGCTTTTCATTGATTCAGGTACTTTTTTTCTCTTTAATTTCGAGGATGAACATATGTTTAAGTGATGGTTGATGTAACGATCCGTTAGGTCTTTTTAAAAAATTTACCCTTTTTCCCTAACTGATTTTTCCCCAGCTTTTTTATGATGTGTTTGACTTACGAGGATGGGTAGTGCGATTCTCGAGGCATAGGTGAGTTTCAGCTAACAAAAAGGATATTTTGAACATCCAGAAGTTAAGAAATGAGAATGGTTGACCAAAGTCAATATCAGGGGTAAAGAGTATGTATCCAAGTTTCGTCAATTTCATTAGGTCCGAAATGTTATTTATGAATTAGTCAAGTCATTAGTTTGGATCCCGAGAGACTCGGGGGTATTTTTGATCCTTGGTTAGAAATTAGTTAAGTTTAAAGTTAGGAGGTTACCACCCTGTGTTGATGTTTTGTGTGTGCGAGCAGGTTTGTAGCTTGTTTTATGACAGAAATGCATATTTTGGTTTGTGCCCAGGCGGTTTCAAAAGAGTTTCAAAAGATTCTAGCAGAAGTTGGAACGTTGAAAGTTAAGAAAGTTCAAGACTTGGTTCGACGTTTGATTCATATTTGTGATGTTTCTGTATGTGTTTTGAACCTAACCCTTGAGCAAGTTTGTGGAGGGTATAGAGACTAGATGGGATGATTGGACGGGATCCCGAGGGCCTCGAGTGAGTCTCGGCGTGTTTCAAGAGGAGTTGACAAATTTTAGGAGTACTGCAGATTTCAGCGCCCAGCTCACCTTTTGGCGGTGACCAACAGTGGCTTGGATAGGTATTTTGGGCCAGCGCCCAATTCAGGGCCAAACGATGGCCAGAGCGCCCAAATCTTCTATATGTATATATGGGACTAATTTTCTACCATTTTTAATTAATTCCACCATTTTTTTAGACTTAGGAGCTCGGTTTTGCAAGGCTTTGACCTAGAAATTCATCATCAATCCATGGATTATACGTGATTTTATCTTTAGATATAAATCAAAACAAAGATTTGAATAGGAGAAATTGGGGCTCTTAGCCCTAAAGTTAAGATAATGATTTTGTTGAAATTGGAGTTCGATTTGTAAATAGTTTTGAATGATTTCTTGATTTAAAACCTATGGGTTATGGGTAAAACAAATTTTCAATAAAATTACACCTTTTCCCTTGGGGGCTTGCAGTTTCCTTTTTGGGTCATTTTTACGTTCCATACTAAAGTATAGCAATATGGGTATCATTGGACTCATTTAACCTCTTAGAGTACTATTTTGACTAGATTGAATCTAATTTTGTGACGAAATTATAGTTTTGACCTTCGAGATTGGGATTTTGGTGACTTTTTAGACAAGAATTATTATCATAGCAATACAGGTGTCTACGGAATCATATGTGTATGTAGATCTCGTATTTGAATAGATTAAGATCATTCGAAAGCGTTAGAGAAGAGACTCTTTTTAAAGTGAGTGGTTGGTTAAAATGAACTAATAAAGAGGGAGTAATGGGAAAATAAAGGGGATCACATACTTGTGAGGTGAAGAGCACTTGTATTGGGTACCGGTGCCATGTTATGGGAATTCGGGTAGAATATAGTCGTAGAGTCCGATCTGAATGCCATCCTTTAGACATTAGCTGTTAGCTTAGTATACTTTACGTGAATTGTGATTGAGACATGAGATCTCTTATTTGATGATTATATGATTTATACTTGTCTTATTTGTGATTATGTCTTCTCATCATTCCTTAATACTAGTTTAAATCTGGAAAAGAGCTAAGATTGAGCCTTTTATTTCATAACATGTTGTTGTTACGTGCATCTCATGTTACACTTGAGGATACATATATGATGTCTGATGGAAAATGGTTTCGGAAGGAGTGATGCAAATGATGTGAGCCTAATTGGCTAAGTACAGGTAATATGAGCCTAACTGGCTAAGTATTGAGATTGGAAGCCTAAGGCGGCTAAGAACCCGATGGGAAATGATTTCAGGTGGTATATGTTATGTCCCGCATTTTTGTACATTGGGACATTTCGGATTAACTATGATAAGTTAGGGATAAAACCACTCCGGGATATGAAGTCGAGACTTTTGACCTTCGATTTTATTTTGAGACATAATATGTTCATGAATTGTTAACATGGAACAATTAGGAAATTTGAGACCAAAAATGGAATTAATGGAACTTGAAAATCATGCAATTTCCTTGCACCTAGCCGTGTGGTCATTTGAAATTGGCCCACACAAATTGTGTTTAATTTCTATTGCTCCAACACATGGTGTGGGCCAAGGGGACTCTTGTATAAGTCTTGCATTATTAAAGGATGACTACTACTTCACTCTACATTGTTCAACACTTAGAAAAAAAAAAAAAAGTTGAAGAGCTCAAGATAGAGGCTCTCGGCCAAGAACCTTAATTTTTCAACTTCCATTCAAGCCATCCAAAAAATAATTCCTTGGTGCTAATCCACTAATTGGAGGTCCCTAAGTAGCGTGGAAGTGTTGTTGGAGCGATCAACCCGCTAGTTTTCATTATCGCAAACCCTAGCCTATTGTGAGGTTGAAGGAAGAAAGGTAAGATTTGATTATGTTTTATGTGTTATAAAGGTTGTATGTATATTGTAGTATGCTAAAATGAAGGAAATTCATGGAATATAGTAAGTTGGAATTGAGGCCATCTGTATGAGGGTTGGGCGTGTGAAGTGTGTGTGTGTTGTGTTATGTTTGAGTGATGAATTAAGGTCTAGTTAGTATGTTATGATCATTGTAGGGTGAAGAATGAATGAGAATCATCAATATGTATATATGTTGTGTTGGCCGAAAATAGGTCAGGGTATATGACAAAGAATGGGTTAATATCGATTAATGCTTTAGTCATCGTCGTTATGAATTCTATGTTGGAAATGAGTTTTTAATGACTCAAGATTGATGTTGTAAATGTATGGGCTGATTTGGAGGTTATTGTGCATTTGATGAAATTTGTATATTTATGAGAATGATATCGTTATAGTGTGGATTGTTGATACAAATCATGATTCGGAAGTTAGAAATGGGCCATAGTTGTTCTCGGGTTTGGGGATAGTTTTTGGGCAAATTGGGGCCTTGTTGGATTGTTGTAAATATTGTATAAATTGTGTGAAATGTTCTTAAGTGTTGTTAGTATGGACTCGGGTTGATATTTGAATGTATAAGCGTTGATGTTAGCTTGAATTCAAGTCGTTGAATCGAATATATTGAAAGTTGCCGAATGATGTAAAAGAGAGTTATTAATGTTATATCGCCTTTCGGATTACTTATTGATGTTGCTAGGTTGGTTGTTGTTGTTGTTGTTATTGATTTGGCCGAGTTAAATTCTCGGGGTTGGCCTATTTACAGGAGAAATGCTTAATTTAGCAGAATTAAGGGCTAAATTGGAATTAAATGCCCAAAATGTCTATAGCTAATGTTTGGCATATTATGACTTGTTTGTAGACCTTGGAGAGCCCGAGACGTAGGTTGGCCTTAGCTTGAATTTGGAGTAGCTTTGAGAGCGCCTGAGGTATGTAAAGCGTACCCTTCTTTCTTTTGGCATGCCCTAGACGCAAGTAAGTTATGATATGTTATGAGCTTCGGGGGTAATCCTATTCTTAAATCCGAGCATGTTTGTGATTCATATTTGCTCCGTGACGTTGGTATCCTTAATGTGGTCAAGATATGGACCGTATGCCCTTGATACGATTGGATTTGATATGCTATGTGAATGGTTTGTTTCAAAAAGATCTTGTGTCTTGTAGATGACTAAAACTTTAAAAAGTTTGTTTTCAAAATGAATTTTGTTCTTAAACGATTTTAAAACTACGAACAACCGTAACTCTCAGGTACGGGCTCGGATTGCTATGAAAGGTTCGTAGGAGCCCCTGTAACGCATAATGACTATGTTTTCCATAGGCGGGCCCGGCTCGGGTCGACACTCGTCCGTGGGTCCCGCGACCTTTCTTTATGTACTTCTGACGACTTTTGAAAGAATTCAATTTGACTACCGTTCCGACCCCCGAATATGATTATATATTTGTCTGTGGAGTCCGAAATAACGATTCGTATACTTATGATTCCGATATGTGACTATGATTTCTGAAGTTTGGTTTGTTATGTTCCCGAGCGATATTTGGAAGAAAATCTGATTTGACTACTGTTTTGGTTCATAAATGAGGGCTCGTTACGATTAATTTATTAAGTCTTTGAAAATGTCTTAAACTGTATTTGGTTACTTATGATTCTGCTTGTGCATTCTGTTATTATTTCTTTTGCCGAGTCCCGGGCCGGTTGTGATGTCGTGCGCACTATGTGATGTTGACCGCTGGGTACCTGACCGCGGCATGTGTATATGGGATATTACCGCTGGGTTCCTGGCCGCGGTATATGTGTATATGTGATATTACCGCTGGGTTCCTGGCCGCGGTATGTATATATGTGATATTACCGCTGGGTTCCTGGCCGCGGTATGTACGTATGTGTGTATATGTGATATGTGATTTTGACAGTCTGGCTTATGATCAGTCGGTTAAGGTCAGCCCACATGATAAGTTATGATGTTTGGTGCGCTACGGTATGTATATGTATGATCTGTATTTCAGGAGTAAGCGTTTGGCATTCTGGCTAGTATATTTATCTTCTGTACCTCTGTTGCATAACTTGCATGTCGGATGTCAGTATTTTGGTACTCTGGTTAATATGCTCATTTTTGGTACTTCTTACTTCGGATATGACTTCGATTTCTGTACTTCCTGCTTTGCATACTCAGTACATATTTCGTACTGACCCCCTTTCTTCGGGGGCTGCGTTTCATGCCCGCGGTCTGATTCGGATACGCGTTTTGGTGATCCACCGGCGTAGGATTCCCATTCTGCTGTTCAGAGTGCTCCCTTTGTTCTGGGGCTGATATTTTGGGTATATACTCTCCGGATGTATATGATTATGTTTATTCAGGGTACGGCGGGGCCCTGTCCCGTCATATGATTCCGTTTGTCTATTTAGAGGTCTGTGGACATGTTTGTGGGTTGTGCCTACTTCTGTACAGGTGTGTTTGTATATATTACGTTCTGGGCGATCCTATTCGCCGTGGCAGCCTCGGCGGCTCGCATTTGTACATGTTTTGGGCCGTTGTGCCACTTGATAGCCTTGTCGGCTTCTGATATATATATATATATATGGCTGCGTTTGAGATATGTTGCGACAGTTTGATATGATCTGAGACAGTGTTTGACATTTGTTTCTGTATAAACTGTTTGTATGTGATTCGGATTCGACGATTGTGTTTGGGTGCCCAAATCGGGCACTAGTCACGGCCTACGGGGTTGGGTCGTGACAGTATATGGACCTCGCGAGTCCCCCATGGGTCACGTATTCCATATTACAGAGCGTGTGTATACCGGTGATAAAAAGACCTTGCATTGCGTTTGCATATCATATCCATGAATTCCTTGTAAGATGACTTACTTGAACTGGTAAGTGACTGTTTGAATATTGTGAACTTGGAGGATTCTCATACTTAAACTTGTAGTTTATATCTTTTGTTGTGATGTACTAACCACGGCTAAGTCTGGAAATAAGCATTCAGAAGAACAACCCTCGTCACCGTTTTAGTTTAGAGTTGGTCGACAATGTTGCTAAGTACACGTTGATTTTCTGTACTCATGCTACACTTGCTGCGCCTTTTGTATGAAGATTATGTCCCTAGCACTAGTGGAGAACGAAGATTCACCATTTTGTTGAGGTATGTTGTCTAGAGGATCCGGATGTCTTTATTTGGTCGATGTGCCACACGCATTCCCTTTCCTTTATTTTATTCATGTCTCTTTCATTCTTAGACAGTGTGTTAGCTTTGCACGACCTATGTCACACCCCGATCTTACTAGGGTGTAATGGGCACCCGACCCCATATTCGGAGCCGAGCGAACCCGCTGACTCTTATTACCTACGTACTTTCTTGGATTCTTAGATCAAACAAAAATAAAATATATAGTAAAACTTTGAAAATCTTTTGTCGTTTCCAATTAAACACAATCTGTAAACATAAGGGCTCTGTAACATAATGTATAGTAAAAAAAATATATCGATTAGTGGAATCATTTCCAAGACTGACACACTATACCCACGACTCTGTCTGCAAAGTCTCTAACTCGAACATGACATCATAGCATAGGACTCTTAACTAAGAACTCTCCGGAGCAAATGGAGATGCCAACCCGCCGGGAACGTCTTCTATAATGGCTTCGATCATGTCGGGTGTACCGCGGCATGAAACGCAGCCCCGAAGAAGAGGGGTCGGATACGAGCATTATAATCGAGTATGTAAGGCATGAGTAGTAACATAATAGGAGATATAGCTATGAGTAGCAACATAGTAAAAAGCGTACTCGTGAGTAATAACGAATGGGCCCCGCCGAACATATCATGTCTTGTAAATAATTACGGCATCGAGTGCCTCTTGGCGGAGG
>NC_081349.1:59950181-59995957 GCF_029784015.1 Lycium ferocissimum | reverse complement strand
ATTCAATTTGGATAGTTTATTCACTCCACAAATCCCCATATGCTAGGAGATAGACCTCGCTCAAAGTGGACCAAAAATCCTATCCGAAATTTGCCCAGTTTTTCCCAAAGGTTTGACAACTTACATTCTCCAACCCGCTTGACCCCGGAACCTTTAGCTATTCTCTTATTACTTGTTAGAAGCATGGCCTCACCAGGCTCACGTTTGTTTAGTAACGATGCTAATGATACGAAATTCTTCCAAGGGGTAACACCCGTTTGTCATGACTTATATCCCTCGTATGCTCATGACATTAACCCTCCATAAGCTCCTTCTCCGAAAATGCGCCATAAGTACGGAAAGCCCTTAGCTCTTGGGAGGGCAAGGTGTAACAGTTGTGGGAGCATTGCACAACCCAAAGGGCATTCTCTTTAAAGCAAAAGTCCCGTAGGGACAAATGAATATGGTTTTCTCTTGATCTTCCAAGGCAATAGTGATTTGGTTGTACCCCAAGTTGTCATCCAAAAAGCAATAGAAATCTCTTCCCGCAAGCCTATTAAGCATTTGATCCATGAAAGACATTAGGAAATGATACCTCTTTGTCCACCGATTCAACTTTCTATAGTCCGTACACACTCTCCAACCGGTAACCGTACGAGTTGGAATCAATTCATTTTTCTCATTGGGCACAACGGTGATCCCACCCTTTTTAGGTACACATTGAACTAGACTAACCCATAGGCTATCCGTTATCAGGTACACAACACCAGCATCTAACCACTTGATGATTTTCGCTTTAACCACTTCTTGCATATAAGGATTCAACCTCCTTTAGTGCTCAACACTCGGTTCACAATCTTCATTAAGTTGGATTTTATGTGTGCAAATTTTGGGAGGACTCCCTTGAATATCCGCAATACACCACCCAATTGCCTTTTTGTACTTTCTGAAGATCACCATTAGTCGCTCTCTTTGCTCATCTGTCAACTGGGTTGAGATTATCATGGGCAAAGTGTTGTTTGGTCCAAGGAATTCATACCTCAAATTTGAAGGAAGAGGTTTGAGTTCCAAGGTGGGAGGCTCAATGATAGAGGGCTTTGCGGGAGGATTCTCACGGTTTTCTAAATCAAGATCAAGCTTTTTGGGATTGTATTTGTATGTACCCAACCCCACTAATGCATTAACCATTTCCTCGAATTCTTCTTCATTTTCCCCCTCATAGTTCATTATCACCGCTGCCAACATCTAACCCACATGGTCATGCTCAACGGTTGTTTCCATGGCTTCATGAATTGTATCAATAACTGACACAACACTTATATCCGCCGGTTGTTTGATCGATTTGCAAATATGGAAGGTGATCTCTTCATCATTCATGCTAAATTTTAAATCACCCCTCTCCACATCTACAAGAGCACAACTCGTAGCTAAGAAAGGTCTTCCCAAGATTATGGGTACTTTGAAATCAACTTCACAATCTAAAATCACAAAGTCGTACGGAAAAATGAATCGGTCGACTCTCACAAGCACATCATAAAGAATACCCACCGGTTTCTTTTGAGTTCTATGCGCCATTAGCAACCTCATAGTTGTGGGTCGGGAGTGCCCAAACCCAATTTGTTAAAGATAGCAAGAGGCATCAAGTTGATCCTTGCTCTAAGATCACATAAGGCCTTCGCAAATTTGTACATCCCAATTGTGCAAGGAATGGTGAAAGCTCCAGTGTCTTTTTTTTTTTTTTTTTTTAACAAAGCTTTTGTTACAATAGAGATACAATGAGGTGTAACCTCCATTGTTTCAAAACTAGAATGCCTTCGCATACCCGGGCATTTGTTCAAGTGCCTCCACCAATGGGATATTGATTGAAAGTTATTTCAATTTCTCGATGAACTTGAGAAATTTTCCATCATCCGCTTTCTTAGCCAATCTTTGAGGAAATGGAGGAGGAGGTTTAGGAATAGGCTTTAAAGCTTTAGGAACCTCCTCTACTACTTTCTCGCCTTCCGGTACTTTATCACCTTCAGGAACATGTTCAATAACAATGGGCTCCTCAATAGTAGCCCGCTTCTTTTTCATCTCTACTTCTACTTCATTGACCCTTGGCTCTTCGAACTACTTCTACTTTATTGACCCTTGGCTCTTCAAAAATGTTCTCTTTATCAACCAATCCCTTTTTCGTCACCAACTCTTCTAGCCTAATTGTTTCCCCACTCCTAGTAGTGATTACATTGCATTTGTGTTCATCATTGGCGGAATTTGCAAAGGTGTCACTAGGGAGTGTGCCCTTTTACCTTCGATTGAGTTGAGCTGAGATTTGGCTAAGTTATGACTCAACTTGTTTAATGGAAGTGGAATGAGAGCTCACCACTTGCCCCATTTATTTGCAAAAGGAATCAGCTGGTTCCACTTTTTTCAAAACTGTTGATAGCATATCCTCCATTTTGGAACTAGCGGGGTCGCTAGTGGATGGTTGGCTTGAAATAATTTGGTTCCCCTTAGGTGGGACATAAGGATTTGAGTTCCGGTGGTTGTTGTAATGTCACGACCCAACCGGAGGGCCGCGACGGGCACCCGGTGCTAACCCATCCGGGCACCTCTTAACATACTTTCACATTACATCTAGGTGAGCCACATAGCTAAATCATACTTTTCATTCATCATCATACTAATCCCATTGGGCAACAATTTATTTATATCATCATTAGCAACTATGCCTATATAAATGTACATAAGTCGACGAGGCTAACAAAATAATATCCAAAATATAGGCCGACAAGGCCAATCACATCTAACTATATACACATGTCTACGAGCCTCTAAGAAGAATATGTCATATTATATAGGCGAAACAGGGCCCCGCCGTGCCCATGAATATGTACACAAAAGAATCTATACCAAAAGCTGCAGCCCCGCTATGTAGTCCCTGAATAGTGAAGCTATGGATCAAGTCTGTCTCCCTGGCCACCTGCGGGCATGACGCAGCGTCCACAAACAAAAAGGACATCAGTACAAAATATGTACTGAGTATGTAAAGCATGATCAACATCAATATGAAAGCATAGTAGATAACATATGAAATAGCATAGGATAGGAGATAATAGCATCATCGTCATAGCACTTACTTGCTTTTCATAGGGACATTCCATTTCTATTGCGTATCCGTGTACATACATCCATATCCGTATCCGTACTCATTTACCTTTCGTATCCATTTTCATATTCGTTTTCATATTTCTATTCATACTCATATTCATATCATATACATTGCATATACATAGTCTTTACATAGCATTTACATATACTTAGCATATTCGTACTCATATTGATGTCATATACATAGCATTTATATAGCATAACCCACGAAGGTTCGGTGTTTCACGTACTGCCCTACCAAGGCTCAGTGTCATACCTGGCCCTACCAAGGCTCAGGGTTATCCGTACCCAACTGCAGTGGTGCGCGCGCATTATACATATATACATATTTACTATATTCTACCCGGCCATATAGGCTCGGGGTTTCATAATAGCCATACATAGGCACACATACATATAAGCTCATAAGCATCTTTAGCATCATTACTATCGTCGTTCATTACATCTATCCTTAGAGGATTACTCGTCGTATAAGGGATTTAGTACAATCGTATCATATCGAGGATCATAAGCTTAGTAGCTTCTTAGAGATAGAATCATTGGAGAATATCATAGGCTCATAGAAGGATAGATATTTGGCCAAAGAACCATGCCTTATGAAAGAAGGTTTAGCCTTACATACCTTTCCGTTCAACTATTCTATCACTCAACATGTTCTCCTTCAATGCTCACGTTTCTACCTTCTTTAGAGTTATACTATCATTAGGAAATCGATAACTTAGCATACATGACTAAAGCTAGAGAAAATTGGGCAGCATCTCCTTTATTTATACAACTTCCTCCATATCATATATCAACTCCCAAACATCATTAATAACATTCACAACATCATAACGATAGCCTTTAATCACCTACATTATCCTTACTTCTCAATTCACTTCCAATCATCCATATTTATGGTCATATCACACGAATACTTTCATTCATATAAGACATCTATCCCATGTTCTCAACATCATTTATAACATGATTATAATCATAATGTATCAAGAATCATGACTCAGTCCAAACATTTACTCAAAAGTGACACTATTCCCATATTTATGACCCATTTTCTATTTCCTTCTACAATCCCAGTGTTTCAACTTTCAAATACCTTAAATAACATGGAAACATCATAAAAATTACCTTAGATGGTGTAGGAATGAACCTTGGGTGCAAACACCTCACTTGAGCAAAACCCTAGTTTCACCTTTACTTGGATTCTTGTCTTGGATGAACTTTAATGGGTTTCTTATACTTGATTCACTTGGTTTGATGTAGTTGATCACTAATATCTCTTGAATTTGTGTGGGAGAAGTGTTCTAGAGAGTTATAGAGAGAAGGAGTGAAAAATGGAAATGAAATAATGAACTTGGTCCCCTTTTTAATAACTCAAAATCTGATCTGTCGGGAAAAAATATACGGACACTTATACGGTCCGTATAAGTGACCGTGAAATAGATCCTCCAACGTCTCTTCTCTGTGACCATTATACGGTCCATTATATGATCCGTATAAGTGACCGTATAATCCCACCAGTGAGGGACCTTCACTGAGATGGTCCTGCGGTCCATTATACGGTCCGTATAACATTATACGATCCGTATAATGGGCCGTATAACCCATGCCCCATTTGATCTTGTTCTCGTCACTTCGTTTGATCTCCAATCCTTATGGAACCTTCTTAACACTTGTTTATCACCTCATTAACAATCTAAGGGACGTTATAACTCTTCTCCAAATCATCGTTAAATCATCATTAACTTGCTACTCATAATTCTCTTCCGATACTTATCGTATGCCTTGTCTTCTCTTGGCAAACTTTCTCATCTAACATTGAGTGCCTTTGAAATCTTACTTAGGGTCATCAAATGTCATTATTTACTTATTGAAATACCATATACTTCGTGCTCTTCGTTGTTCTATTCACTGTGCATCAACGGAAAATTTTTCGAGGTGTAACATTCTCCCCCCCTTAAGAACAATCGTCCTCGAATGTTGAGCACTCGGGAATCCTACGAAAATTTCGCCAGAGTTTCCCCTATAACATGGCACTACCATCCTGTCACAACAGCCTATAATAACAATGCCTCACAGGGCCACAACACAATAGCAATAGAATTTGGCCACACACGACCCAAAAGCATAAAAAGGAAAACATACATACCTTATGATCTCAATGTCTCATCTTGGCCCTCTTCCGGGGGCTGAAATAAATGCGGGTACTTGGATTCATATTTTCTTTCGCTTCCCAAGTCATCTCTTCTCGGTTATTATTTCTCCACAAAACCTTAACTGAGGCCACTTCTTTGTTTCTAAGCCTCCGTACTTGCCTATCTAGTATGGCAATGGGTATCTCTTCATAAGTCAACTTTTAAATCGTCACTGGAACATCGTTCTTGGAACGATCCTAGTAGGATCTCCAACACATTTACGAAGCATCGAGACATGGAAAATCTGATGAATCGACTCTAAATCAGGAGGTAGATCTAATTCGTAAGCCACTTTGCCTACCTTGCGCACAATCTCATAAGGCCCAACATACCGGGGACTAAGCTTCCCCTTTTTGCCAAATCTCATAACGCCCTTCATTGGCGACACTTTCAAGAATACCCGCCTTTAACTTGGAACTCTAAGTCCCTTCGACGATTATCTGCATAGGACTTTTGACGACTTTGGGCTGCTAATAATCGATCTTGTATGAGCTTAACTTTCTCTATGACTTGCTGGACCAAGTCTGGCCCTATCAATTTAGCCTCTCCTGCTTCAAACCACCCAATTAGGGATCTACACTTTCGCCCATATAAATCCTCATACGGTGCCATTTGGATGCTAGAATGATAACTATTATTGTAAGCAAACTCAATGAGGGGTAAGTGATCATCCGAATTACCTCCAAAATCTAACATACATGCCCGTAACAGATCCTCAAGAGTCGAATGGTCGTTCGGCTTGTCCATCGATGTTGTGGATGAAATGTTGTGCTAAGGCTCACTTGAGTCCCTAAACCCTCTTGGAAGGACTTCCAAAAATTAGCTGTAAACTGAGTTCCTCTATCTGAGATAATAGACACTGGAACACCATGGAGCCGCACTATCTCTTTAACATAAAGCTTTGCATACTCTTCCGCCACATACGTAGTTCTGACTGGTAAGAAATGAGCTGACTTCTTGAGTCTATCCACAATCACCCATATGGAATCATACTTACGTCGAGAACGGGGTAAGCCTGTAATGAAGTTCATGTTAATTACCTCCCACTTTCAAGTTGGAATTTCTATAGCTTGCAACAATCCGTCCGGCTTTTGGTGCTCGATTTTCACTTGTTGACAGTTGGGACATTGAGCTACGAATTCCGCGATATCTTTCTTCATCCCATTCCACCAATATATAGACTTAAGATCATGATACATTTTTGTTGCTCCGAGGTGGACAGAATAACGGGAACAATGGGCTTCTCTCAATATTTGGTGGCGTAAACCTGTCACATCAGGAACACATAATCTACCTCGACATCGGAGAACTCCGTCTCCTGCAATCTCAAATGATGACTTCTCCTTCGAGGGAGCGTATCTACGTAATGCATTAGCATGGGATCTTCGTATTGTCGCTCTTTCACTTTCACTACTAGCGATGAGGCTGCTCGAATTACGAATGGTAGTTCCCCTGCACTCGAGTCCACTACTCGAACTCCTAGGCTAGCTAACTGTTGGAGCTCATAAGCCATTTCTCTTTTCTCTGGTTGTACATCACACAAACTTCCCATAGATCTGCGGCTAAGAGCGTCAGCCATAACATTTGTCATTCCGGGATGATACAGAATATCGACATCATAATCCTTTAGCAACTCCAACCATCGTCGTTGTCGCAAATTCAACTCTTTCTGCTTGAAGATATACTGAAGACTCTTATGATCTATGTAAATAGCCACATGGACGCCGTATAAATAGTGTCTCCATATCTTTAGTGCATGGATCACTGCAGCCAATTCAAGATCATGGGTTGGATAATTTTTCTCATGTTTTCGTAATTGCCTTGAAGCATACGCAATCACCTTACCATGTTGCATCAATACACAGCCTAGCCCAACGCCTGAAGCATCGCAATAAACAACATAACCTTCCAATCCCTGCGAACCCATCGGGTGGTGCGAGAAGTCAATCTATCTTTCAACTCTTGGAAACTACGTTCACAAGCATCAGTCCATTGAAACTTTACCGATTTCTGGGTCAGCTTTGTAAGTGGTGCTGACATAGAAGAGAAACCTTCAACAAATCTCCTGTAATAACCTGCTAAGCCCAGAAAGCTACGAACCTCCGTAGGAGTTATGGGCCTTGGCCAAGTCTTCACGGCCTCAATCTTTTGGCTATCTACCCGAATACCATCGGCCGAAACAATATGCCCTAAAAATGTCACTGAATTCAACCAAAACTCACTCTTTGAAAATTTTGCAAACAACTCTCGAGTTTGAAGAACTCTAAGGAAAGTACGCAAATGATCCGCGTGTTACGCCTTCGGATCTAGAATACACCAAGATGTCATCGATGAATACAATCACAAATAAATCTAGAAAGCGCCTGAACACATCATTCATCAAATACATAAATACTGCCGGTGCATTAGTTAGCCCAAATGACATCACCGGAAACTCGAACTGGCCATATCTTGTTTGGAATGCTGTCTTAGGGATATCTTTCTCCCTAACTCTCACTTGATGATACCCGGATCTCAAATCTATCTTGGAAAACCATTTGGCACCTTGTAATTGATCAAATAAGTCATCAATCCTCGAAGAGGATATTTATTCTTAATCGTCACCTTATTCAGTTGCCGATAATCAATGCACATTCTCAAGGAGCCATCTTTCTTTCGGACAAACAATACGGGTGCTCCCCACGGGGATGAACTAGGCCTAATAAAGCCTTTCTCAAGCAAGTCTTTCAATTGCTCCTTCAACTCTTTCAATGCAGAGTCATCCTATAAGGAGGAATAGATATAGGCTTAGTGTCTGGCAACACATCAATAGCAAAATAAATCTCCCACTCGGGAGGAAGGCCTAGAAGCTCTTCCGGGAACACATCCGGAAATTCATTCACTACGGGAACTAACTGAAGAGTCAGCGGTGTTACACCTCGAAAAATTCCCCGTTAGTGTACAGTGAATAGATAAGCGAGGGGTATGATGTATACGAGGTTTGGAAAAGTAAGAAATAGTATTTGATGGTCTTAATTAAGGTTTCCAAAGACATTCGAGTCAAGGAAAGAAAGTTGTTAAGGGAAGCGAGTCATATGTCGAGTAATGAATAAGAATTTCGAGTGTTGAACTAATGGTGTATGAATGATGCCCTAAGGAAGAGTTATAACATCCCTTAGATTGGTATTGAAGTGATAAACAAGTGTTAAGAAGGTTCCATAAGGATCGGAGATCAAACGAGTCGACGAAACAACTCTCGGAAAACTGGGCAAACATACGGCCAGACATACTGGT
The DNA here is from genome assembly GCF_029784015.1 of Lycium ferocissimum. Classification (NCBI taxonomy): domain Eukaryota; kingdom Viridiplantae; phylum Streptophyta; class Magnoliopsida; order Solanales; family Solanaceae; genus Lycium; species Lycium ferocissimum. Next base: position 59,987,357 of record NC_081349.1, on the reverse strand, counting down.
CGTATAAAATCTACGGACCGTATGTCCAGCCGTAGATCCAGCCCAGAATGTCATGTTCCACTGGACCAAATATACGGTCCAACATACGGTCAGTAGAAATTATACGGACCGTATGTTGGTCCGTATATTCCAATCGGGACTGAAGTCGATTTTTATATAAGGGACCCTTTTCATTTCATTTTCATTCTTCACTCCCACTCCTCTACACTTCAAGACCTCTCTAGAACATTCCAAACATTTCATCCATGAGAAATCAATAGAAATCAAGGATCAACAACAAGAAATTAAGTGAATCAAGTGAAGGAAACCTTATTGAAGTCATCCAAATCATGGAAATCCTAAGAGAGATGAAATAGGGTTTTGGTGGAAAAGGTGAATTGTCATCCAAGGCTTATTCCTCCAACATCCAAGGTAAATTTCATGATCTTTCTAAGTTGTTTGAAGTATTTATGAGTTGAAACACCTAGATTGTGGAAGAGTATAGGAAATGGGTCATAAATGTATGAATAGTGCCATTAATGAGCAGTAATGGGATTGAATCATGAAAATGGTTGTGTTGATGTTACAAATGCGTTATAAATGACATTTAGGACATGGAATGAGTATCATATGTGAAAGTACGCGAGAATAGATTTTAGTCATGATTATGGAGAATTATAGTGAAATTATGAATTGCGGGCAATGTAATTAGATGATGCCTATTGTTTGCGATATCGTGATTGTTGTTATGAATGTTGGGAGTTGATATGGAATATGGAGGAAAGTAGTATAAACAAAGGAAATGCTGCCCAAATTTCTATAGCTTTAGTAAGAATGTTTTCACGATGGTATAGCTAATGACAATACGAACTCTCTTGAAGGTAAAGACGCAAGCATTAAAGGAGGACGAACAAGCGATAGAATAGATAAACGATAAAGGTATGTGAGGCTTAACCCTTCTTTCTAAGGCATGAATCCTATGCATGATTTTCCTTCCTCTTCGTGAACTTCCTACATTCCAAAGGACTAAAGGCCTATGTTCATGAATGGTCATACGAGACAAGAAATGTGATATAAATACGACGATGATAATGCCGAGCTTAAGTCTAGAGACCACGCTATAATGTATCTATGAAGTTAATGATGTTTGCTGTGATCCACTAATGTCTCATTCATGTACACTCACCTTAACGTAGTCCTTTCAAGGTGAGATATGACGACTATGGTTACTCCATAAAGTAATCGGGGGTTTACGACCTTACGTCACCCCGAGATAGCTATGGTTGCTTTTAAGTTCCAAGGTATAATTCGATGATATACGTATAATGATGTTAACTTATGATAGGACCATGATATGTCTATGAAGTGAATGATAGTGATAAGTCTATGATATGTATGATGACGAATGCATGATATGATGATGATGTGATTTCACCGCGCCTAATTGGCCGGGCATGTCACCGCTAAGGCGGGCTGCATATGATCCCACCATGCCTAGATGGTCGGGCATGTCACCGCTAAGGTGGGCTGCTATGATTTCACCGAGCCTAGAGGGCCGGACATGACACCACTAGTGGGCGGCATATGATGGTTACCCGGACGCGGGTTAACGACATGATGATATATGGTTGATATGACGATGCATGTATGGTATGATGATGTATATGTGAAATGATAAGGTATACGCTATGATAATGTACATGATGTGCTTATGTATGATGAATGTATATGAAATGTATCTACGCCTAGAAGTGTACACAGGCTGTATCCTCATCTCATAACTTATGATATTCTTGTTATGTTTATTTCATTCCTGCCTTACATACTCAGTACAATGTTCGTACTGACGTCCGTTTTCTTTGGACGATGTGTTCGTATGCCTGGTAGGCAAGGAGACGGTGCCGATCTATAGGAGCTAGTGGCTGACTTGTGAGCACTCCATTGTCCGGAGGTGCAGTTGATTATTCTTTTGGTACATATATGTATATATTTTGGGCACGACGGGGTCCTGTCCCGTCCATATGTCTAGTATTCCAGTAGAGGCTCGTAGATACGCATGTGTGGGTAGTATGGTCCCATGGTTTTCATGTATATGTATGTACGTGTATATATTATTTTGATAGCCGAAGGGCTTATGTTACGAAAGTAATTATGTTTCAAATGTTAATAAATTTCTATGATTATGAGCATATAGTACGAATGAGAGCGAATAAGTAACAGCATGAGCGGTGTTCGGTGGTTAGCCCCGGATACCCGTCGCCAGCCCGTAGTTCGGGTCATGACAAGCGGTTCAGCTTCTACATCTTGAACCCGCACTAGATGATAAATGCAACCCTTTGTGATCATTTTCCTTGCCTTTAGATAGGAAATAAACCTATCCTTTGGTGACGCCGTATTTCCTTTCCATTCTAAAACTGGTTCTCCCAGAAATTGGAAACGAACCATTTTTATTCTACAATCAACATTGGCATAGCATGAAGCCAACCAATCCATGCCCATAATAATATCAAAATCCACCATCTTTAACTCATGTAAGTCAATCATAGTACGACGATCACAAATCACAATTACACAATTTCTATATACTCGGCTAGCTATTACCGATTCACCAACGGGTGTAGACACCTCAAAAGGTTTGATCGACTCCGATTTAACTCTAAATCGACCTGCAATATACGGAGTAACATATGACAATGTGCGGCCGAGATCTATCAAAGCATATACATCATGAGAAAATGCCGATAATATACACGTGACAACATCGGAGAAGACTTAAGATCTTGGCGTCTAGCCAAAGCATAAATACGGTCCCCGAGGACCGCTAGAATCGGGGACTCTCCTCTATCATGGCCGGCGGTGCGTACGTGAACTTTTTGGCCCCATAGGGCGTATAGATGACGAAGATCCGGCTACCAGCCCTGAAGGCTGGGTCCTACCTCTACCACCAACTGAGGGACAATCACGCATAATATGACCTGGTCGACCACATGAATAGCAAGCCTCTGAACCCAATCGGCACTGACCCCAATATAACTTCCTACACTGGGAACATCGTGGCACGGGTGGCCTCGCCTGACTCGAATCACCTCTGAACTGAGAACCTGAAAAACTCTGACTCGGCCCGAAATGAGTAGATCTGTCAAATCTCTGGCCTGAAAATCGTGGAGACGCACTAGTCATAGAATGGCCTGAGTTCCTCGAAACCACCGTTCCGTGCCCGCCCCTATGCTCACTCATCGGACCCGAAGATCTAGCCCTCTTGTTATACCCTCTATCATGCTCACGCTCACTTCTTTGTTGTTATAGGCTTGCTTCTAAATTCTGAGCATGGGCCTGGATGCGTGAAATATCCATATTGTCCTGAAGGGACGCAGTCAAGCATCTATCCATCAAATGTGGCCCTAGGCCTTTCACAAACCGGTGCACTCCGTCACCCATATTCGCTACCATGGCCGAAGCATACCTAGCCAAGGAATTGAAGCGAAGACTATACCCTAAGGCACTCATGCTGCCTTGCCTCAAATTTAGGAACTTATCGGCTCTAGCTCACCGGACTTGTGGAGGCAAATAGTGCCGGAGAAAAGCATCTACAAATTCTTGCCATACCAGAGGAGGCGCATCGGCTCCTCGTGAAGCCATCCAAACCATATACCAATGAACCGCAACATCCCTCAATCTATAGGACGCTAACTCCACCGATTCGGTGTCCGGCATGTATCAACCGAAGCGTCCTCAACATACCATCAATGAAATCTGGGTCCTCATCCAAATTTTGATCCAAAGAATTTCGGAGGATTCAAGCTAATGAAATCACGGGCTCTTGCACTAACAGCCCTATCACCTTGCCCTGTACTTTGCCGCTGAGTCTGAGCAGCAACCAATTGAGTCAACAAATGAATGGCCTCTTTTACATCTTGGCCTGAAGCATCCGGTGGAGGAACCTAGTGCTGGAAGCCGGGCCGAGGCTCCCTCACGCTCCTCTAAAATAGGTACTGAACGGGAGGACTGAGATTGAGCCGCACTTTCGGACTCACTTTCCTCTACTACCGGTGACGGTGCTCTTTCAGCCCGCTTTTCTGCCACTGTCTTGCCCTTTTGGGCCGCTGTAGCCTTTCTCTTTACAGGCATTTTTGAAATACACAACACACAGTTAAGGAATAAGAAGTTCTTATATCATATCTCTATCGCACGATTCTTATGAAGAAAGAAAGTCATTCATTCCTAAAATGCCCGCAGCCTCTTGTTTATAAGTGTGGCCCGCAACACACCCATAACCAAGACTTCTACCGGACACGGCTCGTACACACCCTAGACGAATCGCTCGATACCACTTTTGTCACGACCCAATCGGAGCGCCGCGACGGGCACCTCTTAACATACTTTCACATTACATCTAGGTGAGCCACATAGCTAAATCATACTTTTCATTCATCATCATACTAATCCCATTGGGCAATAATTCATTTATATCATCATTAGCAACTATGCCCATATAAATGTACATAAGCCGACGAGGCTAACAAAATAATATCCAAAATATAGGCCGACAAGGCCAATCACATCCAACCATATACACATGTCTACGAGCCTTTAAGAAGAATATATCATATCATATAGGAGGAACAAAGCCCCGCCGTGCCCATGAATATGTACACAAAAGAATCTATACCAAAAGCTGCAGCTCCGAATGAAATGGAGCCCCGCTATGTAGTCCCTGAATAGTGAAGCTATGGATCAAGTCTGTCTCCCTGGCCACCTGCGGGCATGACGCAGCGTCCACAAACAAAAAGGACGTCAGTACGAAGTATGTACTGAGTATGTAAAGCATGATCAACATCAATATGAAAGCATAGTAGATAACATATGAAATAGCATAGGATGGGAGATAATAGCATCATCGTCATAGCACTTACTTGCTTTTCATAGGACATTCCATTTCTATTGCGTATCCGTGTACATACATCCATATCCGTATCCGTACTCATTTACCTTTCGTATCCATTTTCATATTCGTTTTCATATTTCCATTCATACTCATATTCATATCATATACATTGCATATACATAGTCTTTACATAACATTTACATATACTTAGCATATTCGTACTCATATTGATGATACATAGCATTTATATAGCATACCCGACCACGAAGGTTCGGTGTTTCACATACCTGGCCCTACCAAGGCTCAGTGTCATACATACCTGGCCCTACCAAGGCCTGTGGTTATCCGTACCCTAACCGTGGTGCGCGCGCATTATACATATATACATATTTACTATATTCTACCCGGCCATATAAGCTCGCGGTTTCATAATAGCCATACATAGGCACACATACATATAAGCTCATAAGCATCTTTAGCATCATTACTATCGCCATTCATTACATCTATCCTTAGAGGATTACTCGTCGTATAAGGGATTTAGTACAATCGTATCATATCGAGGATCATAAGCTTAGTAGCTTCTTAGAGATAGAATCATTGGAGAATATCATAGGCTCATAGAAGAATAGATATTTGGCCAAAGAACCATGCCTTATGAAAGAAGGGTTAGCCTTACATACCTTTCCGTTCAACTATTCTATCACTTGCACATTCTCTTTCAATGCTCACGTTTCTACCTTCATTAGAGTTATACTATCATTAGGAAATCGATAACTTAGCATACATGACTAAAGCTAGAGAAAATTGGGCAGCATCTCCTTTATTTATACAACTTTCTCCATATCATATATCAACTCCCAAATATCATTAATAACATTCACAACATCATAACAATAGCCTTTAATCACCTACATTATCCTTACTTCTCAATTCACTTCCAATCATCCATATTTATGGTCATATCACCTAATACTTTCATTCATATACGACATCTATCCCATGTTCTCAACATCATTTATAACATGATTATAATCATAATGTATCAAGAATCATGACTCAGTCCAAACATTTACTCAAAAGTGACACTATTCCCACATTTATGACCCATTTTCTATTTCCTTCTACAATCCCAGTGTTTCAACTTTCAAATACCTTAAATAACATGGAAACATCATAAAAATTACCTTAGATGGTGTAGGAATGAACCTTGGGTGCAAACACCTCACTGAGCAAAACCCTAGTTTCACCTTTACTTGGATTCTTGTCTTGGATGAACTTTAATGGGTTTCTTATACTTGATTCACTTGGTTTGATGTAGTTGATCACTAATATCTCTTGAATTTGTGTGGGAGAAGTGTTCTAGAGAGTTCTAGAGAGAAGGAGTGAAAAATGAAAATGAAATAACGAATTTGGTCCCCTTTTTAATAATTCAAAATCTGATCTGTCGGGAAAAAATATACGGACACTTCTACGGTCCGTATAAACTTATACGGTCCGTATAAGTGACCGTGAAATAGATCCTCCAACGTCTCTTCTCTGTGACCATTATACGGTCCATTATACGGTCCGTATAAGTGACCGTATAATCCCACCAGTGAGGGACCTTCACTGAGATGGCCCTGCGGTCCATTATACGGTCCGTATAACATTATACGGTCCGTATAACATTATACGGTCCGTATAATTGGCCGTATAACCCATCAGCCCACTGATCTTCTCCTCGTCACTTCATTTGATCTCCAATCCTTATGGAACCTTCTTAACACTTGTTTATCACCTCATTAACAATCTAAGGGACGTTATAACTCTTCTCCAAATCATCGTTAAATCATCATTAACTTGTTACTCATAATTCTCTTCCGATACTTATCATATGCCTTGTCTTCTCTTGGCAAACTTTCTCGTCTAACATTGAGTGTCTTTGAAATCTTACTTAGGGTCATCAAATGTCATTATTTACTTATTGAAATACCATATACTTCGTGCTCTTTGTTGGTCTATTCACTGTGCATCAACGGAAAATTTTCGGAGGTGTAACATGTAATTGTTGTTGTAACCACCTTGATTGTTGTTGTAACCACTTTGGATGTTGTCCTGCCAATGAGAATTCCTATGATTTTTGTTCCAACCTTGATTCCCTTGACCTTTCCGCCAAGATCCTTGATTAGGACCTTGGTAGCTCGAATAGGAACCCCCCACTTGATTATTTATAAAGTTGTCTTCCTCCTTACGCACTTGGAAGCATTGCTCATCTATAGAATCCCCTTCACAAGATCCTACTACATTAACTCGCTTGGAGCCTCCGCCCAACACATGTTTCGTGAGAAGATTCATTTGAGTAACCAACTTTGCCATGCTCTCATCTCTCTCTTCTTCCTTCTTGATTGCCTCCCGAGACAATACAATTTTGGAAGGACCTCCTTCAACTACTTACGACTCCCTAGTGTGCCAAGCTTCGTTAGTCTCAGTCAATTTATCTAGGAGAGCACTTATCACCGCGTAAGATTTTTCCATCACGGACCCACCTGCAATATTATTGGCCACCGATTTGTTGACCGTATCAAGTGACCTATAGAATGTTTAGAGGAGAACGCTATCGGGCAATCCATGCTTTGGATAACTCTTAATTTTCTTTTTAAAATGAGTCCAAGCGTTATGTATAGCCTCAACTGGAAGTTGACGAAAGTTGTTGATTTCGTCACGGAGTTATAACATCTGGGAAGGAGGGAAGAACTTCTTGAGGAATGCTTGAGTCAATTCGCCCAAGTAGTAATAGACACGGCTAGAAGATCATCCAACCATGCAGTGGCCTCGCCCGTGAGAGAGAACGGGAAGAACCTCAACCTGACCATCTCGGCTGAGACATTTGGATGCACATTAGTAGTGCAAACCCCAAGAAAGTTCTTTAAGTACCTACTGGGGTCATCCATTGGTAGACCCCTGAATAAGCCCGTAGTGTTGAGCAGGTGCAACATAGTATTATTTACAAGGAAACTTCTGTTTCCTTGAACTGGAAGTGGGCGAATAGTGGCATATCACCCGGCTCCACAATCATTTCATCATCAGAGTTATTATCCCCCGTTGCACCTGAGTCAACACAACAACAACAAACAAAATAAGAAGAGAAATAAAGACTAAAAGTAGAATTTTACACTAATTGGTAAATTTCTAGACCGTATTCCCCGGCAACGGCGCCAAATTTGATACTCCCAAATTACACCTTTAATATTAGGAGTAAGCGGTCGTTGTCAAATATAGAACCCAACAAGGTTGGGGTCGAATCCCACTGAGAATACAGTGAAGAAATATACTTGCTAAGTGTAACGCTCGACTATTAGTCTATATTTTAAGGGAGAGGGGAATATAATAATGATTGGTTTGAAGTTTGATCATTTATGTCTAAGAGTTGTTATAAAATTTAACTATTGGTAAAAGAAACTAAGGTTGTGGTTCCAATGGAAAGTAATGCGCATGTGTATCAAATCAACTTATTTATATGCGTAGATGTAATATACCACAAGTTACTTAATTCTTACTAAAAGTCTTCCAACCAAATTAGTAAATTTCATTACTAAGCTTTTCCAAGCCTTAGAATGTTTCCCATGAGAATACCCATTTAGTCTCAAATAGCTTTCCTATTCCAAGCTCAAGTTATTAGATGGGTGTAATGATTCAAATTATTGCTATTAACTCTTTTCCTAACTTATACTCTCTTTTCCAAGCAAAGTGTAAGTATTTAGGCACAAATAATGTTTGCAACCATTAAAAGACATTAAAGCTTGAAGAATTAATAGAAAACATCTTTAACATATAAAATGGAGTATGAATATGAAATCCAATCACATAACTAACACATTTGGTCCCATATCCTTAGCTAAATGATTTAGCTACTCATTCTCATTAAAAGCAAAATAAGAGTAAAGTGAATATTCATAAAGCTTACAATGATTAATGGAAGAAGATGTCAAAAGGAGAAGAATCTTCTTAAAAGCACCAACAACCAATATTCAATGCTCTCTATGCTAAAAGACACAATAAAGTTTTATGTAAGGAATATTCAATGTGGCTCACAAAAACCAAGGACTAGTATTTATAGAAGGAGGACAAAAAGTGCAAAACTGGCTTTTAATAACGTTCTGCGGACCGAGTATGTGGTCGCAACTGGAGTATGCGACCGCATACTCTGCATTCTCTCCGCAACTTCGATCCACTTGACAGTCGATATGCGGTCGCAAAACGAGGTTGCGGTGCTACATAGTCTTCGCAAACTTGCACGTTTAGCTCCACTCACTGGTTATTCTGAGGCTGAGTATGCGACCGCATACAAGAGTTTGCGGTGCCGCATACTGAACGCATATTCTGCTGTTTTCTCTCTTTTTACGCCATTTTGTCCTTTTTGTGCCCTGGACCCAAAAATCCTGAAAACACACAACAACCTAGTAGAAATACAAAAAAATACTTGTAAAGACTCTTAAAAAGGCATAAGTAGTGGATGTATAAAGCCTAAAATCCACAACTTATCATCAACCACAACAGAATCTCCGACTGGAGTGGACACATGAATAGGTACTGTTATGCTATCACAAGTCAAGTCCCAACGAACAGCATGATATGCAGACACATATGAATAAGTGGATCCAGGATCAAATAATACAGATGCTGCTCTATGTCGGACAGAAACGGTACCTGAAATGACAGCATCTGAGGCCTCTGCCTCGGGTCTACCTGGGAACGAATAACACTGGGCTCCACCGCGACCAGACAGTCCAGACTATGATCCACCTCTCAAACTCTAGGACCCACCCCTACCTTCTTAGGACCCACCCCTAGAAATCTGTAGACCACCGCTGCCTGACTGAGCACAGCCTCTCGAAGAAGCACCACCTTGGCTACCTGAAGATAGCGGAGTCCTCTGGGGCTGATAATCCTGCTTGAGTCGTGGACACTCTCAAGCAAAATGACCAAGCGCTTCACACGTGAAACAAGCCTTAGAAGGCGGAGCCTGATGAACCAAAACTGAAGACCCAGCTGGAACAACTCTGTCTGCTGGCCGAGAAAAAAAGCCCTAAGAAGCTCTCTGCCTGGATGGCCCACTAGAAGAAGCCTGCAATGCTGACTGCACAGGGCGGCCAGAATAGGACTGATACTGCCTAGAAGACTGTCCGGCGCCCCTCGAGCTGGAACCACTATAACCCCCAAATTGTCGCTGCCTCTTCTCACTAACCCCTCCAAATGTGCGGGCCTTAGCAGCCTCGACTAAGGAAGCATGCTCAACAATGAATTGGAAAGAAGCACCCCTGGCCTCAAGCTCAAAGCGTGGAATATGAAAAGAAGTAGCGAGCCCACCAACAAATCATCGAATTCTGTCGGGTTCAGTAGGAATCAGGGGTGTTGAATAACGGGCCAAATGCAAGAAGCGAGTCACATAAGCATCAACAGATAATCCCCTCTGCTGCAAGTGGAGGAACTCATCTCTACGTGCCTCTCTCAAGGCACGGGGCACATACTTCTCAAGGAAGGCCCGATAAAACTGTGTCCAAGTAAGTGGAGGAGAACCCTCTGGTCTGCAAGAAATGAAGTACCTCCCCCAGGTCTTCGCGTCTCCGCGAAACTAGTATGACACATAATCAACCTCGTGGGTCTCAACAATCCCCATCCTGTGCAATAACTCGTGCATGTCCAATATAAACTCATATGCATCCTCTCTAGAAGTACTAGCGAATCCCGGCGGATCCATCTTCCTGAATCTTCCTACCAGCTCTTGATCGGTCAAGGTCATAACAGGGCCTGACATGGGTCTAGGATCATCTCCTGGGGTCGGCACTGCATCCATCCGTGGAGCCACAACCGCAGCAGGGTGCGCTGCACGGGTCTGCCTCTGCTCAGGGGTCTGTGCCCCATCCCTAGTCTGTGATCCTCCACTCGGAGAAGTAACACCAACTGCACCTTGCTGGGCATCCAAATGAAGTAGAACACGCACCATAGTATCCTGCAAAGTATGCTCTAAAGTGACCTCGGGGTGTGCCCGTGATGGAGCCACATCATCCCCGACGGCCTGGTCTCAAATCTGCTGAACCTCAGGCTTAGGCTCCGGAGATGGAGATCTCGCACGCGCCGCCCGCCCGAGAGCCCGCGCCCGGTTGGTGCAGCCCCGCGGCCTCTGGCTCTACCGCGACCTCTAACTATCGCTCGTCCCCTAGTGCCAGTCCCAGCTGTGGGCTCCGGCACCTGATCTCAGGATATCGTGGCTGGAGTCCTCACCATCTATGAGAGAAGAGATAAGAATCAGATACCAATTCGATTGTTCCAGATACCAATTAGAATGAAGTAGCATGAAAGAATGAAAAAAAGTGAAGTTTCCTAAATGTCTTATAGCCTCTCCCAGGTAAGTACGGGGCTTATCGTACCGATCCACGAGACTCTACTAGACACACTCTTGTATTATAGACCGGGTACCTAGGGCTCTGATACCAACTTTTCACGACCCAATTTCATTAAGTCGTGCGGGCACCTACCTTTCCCATCTCGGTAGGCAAACCCTTAACCTAACATTCACGAATGATAGAAAATAGCGGAAGAAAGCAAAATAACGTAAGTCCACAATTAAAATATAAATAATTGCGGAAGTAAAAGAAATCCACCCCAGTATCTGGTCTGGTCATATAAGAGCATCTAACTAAATACTACAAGTCTGAATACCCCAGTATCTGGTCTGGTCATATAAGAGCATCTAACTAAATACTACAAGTCTGAATAATAATGCATAAGTAGTCTCAAAATCATGTCTCAGAATGGAAAGCAAGACATATAGAAAGAGTCTTCGGGCAGCGAATGTCCCCATGCTCACCCTGAAGAGACTTGAATAAACAATCCTCGAATATCATCCATGAGGGGTAGAAGTAGATCCAACCTGGTACTCTGCATTCATAAAAGAATGCAGTAAGTGCAGGTCAGTACAAAAAATAAGTGATGGTAGGTATCATAGGCCGACTAAGACTAGCTAATGTATATAAAGACAACAAAGGTAGATAAACGCATAAAACTACAAGGAAAAGTCAACACGAATCCAGAATCATGATACAAGTCATCACCTATGTTATAGCATCTAAACCTAACTGTGCCAAGTCTGAGTATAACCAATCCGAACCAGTATATCACAACAAGTCATCACCTATGTTATAGTATCTAAACCCAATTGTGCCAATTGTCAGTACAACCATTCCGAACCAAAGATATCACAACCATTTCACAGAAAACCAAGAGGTACAATGCAATGCAATAATGTATGAATGATGAATGCAATGCATACGCATGCACTCTGACCGATGGAACATCACATCTCGGCAGCACAATCCATAGGGGACCCGTGAACTCCATGTACCAGTCACTCTGCACACAGACCAGAGATGACTTCTTCCGTCCTTTACGCCTCGTATCAGTCATTCCTCACGCAGCCCAGAGATGACTCGATATATAATGTTTTTCAATGAATCAGTATTTCCTTCTCACTTTCCATCCTCAGTACCATAACAATGGAATATCAATGTATCATAGAAGTGAGTATGAATACGATGCAATGTAATATCAACAACCAATTCAATCCCAAACAATACCACACATGGCACACAAGTAGTATCAATAAATCAAGCTACACAATAAGCCACAATGGAATCACAATTCTCATCTCAATATCAGATCAAAGTAAAGTACCGCAATATCATCCTCATGATATATCACTAATCACCAATACCCAATGTCTCAATGTGGCAACTAGTCAATAAGTAAATAGATCAAGATAAGTCAACAACATAACGGGGTGGCTAACCCCCAAATCATACAACATGGGCCAACCTAAGACAATATCTAACCCAACTTCATACCCGAAGGTTTACATGCATTCTCCGACGATATCATCTAAACATACGCTTCGCTAATCGAAGTCTCACCATAAGGTAAACCGTAACCCACCTGGAAGGCCGAACAACAAAGTCTCCAATAGTCAAACCTTAGTCTTTCCTTTCCTTTGAGCCTCGAGATAATGAAAGTCTAATCGTATCCGAATTATGAAATTAGAATCAAGAAGAAACATTATTCAATCCTTACTTCTATTCAAGACCCAAATCCCAACCTATGGAATGGGGTTTACGAACTAAAAAGATGAAATTAGGAATCTATAGGTCTCAACATGAAATTAATGTTCTAGGTGATCAATTCTCATCAATTATAAGCTAGAAGAACTAACAAACATTTGAATTCCCATCACTTAAATTCGAATTCTAGGCAAAACCCTCAAATTTGGGTATGAACCCTAACTTCTAATTCCATAAATTAGCCACTAATTAGGAAGGAATTATGCAATAATAGTTTCTAATCATCAATTCCATGCTTAATAAAGCTAACCCAATCAATAATTCAAGATTTAATAGCTTAGGATGAAAAACCCACAAAACCCTCTTTTAATCCTCAAGCTCTTAATGAAACTAGCATGCTTAAATGGATTCCTAAGGTGATTAATGGAACAAGGAATGGAAAGGAAGGTGAAAGAACTTACCACAATGATTTGCTATGAAGAACAGCCTTGAATGCTCCACAAAGCTCTAAAGTTGGAATAGTATTGAATGAAAGACTTAGAACTTTTAACACACATTTAATGAATCTAACTGTCCGTCACCCACTTCCGCGCCCACACTAGCTCTCCAGCGGTCCGTGACCGCTTCCGCGGTCCACCAGAATACACATGGCCATTATAGCGGCAAGGTAACCGCTGGAGCGGTACCGCTACAGCGGTCCTGGTGCCGCCATAGCGGGCACCAGACACCAGAAATTCCCAAGTTTCACTAATTCAACCTGAAATTCCGACTATCACCCCAAGGCCATCTGCTCACAAACCATATATGCAGACATATATAAAAACACGCTACGAACACACTCGTGGCCTCGGAATTCCCAACGAATGTCTCGTTGACTGAGTCAACCCCCCCCCCCCCCCCTCAAAACCAACTTCCCAACTCAAGTCCCAAAATGCACCTGAGTGCATTGGGAACCGAACCGAATATACACACAAGTTCTAAAAGACCATCCGGACCTCACGGAATCAACGGATTTTCAAAAAAGGTCCGTTTACCCAAAAGTCGACTTTGAATTTTGAGTCTAACTTTTTTTCGCTTTAAGCCCAAATTTCTCATAAAGTCACCTAAATCATGTCCAAAGACCTCGGGAAGCGAGTCAACAGTCTCCTCGGGTCAAATGTGAGCTAAACAAGCTCGGAAAAGGATCAAAAGCACCGAAAAGGCTATAACGACCAAACGGATCGTTATATACACCCTACCAAGCAACCCATAAAAGTTTGAAATTGAATGGACCTTCTATCCCTGTTAATAATTTATTATTTTGAAACTTGGGTAACGAATCTCATTATGCTAGCTGCCATTGCAGCAATTATCCCAAACTGCTAATAGGAGTAGTAAAAATGCGGAGCAACTTGACTTGTTCAAGTTACGTTTAATGAGATAGTAGTACTATAAATAAGTATTTGAATTTTGGAAATTGTACACCAAATTTAATAGTGCTAATTTCCATGCAATAATTATCCCAACCAAGAAAATAAAAAGAGAAGCAACTTGACTTGTTCACGACTTCAGGTTATGGTGACTATAAGTATTACTAGCAAACTATGCCTGTGCGATGCACGGAGCCCAACATGATTAATTTAGTTACTCATTTTAGTTAGTCTTTATGATTTGTATATTTTGCAAAGGATATCGCGATTCTCCTTAGTGAGTCTCCATATTTTCTTTCTTTTCCTCTTATTTTCCCCCTTAATTTCTCACCTTAATTTCTCAATTGTTGTTAAAATTTGTCTTATTTTTGTTATGTCTGCCTCTTTTTATATTTAGTACGTTGACAATTCAAATATCCTACATGTCAAGTTTATAATCACAAGATTCAAAGGATATTTTATTATATTATACATATTTTTAATTTAGAACCATAAGATTCAAAAGTCTATCTTTATTTCTTAAACTCCGTGTCTAGTCAAACTTAGACAGTTAAATTGAGACAGAGGGAGTATATGCCAAATGAAGGAAATGAAAGGACAATTGAGACACTGCGTTAGATCTAATTAACAAAGAAATTTGTAGAATAAACTCACCAAAATTAATAGCAAATCTCTAATTTAAAAGGAAAAATTAAAACAAATTCTCAAATTCAGAGTACCAACTATATGAACCACGAAGCAGCCCTCCTTAGTGAGTCTCCATATTTTGTTTATTTTCCTCTTAATTTCTCAATTGTTGTTAAAATTTGTCTGATTTTGGTTATGTCCGCCTCTTTTTATATTTAGTAAGTTGACAATTCAAATATCCTACATGTCAAGTTTATAATCACAAGATTTAAAGGATATTTTATTATATTATACACATTTTTAATTTAAAACCACGAGATTCAAAAGTCTATATTTATTTCTTAAACTCCGTATCTAATCAAACTTAGACAGTTACATTGAGACAGAGGGATTATATGCTAAATGAAAAAAATGAAGGAACAATTGAGGTAGAATTAATGTTAAACTTGTTAAATGTACCCATGTTAGTCCCTGCTTAGAGTACAATTCTATGTGCTTACTATCGTTGCATTATACTAACAGAGGTGTTTGATGTAACATCAATGTAGTTATAATTGCACTAAGTACAGTTCAATAACTAAATAAAAAAGAAATTCAAATTTCCCCATAAGACCGAAACCAAAATGTAAAAACTTTAAAATGAATTCAGAATTGAAGGCCAAAAGTAAAACAAACGCATAAGAAGGGTAAGAGAGAGGAAAATAGCAGTTGAAGATGCAGATTTACTTTTTTTTTCTTGCAATTGATTAACACAAGGGCCAAAGCCACATAAATTCGTAGAATAGACATTAGAAAATCTGACAACTTTTGTGTTTGCCTCTACTACGTCTATATGTTTAGTAAGAATTTATTTCTCGCAATGTTTATTTCTTAAACTCAGTGTCTAGTCAAATATAGACACTTAAATTGAGAAAGAGGGAGTATATGCCAAATGAGAGAAATGAAAGGAACACGTGGGGACTTAAAAAGTAAACATACAAGATGTAAAATTAATGTTAAACTTCCGAAATGTACACATGTTAGTCCTTACTTAGAGTACAATTTCGTGTTCTTTTAATAATAGAGGAATAAAATGAAGTGTAGAAATAAACAAATATGATAAAGTAAAAGTAGAATACACGTATACAGAGAATAGGTGACAAACGAAGTAGTAGTATTTGTTAAATGAAGTGGACCCGCAACCTAAAAAAATGAAAGAAACCAAGTATAATTGAAATAAATTCAAATTTAATGTACAACTCAGATAGCTTTTTGTATAATTTATTATTATTGTGTTCGTCCCTCTTGAACTGGAGAAAGAGAAGAAAAATCTGGTAAATTGAGAATCACAAGGAAGAAAATGGGAAATGGAGCATTCCAGCTTCTGTATTCGTTTTGCAAGGGTTAATGGGAAATGAGAACTTTTAACACTGTTTTTCTATAGAACCAAAGGGAAACATCCAGTGTACCCCTTTTTAAGTGTCATACTTGTGGCTGCCAACAATACACGATTTCAAAGTTTAAATACAAAAATAAATGAAATATAATAGAAAAGAAAAATATAGAATAGAAAAATAGACATATATTTTTAGTAATATAGTCAAGTAATATGGGACAAAGAGAGTACTTCATTTATTAATTCTTAAAGAACGTGAAAAGTCAAGTATAGTAATGTGGCCAAGTAATATGGGACGTAGGGAGTACTTCATTTATTAATTCTTAAAGAATGTGAAAAGTCAAGTAATGTGACCAAGTAATACGGGACGGAGAGAGTATTTTATTTATTAATTCTTAAAGAATGTGAAAAGTTAAAAGTGACTAAATAAAAGTGCACAGAGAAAATAAATATATATCGGAGAATTAAAATTGAAGTGCATACATGTATACATGAGAAGAGAATAAATATTCAGCATTAATATGAAAGTCAAAAGTGAACAGGTAAAAGTGCACGGCGAAAATAAATGTGTCGGAGAATTAAAATTGAAGTGCATACGTGTATACATGAGAAGAGAGTAAATATTCAGTACTATGACATATGTCCACATGGGATTTATTAATTCTTAAAGAACGTGAAAAGTCAAAAATGAACAAGTAAAAGTGCACGGAAGAAATAAATTTGTGCAGGAGAATTAAAATTGAACTGTATACGTCTATACATGAGAAGTGAATAAATATTTAGCAAGAACGTGAAAAGTCAAAAGTAAACAAGTAAAAGTGTACGGATGAAATAAATATGTCGGAGAATTAAAATTGAAGTGCATAAGAAAAAATAAGCCTACACTGTTCAATAGCTAATGAAATAAGTCCACAAACGCCAAAGTCAATAAAATGGTCCCACACAATTTTGGATAGTATTTGTACAACAAGTTATAGCCATGTCCAGTCAATGCTGTGTTGAAAAGCAAAAATGTAAACACACGTCTCCACATGAAAGGCTGAATAATTCAGTCACCAATAGTACAATCCACGGAACTTTTGGTACAATAGACTTGGTGCGGTGTTCGTCCACCCACCACGTTTATATAAAATAATGACTAGATACTAGAACCAGTGCCAGCACGGGCCGAACATATATTTATAATTTTATTCAACATATATTCATAATTTTATTTTTATGCAATTATAAAAAGAATTGATATATTCTACAACATTTCTTGAAAGTCATGTATGTAAAAATAGAAATTTTGAGAGCACGGGTTCAATAATTTGTGCCTTGATGTTATTTCTTTGTTTCAGTTTATATGACTTTATTTAAGAAAAAAACAAATAGACACTTTTTAAACTACACGTTAATCAAATTTGAACCAGAATTTCAAAATTTATTGAATTTTTAACCACTTCTAAATACGGAAATGTCATTTGAACTACCATTCCCCTAGGCTAAAATGTGAAACTTTTTATACATATGGTGATTATGTATATTGTGTCATATAACATGGGCATAGATGTGGTATAAAATTTCTATCCTTTTTTTTTTACTTAACCTATCATAAGTATGTACTAATAAATTATTTTCGCTATTATGGTGCTCCGTCTATAATTAGAAACTTAAGGCATTGGAAAATGCCTTTTGAGAATGTAATACCCATCTTAGTTTCTTTTGAGGATATTAAACAGTACTGCAATAAACATCCGAGTAATTTATTTTATCAGTTGTAACAATACTCAATTAATTTGATTATAGAATTACAGTTGGTGAGGTAAGATATCACCCATGGAACTACAAAATGTAATCAATTGTAATAGTAACTTTTAAAAAATGAAGCTTGATAATAATATATTCGAATCGCTTTTGAAAAATTGATCACCATTATTGACTTAATGGGGGATACTTTGAGAATTACATGGATATTACTTGATCTTTTAATATGGAGTCCACGTTTTTTTTTTTTTTATATTGTTTATTTTTTAATATGGGGTCCACTTTTTTTATTATTATTTTTTATATTGCTTGATTTTTTAAAACATGGGGTCCACGTTTTTTTTTTTTACATGTGTTGGAGGTGGACGACGAAACCACCTCCAAACTCATGCTTATATAGAGTACTAGATGGCGTATGCCCGTGCTGTGCACGGGCTCAACACTTTTGATTATAGGGTATCTATGTGTATGTAGTTGTGTTTGGGTAGTGATAATATATACATTATATTACTAATAAACATATATAAGCTTGCACTGTTTTTATGCATATATATATATATATATATATATATATATATATATATATATATATACGATTAATATAACATTATAATTTGTGCTCCATATCCAAAACTTTATTATATTAGTATTAATTTCTTAATACTTTTTTAAAAGAGAAAACTTGTTTATAAGGAAATTATTTTTCTCTCTTTGAGACAAAACAATAGCAATATTTAAGCATCAATTTGATACTTTGAATTTTAATTCGATTAATTTAAGGGTATAAAATATTCTATTGTTAATGTATGTAGATTCAATACTTATTATTTTTTTTATCAAATTTTGATTTGGATAATTCTAATTCTAATTATTAAATTAATTTTACATGTTTAAAACGAAACAAAGTACATATTTGATTTTCTATTTAAACGAAGAACTACTATTTTTTAATTTTTGGTGAATATTCTTGGTTTAGCTCATTTTACTTGTCATGTTGTCTTTTGCAAGTTTTTTTATGGAAACGTCAATTAGAATTATAATTTGACTAATTTACCTTATTTATTATTTGATCTCCATTTACTATTATTTTTTATTTTACGCCATTAATCTCTTTTCACATTTATTAGAGTAAAAATAAAAATAAAAAAATAATTAAATTCTACCTTATTTTAAAATATAAATATTTTAAGTATATTTATTTTAATAAACATAACAAATAAATGACATGGCGGAATAGCAAATGCAACAGTTAAATAGCTATATTAGATCTCAGGCTAATATAAGAAAATAAAGAAAATTATATGTTTTAGCTACTTAACCTTTTGAAGAAAAGCAATAATATGGGGTCCACGTTTTTTGCTGTACAATAATTTCATTTGCTCCCACTAATGGTTGATATGCATATGGCAATGAATCCACCATTATTGACTTAATGGGGATACTTTGGGAATTACATGAATATTATTTGATTTTTTTAATATGGGGTGCACGTTTTTTTTATATTTTTTATATTACTTGTTTTTTTAATATGGGGTCTACTTTTTTTTTTTTTTGATATTGCTTGATTTTTTTAATATGGGGTCCATTTTTTTTTTCCTTTTTTTTTTTTTACATGAGTTTGGAGGTGGTGGGATCCACTCTTTTTTTTACATGAGTTGGAGGTGGACGACGAAACCACCCCCAACTCATGCTTCTAATATAGTAGTAAAAATAAAGACCGTTTATATTTCGTCTTCTTGAAGTAATTCCTCATTATTGGCATGAGACGTATGTGTCTAAACTTATAACCAAAGGTATATGTTTTAAATCTTTTAATTTTATGACTTCTTTAGCAGTTTTTGTGTTTAATTTAAATCGTTATTTCTTTTTTCCCGAACTTCTCTTCTTTACATTTTCTCTAAGCGTACCTTTACCATTTCCTGAACTTATTATCATTATTTAAATATTCTTTTTTTTTTGTTAGAATTATCTCCTTCTTCTTCACATGGACCCCACCTTAATTTTTTCCTAGCAATTGTCTCCTACTTCTTCACGTGGACCCACCTTAATTTTTTTTTTTTACAATTGTCTCATAATTCTTTATGCGGACCTCACCTTAATTTTTTTTAATCTCTACTATTATAGAAGAGTAGGCCCTACCTTAAATTTGATTTTTTTCATGTCTACTATTATAGAAGATTGGGCCCCACCTTAAATTTTTTTTTTATACCGTTTATATTTTGTCTTCTTGATATTATTCCTCATTATTGGTGTGCGACGTATGTGTCTAAACTTATACCCAAAGGTATAAGTTTTAAATCTTTTGGTTTTATGACTTCTTTAGCAGTTTTTGTGTTCAATTTAAATTGTTATTTCTTTTTTCTCGAATTTCTCTTCTTTACATTTTCTCTAAGCGTACCTTTACTATTTTCTGAACTTATTATCATTATTTAAATATCTTTTTTTTTGTTGCAATTGGCTTCTTCTTCTTCTTCACGTGGACCCCACCTTAATTTTTTTTTCGCAATTGTCTCCTAATTCTTTACGCAGATCCCGCCTTAATTTTTTTTAATCTCTACTATTATAGAAGAGTGAGCCCCACCTTAATTTTTTTTTTCATTTCTACTATTATAGAAGATTAGGCCCACCTTAATTTTTTTTTTATAATTTTTCTTCTACTATTATAGAAGAGTGGGGCCCACCATATTTTTTTTTTTAAATGAGTGACTGACAACCAAACTATATAGAAACTCATGTTTCTATATAACTAGATGGTCCATGCCCGTGCTGCGCACGAGCCCAACACTTCGGATTATAGTGTATCTATGTATATGTAGTTGTGTTTATATATATATATATATACACACACACACACAATGTTCAAAATACGATTAATATAACATTGTAGTTTGTGCTTCGTATCTAAAACTTTATTATATTCGTGTTTGCTACGAAAATTTATTAATACTTTTTAAAAGAGAAGACTTGTTTAAAAGAAAACTATTTTCCTCTCTTTGAGATAAAATAATAGCAATATTTAAGCATCAGTTGATACTTTCAATTTTAATTTGATTAATTTAAAGGTGTAAAATACTTATTATTTTTTATCAAATTTTGATTTGGATAAATTCAAATTGTTAAATTAATTTTACATGTTTAAAACGAAACAAAATAGAAATTGATTTTCTATTTAAACGAAGAAATGCTATTTTTTAATTTTTAGTAAATATTCTCGGTTTAGCTCATTTGACTTGTCATGTTGTCTTTTGCATGGTTTTTTAAGGAAACGTGAATTAGAATTATAATTTGACTAATTTACCTCATTCATTATTTGATCTTCATTTGATATTAATCTCTTTTCACATTTATTAGATTAAGAATAAAAATAAAAAAGTAATTAAATTGTATCTTATTTTTTAAATATATATATTTTAAGTATATTTATTTTAGTAAACATAACAAATAAATGACATGGCGGAATAGCAAATACAGCAATTAAATATTTTGAAGAAAAGTAATAATATGGGGTCCATATTTTTTGTTGTGCAATAATTTCATTTGCTCCCACTAATGGGTTAATATGCATGTGGCAATGAATCCACTATTATTGACTTGATGGGGATACTTTGGGAATTACATGAATATTGTTTGATTTTTTAATATATGGGGTGCACGTTTTTTTTTTTTTTTTTTGATGTTGCCTTTTTTTTTTTTTTTTTTAATATGGGGTTCACTTTTTTTTTTCATGAGTTTGGAGAGGGTGGGGTCCACTCTTTATTTTTCATGAGTTTGGAGAGGGTGGGGTCCACCTTTTTTTTTAATATTGCTTGACGTTTTTAGTGTGGGGTCCACCTTTTTTTTTTTTTTTTTTAAAGAGTGACTGACGACGAAGCATGGGTAAACCGATGCTTCTATATAATAGAAAAATAGAAATATAATAAAGTATTTCTATCTACTTTTTAGAAGAGTTGGTAATATAAAGTATAAAACGTCATTTTTTTGCCCTTAAATAAAAAAGTGGGTGGGACCACAAAAGATTTTTTTTTTTTGTCCTTAAATAAAAAAGTGGGACCGAACACGGATGACGATCTTGCCTCTATAAACCGGCTCTTCTATATAGTAGTAATAGTAAAGTAATACATAAAATTTTTTTTATCAAATTTTGATTTGAATAATTCTAATTCAAATTATTATATTAATTTTACATGTTTAAAATGAAACAAAGTAGAAATTTAATTTTCTATTTAAATGAAGAACTTCTATTTTTTAATTTTTAGTAAATATTTTTTGTTTAACTCATTTTACTTGTCATGTTATTTTTTACACGGTTTTTTAAGGAAACGTCAATTAGAATTATAATTTCACTAATTTACCTTATTAATTATTTGATCTCCATTTAATATTGTTTTTTCTTTTATGACATTAATCTCTTTTTACATTTATTAAAGTAAGGAAAAAATGAAAAAGTAATTAAATTCTATCTTATTTTAATATATAAGTATTTTAAGTGTGTTGATATACAATAATTTCACGAAACATTATAAGAAGTTGGGAAATAGTTTTAATTGAGTAAGCAGCCACGTTTTATATATATAAATATATATATCTACTCCCTTCTCAACGTGTGAAGGGAGGAGTAGTTCTTGGCATTATTAGGACAAGTATATTATTTGGTGACTAATTATGATATTAAGTGATAGTGGGGGAATATCATGGACAAGTATAAGTGTGTCACCCTATGATGTTCACGTGTGAAAAAAAAAAAAAAAAAAAAATGCGGTGCACGAAACATTTTACACAAGATTCGGAAAGGAACTGCATGTCAAGAACCTGTGATATCGACAGTCTACACAAATGGAAGTTTTAAAGATTGATTTCACCATTCAAATCAGCACGAGATAATTTTACCATTGTCCCAACTACTTTCTTCGAGTAGCTAATAGGAACACAAAAAAAAAAAAAAAAAAAAAAAAAAAAACATAAAAGCAAAGTTCAATCATGCAAGGTTGGGCTATTTCTTGGGTGGGAAGTGAAACATCGGCAAGAAATAACTTAATGACTTCATCTTCATCATCTTCCTCTCTATGGCCATAACCAATAGCAGCATCATTGTCATCGCAACCGGACCACTATCGCAGTAAGTACCAAAAGAAGCTGCAATTCGCCATACCCATAAGCCTTCTCTTCTTGTGGTTAGCCCCGAAACAATATTGCCTTAATCTCTTTGTTTTCTCCTCAAGTTCCATGTCTGGAATTTCTTCCATCCTTTTCTTCTCTTCCTCTAATGAATCTATCACATCCTTCCACTTTTGTTCCACACCATTTCCTTCCCCCCCCTTCAATTCCTGTAAATATTCATAACCGAAACAAGGGTTACATGTTTATATAGAGAATAAATCTTAACGTTCTTTTTCTAAACGAAATATTAAGAGAATCTAATATCATTACATAAACTAAAAAGTGAATTTTTTTTTTCATCACCATAATATTATATGCAATTGAAACAAGAGTGTATAAAAGATGTGTATATAGAGAGAGTGAACCTTAACATTCTTGATTAGTGTTTGAAGACTCATTAACTTCCTATGTGGCCACCTTCGAATCCCCAAATCCCTACATCTTATCTTCAAAAATGTCACCCCAATATTAAGTTCCTTGGCTGCTTGAATTATTGGCATATAAAAGTACTTTGAAATTGTTTCTCGAGACAACATTTTTTGCTTCCCTTTTTCCGTTATAATTTCCTCAACACGATCATTAGTCATTATCTTTTCTTGATTGTTGTCACATAACAACGATTCCGGGTTCTCGCTTCTCCCAAATAATTGGGTACTTAATCCAAATCCACCGCTCATTTCACTCCACATCCCTGCACCCATAACATTATAACACATTAACTAATTTATTTAGAACAAATACTACTAGTGTATATAAATAGATATTCAGAATATGACCATCACCTGGGGTAGGGTTATAAAAAGATGAATAAAATGGATCTTCAAGAGTACAGTCCATCATCAAAGGATTGTTAGCAGCATCAAAAGCGAAATCATACTGATGATCGATAGTGTAGTGGCTTGAATTACCTTGCATTCTTTCTTTAATTGGGTTCGTAAGGAAGGATCCTAGAGGCATATACGCAAAGACGGTTCTATATGAACGAAGGTCAGCTAGTGTAGTCACTTCATGTACATCATCTCTTCCCTATAAATTGCTTAATCCAAGTGGACGGCTGATCTTGAAGATGCCGTCTGCTTTTGCTTTTGGAAAGAGGACAGCTCCTTTCATAAAGTTGTCGGCCATCGGGGTTTTACCTGAAGGGTAAAAGCCTTTTTGAGAAGTGGAACGGCTGCTTTTTTATAAAGCTTGTCGGCCACAAAAATCAAATGAGCAGAAAGAAAAAAATATATATAAAAAAAAAAATATATATATATATATATATATATATATATATATATATATATAAATAAAAAATCCGGAATTGTGTATAGATACGTATTGTTCTTTTTTTAAAAAAAAAAAAAAAAGAATAAAAATACGTGATTAAGAATAGACGTATATAACCGATAACAAATCTGTAATACGTCAAAGCCATGATATACAAATCAAGAATCAATTAATTACGTTATATAAGTACGGTTAAGAAATCTATATTGACAAGAAATAATTTGTATTAGTACTTATACACATAAGAAATATATAAAGACAAGACTAGTACTTTAAAGTAAATTATCTACCCTAAGTCTACAATACAGTGACTTATACCTTATATTTGACTAATTTCGGTATAGTTAAGTAAAGGTCGGTTATTCATATGTGAGCACCTTTTTGAGGACTATCGAATAAGGCGTGGGTCAATGGAATTATTTACGGTGACGAATGATGATGGTGGGACTAGCACTAATGGTGAAATACTTTTAGATATCAGTGATCACGTTAGTGAACTTATGAACTAAGGAGAAAGGAAAATTATTTCCATTAAGGATTTTTGGCAAGGGTACTTCGACGAAAGAAAATTTAAGAATGGTGAAGAAAGGGTTAGTGAAATCAGAATACTTTACCAGTTCAGAGTGGGCAAGGTTTGTGTTTTAGTCCAAAGGTTGGTGTGGTTCTAAGAAAAAAATTGTGAGGCCTATCTATAACGTTCATAGGTTGGGTTATATAGGATTAAAGCATTTTGACAAAAGCAGTGCTTATATTCGGAAACCGAGGATGGGGGGAAATTTGAATTTGGAAATTGAAAATTTGGTCTTTTATCTAAGATAGAGGGAGTTCCGACTAGTAAGGAGAGAGAGCAGTGTTTACGACGTATTCCGTAGAGGTTTTCCGCATTGTCCTATTAAAGATTCTTTAGTTACCGTCAGCGTTCATTCTCTCTTGTCGCTCGAGGACGAGCGATTGTTTAATTGGTATCTAATGTAACGACCCATTTGGTCGTTTAGCACTTTTAGGCATAATATTCCTAAAAACACCCTTTTCGTGGTCAAATCTTGCTGTCTATAGTCTGCGATAACGGGTGATTCGGTTATTTAATTGACGAGTTTTAGTCCTCATTTGACATGCGAGGACGAATGTTCTAAAGGAGGGGAGAATGTCACACTCCATAATAATCCGTGCTACTTGTATTAAAACAAGAAAGAATGAGTTAAGAAGGTTCAAGGAAAGTTAATCGAGTTAGTAAGAATATCGTTATAAATATGGTTGTCTTAAGTATCTCGAGGTGACCTATAAAGGATTTGAAATCGCGTTATGAGTATGTATATGAGGTAATGTGAGTGACCTTTTAAAGTATTTGAGATTATTAGTAATGATATAGAAGATGGACAAAAGATAGGAATATACTTTTTCGAATTTCTACTTATGGTTATTGTGATTCTACGGACCCTTCGAGACATGTATATGAATTGTTATGGATGTAAATGACTGTGTATATGTATGTATAAGAGGTTACATGAGGTTGGAAGAGGATTAGAAGTTAAACGAAATGAATCGGAACAATTTCAGTAAAATCTCGGACCCGATTTTAGCCTATATTGTAGGAGGCATATCTCCTAGTATATGAGGAGTTTTAAGGTGTTTCAAAAGCCTAAAATTAAGTTCATCGAGTCTAGTTTGCAACGCAACAAACAGCTCGTCAAAATGATATCGGGGTAAGGAGATATGGATGATTCAAGTCGGGCTGAGTATTAAGACTATCTCAAGATACAAAGTAGAGACTTTAACTTCCGATTTCGTTTGAAGTCACAATTTATCTACAAATTTTGTTTGGTATAGAAGCATTAATGGAAATTAGGAACTACTTAATTGTGGTGTTAAGTTAAAATTAGTGGCAACAATGAGCCAATATGAGCATTAACATGCCATGTCCAAAAGATGACTCAAAGTCATCTTAAATATATTATGGAGACATACAAATATACATTTAAATGTTATTCATCCACTACACTTACATTATATTGTGGACAACCAAATTGAAAGAAAATAAGAGGGAATTCAGCCAAGGGGCTGAAAATTTTGGGAGAAAAAGTTGAAGCATGCATTTGAATATTTAAGCATCTACTACTTTATGAAAGTATACATTGTTTTAGGAGGACATAACATGGTGGAGGGATCATTTCACATTAAATATTGCTCATCCATCTTGGCATGATTACAATAGACAAAGGGTGGTGCATGAATCATTCAACACACATAAGATTGTCTTGTAAACAATTGAAAAGAAAGAAGAAAGGAGAAACAAGAAGGTGAGGCTAGGCCACACTTGGCCTAAAGTTGTAGAAAACAAATTAGGAAATTTAAAGTGTAAAGTTAATGGAATGAATCATGCCATAAGTGGAGCATGTGACCAACTTGTAGGCATCAAAGTTGAACCAAATAATGACCAAGAAATCAGCCATCACAATTCATTTCAACTACACAACACAAAGAAAGAAAACCTAAGCCTAGAGAGAGAGAGCATTCGGCCAAGGGGCTGATTTTTGAGCCCTTTGAGTCTTGATCCAAAAATTATTTTCCAAGGTGTTTCAACCCTTTAGAAGGTCCCTAAAACGTGAAGATAGTCTTTGGAGCAACAAGAACCATTTCCATCTCAAGTCACCAACTCTAGCCAAGTAGAGAAGTCAAGTTGTCAAGGTAAGATCTAACTTTCTTTTCAAGTATTAAGGGTGATGTAGATGTGTGAATATAAGTTGTATGCATGAAATAAGGTGTATTGATGTTGGAACATGATAGTAGTTATGGGGTTATATGTGTTGATGTTGAAGTATGGTTGTAACTTGACGAACATGAATCGCATGCATAAAATCATGAAAGTTGGTGTTGGAATGTTAGTTGGCCGTAGGGACTGTTTTGGTGGAATTAATGGACTGATTTTCTTTAATAAATATGGTTGTTACTATCATAGATCTCATGGTAAAAAGAATGAAAAGAATTGGAAGGTTAAAGGTGAAGTTATGTTAGTATGAAAATGGTTGAATCTATGATTTTATGTGAGAGATGTTGAAGCATGGTGTAGCCGTGTGTGGACTGTTTTGTGAAGAAGTTAGTGAACTGTTTTTACTTGATATTTTGATTGTTATTATCATGAATTTTATGATGGAAATGAAGGTGTTTAATGGTTGGAGTTGAAACTAAAGTCATTTGTGAGTTGTTTTAAGGATTATAAAAATGACGATATAGCGTAGTTGCGTATGAATTGATGTTGTACTTGTCGTGTGGATAGCTGGTCATAACTTACTAAAATTATATGAAAAGAAGACATGAAATGATGTATAAAAATCGCATGTGGTTGGCTTAGTATGTTCGTAAACGTTTGCAAGAATTCCGAACATCGTTATGTTGTCGGTTAGAGACTGTTTTGGACATGTTGTGGTAGTGGACTGTTTTGGACTTGTGTTTTCATTAAGTTGGAAAGAATAATTATAAGTTAAGAGTATACATCATATTGTATGTTGGATGGGCTGTTATAAGTTGTTACATGCAAACGTTAAGGCTACAAACTAATAAAAGTAACTTGAGAATGTCGAAACCGTATGTGAATCGTTATTGCATGTTATGAATGTGGGTTGTTTAGAATATTGTGTGGGCTGTCCGGATTGGTATTGAACACATAATTATTGATGTTGTATTGGTAGTATGTGGTTGGTTTAGATACAAGAGAAAACATCGCCTAAACATCTAGAAAGGAGTTACTAACGTTAGAATACGTTTGAATCTCCCTGTAGCTTAACCATAGTTGTTGGCGTCTTAATATAGGTTGAAGTATTATTGGGTAGCGTACACATATTGTGTGACGAATAAGCACTAAAGACCTGGTCCGATCGGAAGCACTTCAGAAGGAAAAAGCTTTGGCGTGAAAGTTCGTGACACCTGTGTTCGGCATTGAGGTAGGTTACGGTTTACTTTATGTCTAGACTCCGGTTAGCGAAACGTATGTAAATAGTAGTGATTGACGGGGAAAGCATGATAGGCCTTCGGGCATGGTGTGGAGGTAAATTCCATCTAGGTTGGTATTACCGGTGGTGGGCTTGTCGCCATTATTGTGATATTGTTATGTGGGCTTGTCGCCATTATTGTATATCTTGTTATGTGGGCTCGTCGCCATTATTACGATATTGTTATGTGAGTTTTGTCATTGTATTGTGATTTCATGTATTTGATATAATTCTCTCTCTCTTGTTCTCCCACCGGTCATATGGAAGAGGAAGGTTATTACCGAGAATTGAATATTGAATTGCAATTCCTAGTATGAATCTATGGAACCTATGATTGCGGTGATTATTGAGGTTGATTCCATGCGAGGCATGCATCCCATATTCTATGTGCTATGTGATGTAATTATCACCTAGTTGTATCTTTATCACATACTAGCTCCCTCACCTTATGAAAGGAAGGGTAATATTGATGATTGAGCCGTGGGCAATAATATGACTTGTACTTGTTTATTGCATATTGGTGATATAATTGAGACGATATCATGCATGACATGCTTTCATATTACTCTTATGTTGTTATAATGGTGAGGAGAGTGATTGAGAGACTCGAGGTTTTTATGGGAGATTGAGAGTGACGAGAGAGACTCCGAGGTTTTACGCCGGAGATTGAGAGTGACGAGAGAGACTCCGAGGTTTCGAGATTGTGAGTGTTTGTTGCCCGAGGTTTCTTGCCGGGAACGATGGAGTGTCCGATGCCCGAGGTCTTTGCCGGGATCGTGAGAGTGTGCTCGTGATCCGAGGTTATATTCGGAGCGAGTGGTACATGGACTTCGCGGGTCCCCCATGGGTCATGACTATGAGGCATTGCCATAGCATGTGTGTACGGGAGTGGAGTGTGAGAGGTGACTCTTTGCATTGCATAACATTTACATAGCACGACATTGCATTGCATAGCACTCCATTTGAATGGTCATTCATGTCATTGCATGGCACATTCTCGATTGATTCTTGATTTGTGAATTACCGAGTTGTTGTTTGTGAGTATTTATTTTAAAGGTTGGATGGAATCGAGGTTTATAGAATTCTCCCTAGGCTTATAATCCGAGATATTGAGATCCCTTGTGACTATCGTTAATGCAAGACTTTCTCATGTGCTAGATGTGTGACCGTGTTTGATTACTTATCCGCTTACTTGTTAGTTGCTTCTTGTTTATATGCGTGAACTAACCATTGTCGGCCTATGATACCTACGAGCCTAGTGTTGTGCTCATACTACTCTTGCTACACTCCTTCCGGAGTGTAGAGTTATTTTCGAGTGATGTTCGGAGTCTCACGACCGTTTCGAGGCATTCGTCAAAGACGTTTGGGTGAGCTATTTGAGATAATGCAACCCGAGTCTCTCCTTAGATTTCTGTTGTTCTCTATCCTTCAACGAAGTCGTATCCGATTTGAGTCTGTTATCTATTCAAATTGTAAACTTCTTAGAAGCTCTTGTATGAGTCTAGACCAGATTTTGGGAATTTCTTATAATAATAGTATTTATTCCGCATGTTGTATAAGGAAACGTAATTAATTATAATTTCACTAATTTACCTTATTAATTATTTGAAAAAATGAAAAAGTAATTAAATTCTATCTTATTTTAATATATAAGTATTTTAAGTGTGTTGCTGTACAATAATTTCATGTGCTCCCACTAATGGGTTGATACGCATGTGGCATGAATCCATCATTATTGATTTAATTGTTTGATTTTTTAATATAGGATGTACTTTTTTTTTTTTTTAACATTATTTGTTTTTTTAATATGGGATTCACTTTTTTTTTTTTTTTTTTAATATTGCTTGATTTTGTTAATATGGGGTCCACTTTTTTTTCCCTTGAGTTTGGAGGTGGTGGGTTCCACTTTTTTTTCTTCTATTTTTTTTAAATACTGGTTGGTGTTTAATATGGGGCCCACCTTTTTTTTAATATTAGTTGTTGTTTAATATATATGGGGCCCACAATTTTTAAATAAAAAGGGGAACGGACGACGAAAAAGTTGAGCCAACCGGCTCTTCTATAGGTTTTTTAAGGAAACGTCAATTAGAATTATAATTTCACTAATTTACCTTATTAATTATTTGATCTTCATTTAATATTATTTTTTCTTTTATGACATTAATCTCTTTTCACATTTATTAGAGTAAGGAAAAAATGAAAAAGTAATTAAATTTTATCTTATTTTAATATATAAGTATTTTAAGTATGTTGCTGCACAATAATTTCATGTGCTCCCACTAATGAATTGATACGCATGTGGCAATGAATCCATCATTATTGATTTAATTGTTTGATTTTTTAATATAGGATGCACTTTTTTTTTTAACATTATTTTTTTTTTTAATATGGGATTCACTTTTTTTTTTTTTTTTTTTTATTGCTTGATTTTGTTAATATGAGGTACACTTTTTTTTTTAGTGAGTTTAGAGGTGGTGGGTTCCACTTTTTTCTTCTATTTTTTTTTTTTTTTTTAATATTGGTTGGTGTTTAATATGGGGCTCATATTTTTTTTAATATTAGTTGTTGTTCAATATATGGCCACACCTTTGCTTCTAGATGCCAAAAAAAATTAATATGCTCTTTCTTACACCTTCCGTTCAATTCGTTTGGTTTTATTATTTTATCGAAAAAAAAAAAATTTATATACTTTTATATTTTGTAACAATCAACTTTAAATAGTGTTACGCTTGCTTAGTCATTTTACAAAGAATGAACCAATCAAATAATGAATTAAATATTACATATTTTTTGATACTCCTAATATAATTTCTTTCCTTACCTTAATTTTGATGGCACGTAATTCATGTTTTTGACATATTTTGTGTTTAGTTACCGAACATAATATTTGTTACGTACGATAAATCGGTAAACTTTGGTTTAGGCATATTCATCGTTCCAAAACGTCAAATTAGTTTGATAAGATTTTTCCTCTTATTTTTTTGTTTCGATTTTTCCCCTTTTATCTTTTTTTCCGAAAGAATTAAAACCCTTTTACAGCGATCAAGTGGATAATCTGATAAGTAGAGGATATCATCAAATTACATAAAACTAATAATTTAACAATCATGATGTTGTATGCAAAAACATAACTTCTCTCTAAATAATTCAATAAAAAACATAACTTCTCTCTAAATAATTCAATATCTTACAATTATTCAAATTGCTATTTTCCTTAATACTTCCTTTGATTATCAAATATGCATGTTTTAAAAGTGAAAATTGGTCAAGTTAAAAAAACTATTTTTGTTGTTCAAAGATTCAAAAATCAAAACGTAAAAAGGTTTTGAAAAAAAAAAGAGCTGTGGACATAATAGAGAAAATTTAGATTTAGAGATAGACAGTGGAAACTTGAGATGTTTATATAATTATGTGACGTCTAAAATGAGTCTTTTTAAATCTCGCATGAGACCTGTTGTTCGTTTATAACAGACTACAACACATTTTTGACTTTTTTTTTTGTATTGGATCTTTATATAACATTAATTAATGTATGATATGTGTTTGCACAACACTTCTTTCACTAAAATTATGTTTAAGTAGTTGTATATTTTCACCTTATTAAATTACTTAATCATGATAAATTAATATAATTTAATATAACTATTTGGCATAGCTGAGTTTTTACAGTCCTATTGCTCTTTGATGCAAATTGTTAAATTAATTTTACATGTTTAAAACGAAATAAAGTAGAAATTTGATTTTCTATTTAAACGAAAAATTATTATTTTTTAATTTTTGGTAAATATTCTCGGTTTAGTTCATTTTACTTGTCATGTTGTCTTTTGCATGGAGTTTGTGCTTCGTATCCAAAATTTTATTATATTAGTGTTTGCTACGAATACAAAGTCTGCAAAAATTAGCACGTTATATGTATATAATTTTTGTATTTACATATTTATCCTCCATTAATTGATTCTTTTAACTATGAATAAAAATAAATCACTAAAGAAGTACAAGTGTCAATAAAATTTTAATCAATATTCCAGAAACGGGTTTTATTGAGCCAATGAAAAGAATCAAGTAAATTGTACCCAAAAGAGAATAATCAATGTATAACCACGTGTTTTAATGATATATGTTTTAGATTTTAGAAATATATAGTAGCATATTGGCATGGATTTTGGTGTGTTGCCAAACAATTTTGTCTCCGTAAAGCCAGGGCCCACATTTTATTTTTTTTTGAATTGGAACGGACGACGATAAAGTGAGCCCAACCGGCTCTTCTATAGAGTACAAAATAGATAAAAATGCCTAGATTTTGAAAATTGTGTAACAGATATTATAATGATAATTGCTATGGCAATAATTATCCTAAAAGAAAAAGAGAAAAAAACGCAATTTATGGTTTATACTCCCTTCGGTCCATTTTAATGATATTTTTATCTTTTTATTTTGATCTAAATAAGTGGTGTTTACATAATCAAGAAGGTATTAATATATTTTTTTTCAAATATACTACTATATTTAGATAAATGAATTTTTATGTAACCAAGAAATAATATTAAATAGGTATTAATTAATTGAGGGTAAGAAAAATACTTTGTACTTTTTAAGAATAAATAGATTTTTTGGGGGGATATACCCAAGCTAAAAACACCACTTAATATAGACAAGAGGGAGTACGATATGTCATTTAAGATTCTTGCAAACCGTTAAAAGTTAGACACTTAACACTCTTAAATTACTCCCTCAATTTCATTTTAAGTGATTCTTTAACTTATTTATAGCTTGTTTGGCCAAGCTTATTTCTCTCCAAAAGTGCTTATTTTTTTTTCAATAAGCGTTTTTTTTTTAAAGTGAGGTGTTTGACCAAGCTTTTGAGAGAAAATAAGTGTTTCCGGAGATTAGCAGAAACTGTTTTTCATAAGCTAAAAAAAATAGCATTTGCTCAAAAGCACATTTTTGAAAAAGACTTTTGAAAAATGCATTTTAGAAGAACTTTTTAAAAGCTTGGCCAAACACTAATTGTCGTTCAAAAGTATTTTTTAAACTAATTGGCCAAAAAGTTCTTTTTGAAAAAAAAAAAATACTTTTCAAAATAAACTGATTTTAGAAACTTGGCCAAACAGGTTATTAGCTTGTTTCAAAATGAATGATTATTACGAAATGGAAAAATATATCAATTCTTTTTCGAAGTTACCATTATCTAATTAATGTGGAATAAATTTCTACAAGGTCTTTCAAAACTTTTGGCATTAAATGGTCTTTAAGTATAATACTCTATCCGATTCAAAAAGAGTGTCCATTTATCTTTTATTTTTTGATTAAAAAAGAGTGTCAATAAGAAAGAATTAACCT
Organism: Lycium ferocissimum; assembly: GCF_029784015.1. NCBI lineage: Eukaryota > Viridiplantae > Streptophyta > Magnoliopsida > Solanales > Solanaceae > Lycium > Lycium ferocissimum. The sequence continues at coordinate 59,953,491 of NC_081349.1, read as the reverse complement.
TATTTTTTCAGATTTGCCCTTTTTAAATGTTAAGTGACCAAATCCCAATACCTATTTAATTAGGGATAGTTTAGTCAAATTATCTATTTTTACCTAAAAATTAGTATTTTCTTAAGAGATTTTCAAATAGTTAAGTGAATACTCTTTTTGAACCGGAGGGAGTAAATAATCTAATTAATGCTATTAAGTAATTTTCTTATGCCAAAGCCTTTAACTGTCTTTTTAACTTTTTTAAAGTAAGCGTCATTTAAGAAATTAAGATAACAGTGGTCAATTTTTCCCAATCATATCCTTAGCTTGCTTTACTAAGGCCCCGTTTGAACATAGTTTGAAACCATGTTAGGACATGCAATTTGGATATTTTAAGTTGTATTTTCTCTTATAGACATAAAACCTCCAAAAATTATGAAAACTATCAAAACATTCTCAATTCTTATACAATCTTACCAAATGAGCAAGTCATAGTGCATAACAAAATTAGTACACTACTAGAAGGCCTTTCTAAAAAATACAACATTAATTAATCAAACTTTAGTTCAATAAAAACGAAAATTTAACATGAATAGTAATGTAACTACTCTTTAATATAATCCTCCCACATAAAGTAAAGGTTGGTAGACATAAATTAAAGTTGGTGAAAATTAATGAGATTGGTAAATGATTGATGGGGGTAATTGTTAAAAATATCTACCAACCTATGGGTCTTTTTTTTTTACAAAATATAAACTTATGGGTTAAATTTTATATTTAAAAAAGTTGAAACCATAGTTTCAAACCATGAGTGAAAACGCATGTCTAAACGATGGTTTGAAAACTCATGACCAAACGCCTACTAAATGCTCTATACAGCATTATATTCCAAAAAGAATTTTCATGTTTGAGAAGACATAAAGGATATTGTCAAATAATCTTATACTCCCTCCGGATCAAAAAAAGAATCCATTTAGCTTTTTTTTCTTGGATAAAAAAAAGGGCCCACTTAGCAAATCAAGAAAGAATTAACCTTGTTTTTTCTTATTTGCCCCTATTAAGTGTTATATGATCAAATCTCAATGCCTATTTAATTAGGGGTAGTTTAGTCAAATTATCTATTTTTATCTAGGAGTTAGTATTTTCTTAGGGGTGTACAAATGGCAAAGTAGACTCTTTTTTTTATCCGAAGGGAGTAATTAATGCTACTCGCTTCGTCCCATATTACTTGTCCACTTTCTCTTTTACACATAGTTTAAGAACTCATAAATAAAAGTATATTTTTACTACATTACCCTTATCTCTCTCTAATTAATTGCACTCTAATCAATAGTAGTTACTTTAAAAAATAATTAATGTTAAGGGAAAACAAAAAAAAATTAATTAATTCTACCTTGATTTTGTAAATGCACAATTATTTCGGGACGAATATTTATAGTAATGTGGACAACTAATATGGGACGGAGGGAGTACTATTTAATGATGTTCCAAAATTTAAAAGACGCTTAAAATAGATCGGATGGAATATTAATCTAAACTACTCTCTCCGGTTCAAAATAAGTGTCCGCTTAGTCTTTTCATTTAGGTTCAAAATGAGTGTCCATTTATGTAATTAAGAAGGCCTTAATTATTTTCTTCCACATTTATCCCTGTTTAGATAAATGAGTTTTTATGTAATCAAGAAACTATATTGATTAGGTAATATTAATTAGTTAAGGATAGCTTAGTCAAAAGACTTATTTTTTTTCTAGAAATTAATATTTTCGTAAGGGGTGTGCAAAAGGTTAATAGGACACATTTTGAATCGGAGGGAGTATCTTTTAACTTTCTAGCTTAATTAACACTCAAATTAATTGCAACAGGAAGAGTAAATTTGAAGATTAAAAAATAGCAAATGACTCTTATTTTGTTTTTAATCAAATGTTTGACAAAAAGGCTAGTACAATCAGCGGAGGGAACAGTAAGGTAGAAAGTAGAGAATCAACTTGACTTTCTTCTAGTTACATTGAATAGCAAATTTTACCGACGTGCGTTTAGATATTTTACAATAGTACCGACCAACCTTCCCGCTATAAATAGAAACATCCCCACATTTGCAACCATAAACTTGTCTTTCATCTTCTTTCTTCTTCTCTTTCAACAGTTCTTCTACAGCATATAACATATAAATAAACCATGATTGAATCTGTAGCTAGCTGGTTCACCCCCACAATTCTCTTTTGCTTCTTGAATCTCATGATTGGAACTATTTTCATCACTTCAACTTTCAAATCTGACAAAAAACAACAACCCCAAGTCACTAGAACTCCATCTCTTTTACATCGAGTCAAGTCCTTTAACCTCTCTTTCCTGACCCATTTTGCTCCGTCACAAACGACTTATCCGATAATAACTCACCACAACTCAACCGTAGTCCCTCTTTGTTACAACGGGTCAAGTCCATCAACTTATCTTTCTCTCGGTCCGAGCAACCCGACCCAGTTCCTTCTATCGCTCAATACGCCATCCCATATGAAGAACAAGTTCACAAGGTTGAGGATTGTAAAGATATGACACCTGACCCTAATTCAACCCCAGAAATTAGCTCAAGATATGAAGATCGTCCAAATCCATATAAGCAGACCATCAACGGTATTGAAGTGAGTCACGTGACAAGAAGTAAGTCTGCCACGTGCGTTGAAACGAAGCTGGAGAAGAGGACGATGATGGTGAAGTCGGCAAGTGAGAAGAGGATGCCGGTGGAAGAGAAGGAGGAAGAGAGGCGACCGGCAACGACGAGGGAAACGGTGTCGTTTGGTGAAGATGAAGCAGTTGATAGTAAAGCTGATGATTTCATTAACAAGTTCAGGAACCAGTTGAAGTTACAACGGCTTGATTCTATTATTAGGTACAAGGAAATGTTGAATAGAGGAGTTAGCAGGTGAGCGATCGAGGTGTACTTTTGGGACAAACACGCCCTTGGTTTGTATGTGGATGTGGAAACTCCATGGATATTTTTGTCCCTTTGAACTTTTCTCCATATTTCTGCTGCTCCATTCAAGATTCATTTTCATTGAAGAAGAAAAAATTGAAGATTCATTTGAGGGCGTGGAATTTGGACCATATGGATATTATCAGAAATGCTGTTATAGAATTATACGATTTTTATGAGCATCAATATTTTACCTATATTATTAGAAAATTGTTTCTCTTGATTATTGTTCTTATAATATTAGCTATAATCTCTTTACCCATGAATGTTTTAATTCTCAGCCACTTAAATAGAAGAAAATTAATTGTTGAGACCCTTCAAATTTATGCTTAGGTTTCTGCTGTGTGGGTGTGCTCTTTTCATTCTTCT
>NC_081349.1:59929867-59950081 GCF_029784015.1 Lycium ferocissimum | reverse complement strand
GCCTTCGAAAATATTAGAGAAAAGGAAGTTATTGACTTCATATGGGACCACATTATTTGTCATTTTGGCATCCCGCCCGAGATAACTTGTAATAACGGCCCTCAGTTCATTGTCTCTAAAGTCAATGATTTCCTCGAAGGGTTGAAGATCAAGAAAATCGTATCAACTCCGTATCACCCGTGTGCGAACGGACAGGCGGAATCTACGAATAAAAAAATAATCCAAAATCTGAGGAAAAGACTTGAAACATCAAAGCATCACTGGAGGGAAGTACTACCAGAGGTATTGTGGGCTTACAGAACCACATCGAAATCAAGCACGGGAGAAACACCCTTCTCGTTGGTCTACGGGGCTGTCACGCCCCAATTTCGATGGGACGTGATGGGCACCCGACCCCATATCCGGAGCCGAGCGAACCCGCGGACTCTGTGCACCACATAAAATTTTTTTTTCAACCCTCTCGCAAGGCGAATAATCATCAAATACATAATGAAGCTTTCAAATTGACAAAATGCGTAATTATACAAACTTTATTACATAACCAAAAACGGCATAATAGGTAAATTTAGAGATGGCCCGACCGGCGACATATCATACCCACAACGCTGTCCGCAAAGTCTCTACCATGAATCGACACCGCCATACACATACTCGACTCGGCGGTGCTCCGGGAACAAGTGGGACGCTACTCCGCCGGAACATCTCCCGTAAATACTTCGACTCGTATGGGAGTACACACGTGGCATGGCGCGACCCGAAAAACGAGGGGTCGATGCGGAAAATGTGCGCGAGTACGTAAGACATGCGAGCGAGGAAACTGTTAATTTATAAACGGACAAAACTATCAGGTACATACGTACTCGAGAATGTTAGGATGCGTACCTTTCGGACACAATCCACATACTGTGTTTCTTATGTCAAAAGTATACGAAAAAATAAATGGGTCAAACGGTACCAAAATGCTTATTTTGTAATCACGGACCGCGTGTCCGAAGAGGTGCGAAAATTACGAGCACACGGGTGATGTCACACGTCGGACGGAGCACGGGACGTACGAGAATGTTCGGATGAGGTTATATATCGGACGGAATGCCGAACGTACGGAATATTCGAGATGTTGTCATATCCCGGACGGAGATACGGTCCGTACGGAATGGTCGGATGATGTCGTATAACCGGACGAACTACGGGGTATACGGAATGTTCGATTGCGGCATATAGGACGAGAATGCGAATGCATATCGAAATCATAAATCTCATATGTGTGTGACGTGTCCACAGAGCCTCGATGAGGGACTCGGTGAATAGGATCATATATGCAAATAACGTGTCCGACCCTTTATTAAGGGACTCGGTAGATAAAATCATGCATATCGAATCATATGTACATAACGTGTCCGACCCTACTGCGGGTCTCGGTGAATAATAATCATGTGCCGTCACGGCCACCGTCCCCATAACGTCACATCATAATCACGTACGGACAACGTGTCCGGCCCGCAAGTACGAGGGACTCGGTGAATAATGCGAGAGGAGTGCGCACGAGAACATGTCCTGGCCCGGGTCTCAGTGAATCAGAATCGTATCGTGACGTACGCATGAAGTCATAACGTGCCCTGGCCCGGGACTCAGTGAAAGATACATTGAGTCGCGCACGAACAGAGTAGTGCAGAAACATATGCATATAAGACCAGACTCAATAGACAAATCACTTTCTGTCATCCAAAGATTCAGAAACAAGTCTCGGATTCTTCCGAAGTAATATCAGAAAGTTATGAGCACTTGATATACAGAAACCTCTTCGGACTTGTCAAGCGATCCCAGGAGTCGTGTGCGACGAACGTTAAGACTTACAAAGAATGTTCATATCTAAATACTTATGTCAAATACTCATGCTAACGCACTTATATCCGAATACGTTTATCGGAATTTCTATTTCGGAGCATTTACAACGGATACAGCACTTGTGCAGAATATTCATGTCAAACCTACTTTCGTATCGGAACGTCTATATCGGAATAGTACCTAACGAATACCCATATTGGGGTTACCGGATACTTATAGCAAACTCGAATCATTAGTCCACAATTTCCATTGTTTAACGAAGGACGAATTAAGGCAAATAGTACTATACACTTAAGTCTTGAGGGGTGTGGTCCCACCTCGAGTCAAGTCGGATAACGGACCTAAAAATGTAGTCATTATGTCCTTTTAGGGTCATCCTTGAAGATTTCAAAACATTCCACTTTCGTTTTCAAAGGTTACGGACGCTTAACCATTTTTTGCACTAAAGTGTAAACTAATTAGGTTCAATTCTATTGAATGAATAGTAACTAAATTCAATCTCGGATTTCTAGATTTAGAGTGGCCCAGAGGCTCGTAATCAAGCCTAGAACATCGAAGACATGCCAAAGAAGAAAAAGGGAAGCCTTACGTACCTTTTCGCCGTTTGTGCTACTCCAATCCCAGTCCCAAGCTTGCCAAAATCCGCAATTTGGTCATGTTTGCCAGTTACTATTCATGAGGCTTTAAAATTCCAATCTTGGATTCGTTCTTGTCTGCTGAAATTTCGGCAGCACCTCCCCTGTAAATGCACCATCCCGAGAATATGGCTCGGCCCAAATCAACATCAACAGCAATCCGGGAATTCAACCCGGCCAAACTATCAATCATAATATCACAACTACACTAACAACTTCAACAACCAACTCAAGGTACATTCTAACAATTCTACCAACATAGTGCTTCCTTTAAGGGCTTCCAACTTTAATGAAACTATAACAACTCCGTAATTCATACGCCACAATATCATACCCGAGTCTCATTATCTTCCATGCATGCAAGAATCATTATATTCAATTCACGTGATTTCTACAATAAACCTTCAACTACACAATCATTAAGCTTTTATTCTACAACATAGAATCTATAACACAACATCCCAAACATACCAAATGACATTAGTTCTTCACCCCATTCACACAACACATGCACGTCAAACTCAACTTTCACGCTAACATCACTCCAATCATTTAATGAGTTTCATTCATTTCTACATATTACAACAACGCCCAAATATACTAAATACAATTTGTTCACCATTCCTACACACATTATATATGCACACGGCCAAACACACACATATACGGCCAACACAACATGCGTAACCGTCATGTATTCCATTCATTCCATCACTCTACAACACATACAAATCATTCATAACATTAACAACAATCAAAATACTAAATAAAACGATTGAACCATTGCCTTTGCAAGCCATCCATGCATTCGGCCACACCCCTATATCCATGCTCTCATGAATTTTATCCATTTCTACATACCACAACATAAACAAAACCTTCACAACTCATAAAAAGGAATGAAATCATACCTTTCTTCACAACTTCTTCACTTGGCTAAAGTGATGATTTTGCAACAAAGAGTGATTCTCTTCTTCTAAAAATCATACCATGTTGAAGAGCACCCTTGAATTAGTAGGAATACAACAAGAAATAAATTTTTGGAACAAAACTTCCCCATGGCCCAAATTTTTATAGGGTGGCCGAACCCCTCTTTTCCATTGCTCTTCATCTTTCTTGCCCTCTTTCTTTCTTAAGGAGTATGAACTCTCTCTATATATATAAATCATCTTTGCATGCATGTGAGGGCACGTGCCCCTCTCAGATTTTTCTTTCCTTTTTCTTTTATTTTCTAGAAAGATGACTAACTTATGTCATCTTTTCTTCTTTTCTTTTTTTTTTTTTTTGTCACATGGCCATTAGGGCCCTTTTGGAATATTCTTGAACCCTTTGTGAAATTCCCGTTTTGCCCCTCGACTTTTCTCAATATTACGATTTTGCCCCTAGCCTTCCGCATTATTTTCATAACCTGTTTTGCAAATTTCTCCTTTTTACCCTTAACCTTTCTCAATATTTCCCATGCAATAATAGTCATAAATGGTTTTATAACGACTTGCACATCAAAATGATTTTTGAAAATCGTCTCGCCCTACTTTCCACGACGACTTCGAAATATCCAAACGTACAAGGTACGGGTTATAACAGGGGCCGAAGCCCTCATTCCCGTAGAAGTTGGTGAACCGAGTCTCCGATTCAGGTACACCACCGAGGGGTCAAACGAGGAGGCCATGGTCAGTAAACTTGATCTCACGGATGAACTTCGCAAAAACGCGTTGATCCGTATTGCGGCCCGAAGCGAGAAATGGAAAGGTACTATAACCGGAGGGCGAATTTTCGATATTTCCAAGTTGGGGACTTGGTGCTTCGGAAAGTTAATTTGAACACCAAGAATCCCAACGACGATGGAAAAGCGGGTCGGCGAGAAGGGCGAACAAGATAAATCGAGGTAACGGGCAAAGGATCGTATCGATTTGGAATCCATGGAAGGGCAACGGTTGCGCAATAAGCCGGAATGTGGCTCATTTGAAGAGATACTACGCTAAGGTATGGACACTTTTGTGTTTATTTATTAACCTTTTTCTTTTTGCGGGAAGTCGAGTACCGGATAAAGTTAGGTGCTAGGTCAGAAAACACGTGTTGCACTCTTTTCCTTAGTACGGTTTTGTCCCAAAATGGGTTTTCCGATAAGGTTTTTAATGAGGCAACAAGTACAACGTGTTACTAGATAAAGACAAGGACAAATGCCCGGAAACTCGGGGCCACACCCTACGAGTGGGGACTTGATAGTGCTTATTCGATCTTGCAGCTCGGATAAACGGCTAGGGACTCTTATGCCATCGAGGTTTACTCCGGTTAGTTGAAAACGGAAAAGCTCAACAAAGCAGAATGCCGTTGGGTCCTCAAAAATCGGACCTTCCTTTAGGTTTCGATGTAAGGACCAAACGATCAGAATGAATCGTGTCCACTTAGTATTTGCTACGGCAAAACCTAAACCGGACCTTCTGTGTTAGGTTTTGATGTAAGGACCAAACGATCAGAACGAATCGTGACCACTTAGTATTTGCTACGGCAAACACAGAAGGAAACGGACAAAGTCCTCATATCATGTACATACACATACTTAAAGATTATTGAAAATTCGGATTATTGCATTTCGGATATGTCTTCTTGTTAAAGCACCCTACCCCGGTGATTACCGCCGAATTTCGGCATCGCTTTATTCATATACCCTACTTCGGGCACTACAGTCGAAATTCGACAAAGGCAACAAGGTCACATTGAACCGAGCCAAAATCTTTTAACACTCTCGAATGGGGACTGCTACATCAGAAATTGGTAAGGCAGGGATTCAGGTGTCCGAACCTAATCTATGATAAGTGAATTGCCGAAAGAATATCGGCCCTAAAAATGCCTAACGCGATTCGGAGACGTCTGAATTCACAAAGTATAAATAAGTCCCACGGGCAAAATCACTCGATCAAATTCCAGGACAAAACGTACCGGACGAAGAGAAAAGCCGATATACAGGCATAGTCCGAAAAAATGACTCCGAAGTTTCTGCTTGTCCTTATAACGGACCAACAATTCGGGCAAAAGTCATAACAAGCATTCAAGCAAAAGAATAAAGTAAACAAGAAAAATGCACATTTCATATATGTAGGTTTTTTACACCTGAAATTCCTACAAAGTTGAAAAACAAAAGCCAAAAAGGCAAAAGACAAAATAAAGGCTAAATACAAGCCCTGGTCTATCCGGTGTGGCTGGATCCAGAATGTTCGGACGCTGTCCGCTCGAAGTCTTCGGAGTCAGTATCGAGGGCTCTTTTGGCTTCTTCCTCGGTCCTTTTAGCCTCGAGTATCAGGGCCGGGAGATCGGCAAAGCCACACTCGGCTTGCTCAAGGGTGGCCCTCCAAGACTTCCACCGTTCATACTCCACCGCAATCGTGGAATGAGCCTCGGCAGCCTCCACACTCCTTAGGGCTTCTGCTAAATCGGCCTCAGCCTGGGCCAGCTTGACCACTAATTCATCTCTCTCTTCATCGAGGATTCTTTGGAATTGAGTGGCCGACTCGAGCTCGGCTTTGAGAAGGTCATTAGCCTCGGCCGTCTCCTCGAGTTCGATTTTCAGCTCGTCACATATCCGGGCCCTGTCCTCGGCTTTTCGCTCGAACACCCTCATTCTCTCCTTATACTTGGCACTCTCGGATTCAAGCAGCCGATGCCTCTTAGCCATGTTCACGGCATCAGACTTGACCGAGTCAAGCTCTCCCCGGAGTTGAGAGATAGTGGTTTCGAGCTCACTAAGCCTCGAAGAGAATCGAGCATTGTCTTGGCTAAGGCCGACTTTCTCCGCTTCCAGAAGCCGGTTCTTCTCGACCATCCCGGCCAGCTCATCCTTTAACCGAAGGTTTTTGGCCTTCACTGCGTTGAGCTCGGGTTGAGGGTTGGTAAGGGCAACAGCTCGGTTCAATTCATCCTCCTTCACTTGCACGAAAATTAGAACTTCTCCGTTCCCGACCACGGGCATCCGGTGGCCTCTAAAGTCGTCAACCTCTTGCTGAGCACGGATGAAGGCTTCATTGACGAGCACCACACTCTGAAAAAGAAACGGAAAAGTTAAACGAGAAACTAAAATTCACATTGAATTATGCAAGGATAGGCTGATAAGCTTACTCGATTACCCGCGTTCATGCCTTCGTTGATGAGACTCTGCCAGGGGACTCCGGCCATCTTCCGCTTATTCGAGTCCGAGACGAGGGGCCTCGAATAGCTTGCTACTCCCGGGACGGACGAGATAAAAAAGCTGCAGTCCTCGGGGACGGTAATCACGGTCGATCTTGTCCTCTTAGGTTCCACACTTGGAGCCGGGAAGATGCTCACCAGGCTCTCCCTGGCACTAGTTTCGGTGGACCGGCTAGCTGCCCTCGTGGCTTAAGGGATAGGGAGATGTCCGAAGCCGGCGTTGCAGGAGGGGTTTCCAAAAACATTTCATTGAGGTTGTCCGACCTCGGAGCAGGAGTAGGAGAGGCTGGAGCAGCACCAACGGCCCCGGTAGAAGCAGGTGCCTCGGACGTTGCAGCTGGATCCCCAGCGGGCAGTGAGCCGGTATCCACTGGAGCCTCGGTGTCAAGTATCGGCTCAGCTCCTTGTTCGGCCTCGACAGTCGAGTCAAGCCCGGATCTCCTAGTCCTTTGCAGGGGAATCTCCTCAGAAGAGGCATCACCTGAAATGTCAACGAATTCAATTGACCTTAGAGGTGCCGGGTAAAGGGTTTTTTCCCCGCTGTGATCGGGCGAGCGGAAGGTCTTTCCTCGGCGAAGGAAGTGGCGGAACGGTGGCTTCTTCCTCCGGAACGTACTCGATGGAGGGCCACACCGACCCTTCGGATAATTAAATCGGGCTCTTCATCTCTTAGAGCCCGAACGACGCTCCTCCCTTTTCCTCGATTTACCGCCTTGGTCCGAAGGCTTTCTCCGCCTTTTTGGCGGCGAATGATACGGGATGACCCCAGCTGAATCAAATTCGGGTGCCGGCACGGCTTGCTCATGTTGTCTCTGTCCGGCTCCACCGAGCCCTTGGGTAAACCTAAATACCGAAGAGATTATAGAAAGGAAAGGAAAAAGCAGAAGATACATCATATCCCAATTCAAATATAGTATTACCGTGATTTTGGGCAACCCATCGGCCACGCGACAGGATTCCCCATGTCAGTTCTTCATGGGTGTGTTGACCGAGGAGTGCTCCAACCCACTCATTCATGTTCGGGACGGACGGGGGTATCCATGTTACGGCTGATAAAAATAAGGGGAAAAGAGTGTGAATACAAGTTTGACAAAACATTCAAGAACAAGTATTGAAGGGAGAACTGAGAAACTTATGGTTTTCGTTCCACTTCTCCGGGAAGGGCATATAATCAGCCGGAATAATGTCCGCGGTCCTCACCCGGACAAAGCGCTCTAACCAACCCCGGTCTCTGTCTTTATCCATCTTAGAAAAGATCGGGTTCCAACCTCGCTTGGCGAGCTTTATCACACCCTCTCGGAATCGCCTTGGGGAATATAAACGGATTAAATGAGTCATCGTAAATTCCTTTTTTGCATCGTTGGCCAACAGCCGGAGGCAAGCTACGGCCCTCCAGATTATCTGACCAATTTGGGCCAGGGTTACGTTATATGTCCAGCACATCTCCAAAATAACCGGATCGATTGGGGACCGAGCTTGAGCGTAAAGGGATAGGTGTAAACGTACAAGAAGCCTTCCCTATAGTCGATGATAGATTCGTCAGGCCCGGGGGCGAACACACACACAGGACGGTTATCCCATCCGCGATCGGCCGGACACGATCAAGTTTATCCTCGGTAATGGACGAGGGATATAGCCTTATATAGTACCCTGCGTCCGCAACCACAGGAAGCTTCCGACCTTCAAATTCTTTATTGTAGTTGGGTTTGGATGGTACTATGTCTAGAGCAGTGGGCTCAGCAACGTTTTTTCCCTTGGGTTGAGAAGCCGGCTCGGCTCCTTAAGAAGAAACCGAGGGGACATCCTGGGAGGTGGTTTCGGTGTTGGCAGACATTTGAATTAGGTAACGAAAAAAGAGGTCCGGTGAATTCGATAAGAGAGAAGGAACAAGTTAAAAAATAAGAAGGAGTGAAGCAGCAGTTGAAAGAAAAATTCGAAATGGCAAAGTGAGAAGAAACAAAGCAGCACTTTCAATCGAAAAACAACAGATGAAAAGTTGACAAGGTTCTTGCAATCAATGTAAGCAACAAGTTTGGGGATGAGAACGGTTGAAATCAACAAGAAATGTGAGATGAAGATGATTTGGAAGTGAAGAAGAAGAAGATGAAGTAAAATGGAGAAGTGAAAGGGTGCTTGGCCTTATATAGGCATGGGAACCGAGACGGTTACAGGTCCCAGCCAACCGGGGGATGCCACGTGTCCCACAATTAATGAGACGTGATTTGAAATGACGTGCGTTACGGCGGTTACCAAAGTTGGCCGTTCGGGGTGTGACACGTGGCTGATGGCAGAAGGACGTGACGAATCGTTCCGCCAAAATGAAAAGATAAGAGCGGGCTTATGGAACCACTGGTTTCGTGACTCATCCACTTCCCGTTACTCCGGTAAAACTACGGTCCGAAAAGTGTGGGGACTATCTATATACGGTAAAAATCGGATATTTACAAGGCCGATGGGACCGGGGGCCGGAGATAAAAAGACGAGCGCATGGTCGCCGAGTCGCCTTAACCGATGGAATTGCACCTGTCGTGACCGACCTAGGGAAAGTGAAGCAAACCTGTTTGGTCCGACATCTCCGGACCAAACTCGGCATCATAGCCAGTCCGATTTCTCCATGGCCGAGTTGATCGTGGCCGTTAGTCCAGTTTCTCCATGGCCGAGTTGATCGTGGCCGCTACTACAGTTTCTCCATGGCCGAGTTGATCGTGGCCGTTAGTCCGATTTCTCCATGGCCGAGTTGGTCGTGGCCGTTAGTCCGGGTGATCAGTTACAAATTGCCCACGCGTCAAGACCGTTACGCCATTGTGCGCCACTCGTACGGGTGTCGGACGGGGTGCAATGCCCAACCTTATCCTTTTAGGGTTTTTCTTTATTCTAAAGGGGCTTTATGTTGTACCATAAGGCAAAATTATAAGTAGGAGGCATTTCCCTACTTTTAGGGGTTGGCTTTTTTCAGATCTAGAACATTGTAATAGAAATTATATTGAAGCTCTCTCTCTCTCTCTCTCTCTCTCTCTAATTTTGGTCCGGATTTGCAGTGTTCTTTGGCTTAATTCATCCATCCAATACGATATAGTACCATAATATACATATATATTTAGCTTGAATCTATAATATCAACATATTTGTCCAAGTTATTAACACATATATTTATATATATAAGTCAACACACAAATCCACATATATATTCCCTCAAAAACCAAAATAGATTAAAGTTTGTCCACATATCCTATACCTCACTTACAAATTCAACTTATTATTCAATTTCGGGGTAAACAATAGTAAGTGATATAGCAATTTAGGACAATGCAATGTGTGTGTGGTCATTAATTCGTAAATCTACATAATGAGTCTCAATTCATACGTTAAAATGATGTATACAATCGTACAAGTTAATGCAGGTTGATAAAATAAAAGTTACAGTATAAGACTACGTGTGACAATTCGTTTGGACCATATATAGAAGTAGAATTCCGTATTGGAGATAATTAATTCGTGGCACATCTTTGTTGACATATATAGAGGACGAATTTCGAAGAAGTTCGAATTACACCGATATAAGCCCGTCAACCGGTCTGGTTTAACCGGTTCAAACCGGTAACCGGACCGGTAAAACCAGAACCGGAACCGGAATCGGTTGAACCGGTTAACCGTATATTTTTTACCGATCCGGTTTCGATTTTTTTGAAACCGGAACCGGTAAAACCGGAACCGGACAGGTTAAACCGGTGAAATTAATTTTTTTATTTTTATTTTTTTATAATATAGCCGTTGGGCTGGTGCCTGGTGGACGTTATTGGACCGTTGGCAACGATCCATTTGCAACCCCAACCCCCCAAACTTTTTTTTTTTAACACTTTAACCCATCCCCCACCCCTATATAAACCCTTCTTCATTTTTATTTTAATCCATACCAATTCACTCTTCTCTTTCTCTCAAATCTCAATCTCTCAATTATAGTTACTTTGCAACAATTAGCCACTTTAAATTTCTCTCAAATAAATATTATAAAATCTTATTATAATTTCAATTATTAATTTTTCAATTATAATATTGTTGGTGGAGTTAGTGATTTTGCAACAATCCGAAGTACCTTTGGTGGATTTGCAATTCTAGCCGCCTTCACTTTGTTGGAAATTAATCCGGCAATTTGGTACCTTCGTTCCAACTCTATCTTTATTTTTCGCAATTTAATTTACGCAATTTAATTCTAGCAATTTAATTTGTTGCAATTTATTTTCTTGTGATTTATTTGAGTGTTATTTAAATTAATTCTATTTAATAATGGCAAAGAGATTTAGACGTGGTGCCGTAGTAGTAGTGGAATTATTTAGGGGCTTAATGAGAAACATTTGTGGAAGAAACGCCTAATTTAGGTATTGATGTTGGTGGAAATAATCCACTTTTAGGTCATGAGGCAATGCAACAACATTTTACCGACACTTTTAATGAAATTGATGATGATGATGATGATGATGAAACACAAGCCCCCGAAAATCCCATAGAAGATACATGTCCTGCACAATCACATACACAAGACATAAACCGTCGAGAACTCGAAAGCCAACCGCTAAAATTTGGAAATTTATGACTAAGGATAGGGAAAGCAACAAATTTTAAATGTACATATGTGGATAAATATTTGCTTTTAGGCAAGAAACTAGCTTGGAACATGCGTGTGATGTCTGTGCACTCACAGTCACATGGTTGTAGTAACATGGAGCCAAAGAAATGACAAGGTAATAGAAAAAAAGAGAACATGAACAACTTCCCTTTTTAATGTATTCCAAAAACTATTTTTTATACTTAAAAATAATTTAATTTAAAAATTTCTCATTTTACTCTTAATGAGATAATTTTAGCTACCCAAATGTTTAAAATTTGTTTTAATTCATTAATATAAAAGTTTTTTTTTCCTTAAACTTTGTTGAGAGGAAGGGAGTATAATAAGAGGGGGGAGATGCCAGCGTGGAGAGAATTTGTTAGTGATTTGATCAAACACTTGAAGGAGTATGGTTTGGGCGTTTGGCCCAATCATTATTTATACTAGTTGAAATCTGACTTTCAATTTCAGTTTCCTAATATGTTTATTCCGGGTGTTTATGCTTGTGATGTTTACTGAATAAATTAACTGCATTCCTGCAAAATTTATTTACAAGCATTTCATGTAATGTTATCAGGAGTGCATATCACTTTTCGAGAAAGTTTATGGTTCTAACATGTTTTCTATAGCTATTTCGTTTAGGGTTTGTGTTCGGTGTGAAGGAAAATATTTTCTTCAAAAATGTTTTTCAGGAAAATAAATGGATTTTTATTTATTTTGTCGTGTTTGGTATGTAAACAAAAAATATTTATACTAAAATAATTTGTATATAATCTAGACAAATAATATGGGGGGTAGTGGGTGGGGTTGGGGGGTGGGATGGGGGTACGGGTGAAGACAGTGGCCAAACCAGGAATTCAAGTAAGGAGGTATAAAAAAAAAAGTTCTTATGTCAAAGGGATTCGACGACTTTATATATATATATATATATATATATATATATATATATATATATATATATATGCAAAAAAGTCATTTTGCCCTGTCTGCATAGTATATTTTTCCAACGAAGGGGTTCAATTGACCCCCCTTGCACGCCCTTGACTCCGGCTGTGAGTGAAGATGAGGTCGAGTTCGAGGGTGAGGAAGAGACAAATTAATGTGAAATACCATTTGTTGGACTTGTTTTCCATACTTTCATTAGAGAATTTATTTTCCTCATTTTTAAAAAACTTGTTTTTCTAATGAAAATATTTTTCAAATTTTTTAACTAATAACATGAGAAAAAACATTCTTCCGTACCTAACACACCCTTATGTTTTTCAATTAATACCCGCTCTCTTACATGAGCCCATAGACTTTTGTAACAAAAAAACCATCCACTACAATGGAGTCGGTGACTTCAGAAATTTTATGCCTTTCATGTGGTCACCGTGTTGGTACATTTCTTTTTCCTTTAGTGACTGTATAGACATATAAATGAACCTCGAGTGTCAGCATTTCGAAAAAGCTTCGAAAGTTTTCTTGTCCACTTTAAGAATGAAGCCTGAATTGTATAATGCCATTGCAACACAGATTAATTGTTAACTTGTAATAGAGCTCCGTGCCAAATATTAATTCTTTTATTGCTATCCTTTTTTTTTTTTTTTTTTTTTGGTATATGATTTGGTAATTAGCCTTATTGGACCTTGCTGAACTGGACTCTTGAATATGTTAAAAGTACATTTTCTGTAACATTTTTGTGAGCCATCACTTGTACACCACCTCATTCAATCTGTCAATTTACGTGGTGAACCACTCTGAAAGTTTTTATAACTAAACTACTCAAACTCTTAAAATGTTACAATTATCACCCTATTCATAATAATTTATGCAATTTTTAAAATATTATTACACAAATGCCCCCACGTTAAACTCCGACGAGGATAGTGCAGTTACATATTTTCGATACTCAAACCAAAACCATAGTAATTCCTCTTCGCAATCTTATAATATTTCTCCTACATACTAATTCATTCAATTTTTGTTTCTTCTCTCTCTATTCTCACACAAAGGTTGACATAGGCCCAAGTAACAGAAGGCCCAAATGATCCTGATAGCTGCGAGGCCCAGCTGGCTCAATTAGTTTCATTTAAGTTTGCTATTTGGTCCCTGTATATTTCATTTTAAGTTGTATATGGATACCTATTCAGAACAATCTAGACGTAGAGATGTATTTTGTATTTTTCCTGTTTAGGTATCCGATGAAATAAGATCTCTTCTTCTCTCTCTCTCTCTCTCTCTCTCTCTCTCTCTCTCTCTCTTCTCTCTCATATATGCGATTTAGAGTTTTCTTCATTTTTCTTTCGTCCACAACTTGCATTTCTGAGTTGTAACATGGTATAAGAGCGGATAGTTGATATCCTCTCACTTTTCTCTATCGATCGACTCCAGTCGTGAAAGTTTTCTTCTGCTAAGGTTTCCGGCAATTTGTTTTGGTCATTTTTGGTTCTCGCTGGCACAAGCACGTGTGAGTTTTGATGATTGACAAAGTAAATAAACAAGACAAGTAAATCAGGCTTGATGAGCAGACAGATGTAGGACAAGGGTGATTAAAACATTTCTATGGACATGTTCCATCTCAGACAATGAGAAGATCCAGTGAAGAAAGAAACAAGTCCTTGAACCAGGTCCAAGAACGTGTTCAAGCTCAGAGTCCTACGGTGAGTAGGATTTGTGTTTTATGGTAAAGACTTGGCGGACAAGTTTGCAGGATTTCTTGCCATAATTATCGAGATACTTCAGACTCCTACAAGGACACTGAAGACGCATGAATGCAAAAATCCCAAATCAACTCAAACCCTAACTCTCATAATGGGCCTTACCTTGTAGGGATTGAGTTCAGCTGACTTGATGCAAACCTAGTACTATAAATATTCAAGTCAAGCCATGAAGAAGTTTCACGCACTCACCAAGAGAGAAATTTAGAACTTGAACGAAACTGTCAAAGCAAGAGACCGAAAGTTATGATTGTTGAAGTGCGCCCTAATACAAAGAAAATGATTAAAGAACTTGTTTGATAGAGTTTAAGGTTTATAGTTCTTAAGTCTAGATTCGTGTATTAGGGTTTTTAATTGAGTTTTGCCTTTATCAGCTTTCATAGAAGCAATAATTGTAGGTATAAATTTTAGTCAAATTCAACTGCAAGTTGGGTTGAAGTGGGCTTACTAGTCTAGGGAGATTAGTGAGATAGCAATTAGAGTTAAGTTCCTAGGTTACAGAGTTTGTAAATTGAATTTGCACATGCTCACAGTTGTAGTCGAGTTTGGGAAAAATCCTACAAAGGTGTAGGTTGTGGGTTTTTCTCCCTTGTGAGCCGGGTGGTTTCCATGTAAAAATTGGCGTGTCCTTACTTTACCGTTCTTTACTATTCGCAAATGCTAGCTGGAACCGATAGGGTAAAGTGTTCTAACCTTAGGCAAAAATCTCGTATAAAGTAGGATAGACAACGAGTAGTGCAGTATATCAATTGGTATCAGAGCGGCTTCTCCTTAAAAAGCTAACACCTTAAGAGAAGATCCTGATGAATGCTGCACTACCAATTAGACATAGACAGGGTCAATCAACCCACAGACCACCAGTGTTCCATAGAAAGTACTACACAAGGTAGAAAGCTCGCATGGAGGATCACTTACAAGCCGAAGACTATGAGCTGTGGGATAGGATTAGTGATGGTCTCAAGTATCCCATCAAGAAGGGCCCTGATGGTGTAGAGGTCAAGAAAGGAAAAACTAAATATGAAGAAAGTGATTACAAGATCCTTGAGAAGAATGCCAAGGCTAAAAATACTTTAATCTGTGGACTTGGACCAGGTAAGTACAACAGAATTTCTGGGTGTACAATTGCCAAAAAAATCTAGGACGCCCTAATAAACGCTCATGAAGGAACCAATCAAGTCAGGAAGTTTAGAAAAGCTATGCTTGCCACTGGCTATGTGATAAGATTTGAATTGGGGAAAAATAATAATTCAACACTAAAATGCGGAATTAAAGGATAACAAGAAATTGGGATGAGAATTGAAGAAAAGGGGATGAGAAATAAAGGATAAAAGTAATACCCAATGAATAATGAACCTATGAGCAAACCTAAGTATATGAAACCTAGACCCTCTCAATTTGATTCAATTCAAAGAACCTATACTATTTGAAATCAAGGCAAGGAAAATTCAATTGAATCCACAAATGAACAATCCTTCATGAAATCAATGGAAATCGGTTCAAAACCAACAATAGAATCCACTATTAACTATTACTAATCTAAAGCTAATCCTAGCTAAACAATCTATCTTTCCAAAGGAGTATTCTCAATTCATCATAATCTAAGTAATCAAATGAAAGACAAGCTATATATACAAGCTAAGTAAAAAAGACTAATAGGCAATTACAATGCTACCCTTAATGAAGTAAGGGCCTTGTTTGGCTAGTCTTCTTAGTGTAGTCTTTAATTCAAGGATTGGCTTCAATGGCCAAACACGTCCCTCCTGCATAGATGGCCCTCTAATCAACCTTGCATGCATGGCCTTCTTGCAATCATAACCCTCCTTGCGCAAAGTAGCCACTTGCACAAATAGCCCTTTGCGCAAATAGCCATCTTCCGGCCTTGAATTACCCAAGCTTGCAATTTTAGCCATTTTAAGAGGCAAGCCTCAAATCCTTGGACTCTTGACTTCTTCTCCCATTCTTAAGAATCTTTAACTCTCAACTTTTGGAATGTAAGAAGGTCATAGAAGTATGTAGGAAATCGTAATCTAGGAGTCATGCCTTTGAAAGAAAGAGGACTAGCCTTAACATACCTTTGCGTCTGCTTAACGACTGAACGTTCTCCTTCCAAGCTCACGACTCTACATTAAGAGAATTTCGCACTAGGATCAGATAATTAAAGATACACTTAAGTTTAAGCTAAAGAGACCAAAAGCTAACGAAAATTGGGCAGCATTTCCTGTGTTTCAACAAATCTCTCTCCATAAATTAAACAACTCCCAACATCAATAGCAACACCCATAATACCATAACCAATCGACTTCTTCAATTTAAACATTGTTTAGTCCTCAAAACTCCTTTTCAAAGTCATTCATAACCATAGCTACAACATAATACCATATTCATCTACATATAATACTTCCTCAACATCATTAATATCATCCACAACAAAATTATACTCATGGAACACCAAAAACTACGACTCAAGTCAAGTTACTATCCAAGAATATCATTAAATCCATGTTTGAGCTTCATATTCTACTTTCTCCTCTCATCCAAGTCCTTCTGTCACGACCTAAACCGATGAGCCGTGACGAGTATCTGACCTCTAGCGACCAAATACCCCTATGCTCATATCTGAATCTTACTGGACATCTAGGGCCCATACATGACTTAAACTGATCTCATAAATAGGCGACATCATGAACTCTGAACAATCTGTATATACATAGACATGTCGAAAGAACAAGCAAGCAAGCCGGCTAGCCTAGGTCGCTACATATACTATACACAAAAGAATAGAAGCGACAAGGCTACATCATATGACTAATACATACCATCGTCTATAGACCTCATCGGAATAAAGTTTTGAGAAAGGACGGGACAGGGCCCCGTCATACCCATATGCATATACATCTCAAAAGGCTAGCATACCAAAGATAGACTGCAACTCCAGATCAATGGAGCGCACTGACCACTGCTGGATAGAAGTCCTACTAAGTTGGACCACCTGTCGGTCTACCTGAACCTGCGGGCATGAACGCAACCCCCTGAGCAACGGGGAGTCAGTACGGATAATGTACTGAGTATGAAAGGCATAAGAACAACATGTATATAGATGAGAGTCATGAACAGAATCTGAACTCATAAACTGAAATGACTATCTGCATGTATTTGTATAGGCTAGTATCTGTGTGTATCTGCATAATATGCATGCTCTCAATGATAATCATGCTCATGTTTATATAGGTCATAGCTTAACTGATAGTGCTGTGGAACGTACAACCCGATCCATATATCATATAATAAGTGCGAAACGTACGACCCGATCCATATATAATAATATAATAGTCTTGTATATGCAACGTACGGCCCGATCCATATATAATAATATAATAGTGCCGAGGAATGTACGGCCCGATCCATAATAATATAATAGTACCAAGGAACGTACGGCCCGATCCATATATAATAATATAATAGTGCCGAGGAACGTACGGCTAGATCCATATATAATAATATAATAGTGCGTATATAACGCCTTCTGGTCACGGGTCAATGTGCATATGAATATGGATGCAATGCATAAATAAAATGAATACATAGAACTCTCGGAGTGACATGGGAACCTTCTTTGAGCTAACATCATCAATATAAGAAATCTCAAGACCCATGAACAGAAGGAACGATCATAGATGGAATACAGGAACATCAAAGACCGAAGTACTCCTAGTGCTGCTAAGAGTAAAGTAATATGGAAGCTCGCTTGCTCGTTTGTTGGTTCATATCATAAGGACCATGCCAAAATGAAAGAAGGAATAGCCTTAACATACCTCAAGTATACCCAATCGTCCAACTTCTACCTCTCGAACTTGAGGTCTACAATTAAGATAACGTAAGCCTTAATTAGACTATTTACCTCGCTTACTAATCATTTTAAATAAGAATAGAGCTTGACAAATTATGGGCAACATTTCCCTTATAAGCTTAACAACCCTTCAACTTCCCATTCAATCCAAAATCAACCACAACAACAATAACAATACTTATATATAAATATATACTAAAATCTATCCCCAATCATCTCTTAAAATAGCCTCAAATCACTACCTTAACCTTCATCAACTTACCTATTCCGCAAATACCCTCTCTTCGCTTAAAACCACTAACACTCTTGGTAATCAACTTAAATATAAGGGTAGAAATAATTTCCATACCTTGAGGGGTCTAAGATTCCAAAGATCAACTTCAACTCCAAATCCCTAAGCTTCACAACTTGAAAAACCCTAAAACTACCTTCTTCGACAAGCACGGTCCACCTGGGCTCCCTGAATTTTACCAAATCTCCCCAATGATGATGTAACCGTCAAGAGAAAATATTAGGGTTTCTCTGATTTGGAATGGAGGAAAATAATAAATAAGGTCGTGAACCACATATTTATACTTGGAAGCCAAAAGTTACAGCGATCTGGTTCGACGAGCGGGTCGACGACCCGTCGACGTGTTGACTGTCCGTCGACTTGCTCCATCGACCTGCGCCTGCATATGCAAGGCTGTGGAACCCTGTCGACGCTGCACAACGATGGTCCGTCGATCATGTCGATGACCCGTCGATAATGACTGGTGTTTGCAAATTTTCGTATTCAGCTCAGATCGCGTTAATTCGATTCGTTCAACTTCTAACTCTGTAAATTGCCAGGAATACCCGCTGGTACCTTTGTACACGGGGTAAGACACTTTCTATCTTCAAAACTTGGACACGAGTCTCACTTCCAAGGGTATACCTGACTATGAAATCATAGGTTCTACTACGACGAGAACAAGAGGCGTAACACATTCAACCACTCAAATACTCTTAATAACATGAAATAGACATGAAACTCACCTTTGATCATATAAGTATGAACTTTAGTTGCGTATGCTTCACTTGAGAGAAACCCCAACTTCAATACCAAAAGATTTCTTGACTTCTACAAACCCTAGAGGGCCTCTCCACACTTGATTCCCTTAATTCTTGGTAATTAATCTTTGATTTCCCTTAGGTTTGTGTTAACATGACATAAGGAATGTTCTAGAGCTTTCAAGGGTGGTGGAGAATGTGGGAAATGAGAAATATGAACTTGGGTCGTCTATTTATAAGTGGAGAAAAATCTGACCCGATTGAGTTATACAAACACTTATACGGTCCGCATAATTTTATATGGTCCGTATAAGTGACCGTATAATACTAAAGGGTGGACCCACCTTCTCTTCGGAATCGTTATATACCGTATAAAGTTATACGGACCATAAAAGTGGTTGTATAACCCACTTTTTCCTGAACTTCTCTCGTTGATTCGTTTGACCTCCAATCTTAATGAAACCTTCTTGGCACTTATATAATACTTCATTAACCATCCAAGGGGCTTTATATCTCTTCCTCAAAGTGATTCTAAGCAAGGCTTAACTCAAACGATGTGAAATTCTCCCAAACAAGACTCTACCTTAACTCTCTCCGACGAGCTTTCTTCTTTTGCCTCAAATGTCTTTGGAATCTTAATTAGAACTATTAAGTATCCTTTCCCACTTGTAGGGACTTCATGTGCATTCTAGACTCGCGTTAGTCCATCCACAACACAACGATATGAAATGTCCGAGGTGTAACACTACATGCTTAACGTTGCAATACAATCCACTATGCATGGCATACTCACTAGTCATGTTGTCATCGAATAGGACATTATCTTTTAAGAGAGAATAATCTATGAACAACGAAGAGTCAAAGCATCCAATTCCACTCTCATAAAGACAAAGGTCACTTTTCACAACACTTTCATGCACACGGCTAGGTAAATGATCAATTATACCAACATCATCACTAAATTGAGGGTCATTAAGTGCATCACAAGGTTCCTCAATTAGTGTACTATCATAGCAATCAAATTGATCAACAAAATTATCCACACTAGTTGGACGCAAATCGATCTTGCAAGAAGAATCAACTCGGTCATTGCTAGGATCAACTAGTGGGTAAGCTATCATATCACATGACAATGTACTAACATGCAAATCATAGGGATCAACACTAGGTGGACACAAATTGATTTTACAAGAAGAATCAAGATGTTCAGCAATAGGATCAACTAGTGTTGGATCACCCATATCAACTACATTGTCAACAATCAATAAAGCACTAAGCTCAACATAAGGTAAAGACTCATTAAGATCAATTAAGGACAAGCTATCATTTACACTCACTTCAACAACATGGTTAATCACATCATTTATGTGT
>NC_081349.1:59868579-59929767 GCF_029784015.1 Lycium ferocissimum | reverse complement strand
TAGGTGGAGCTTCGACTTGCATATGCTTTGCCCTTATACTTATATCGCCTAGTTCATGGCCGGTAGTGTATGATCCCAGTAGTATCGTGTGTACACGGTGTCCGCCGGGTACCGAGTCGTGGCCTACGTGGTTGGGTCGTGACAATATTTTAGTTGTTGTGTTGCGGAATCCATGATGAAAAATGAAGGTTTGATGGCTTAAAATGAAGTTGTAGTCGTTATCGGAATATTAGAATAGTTAATGTGATATTGGCTTGAATTCTTACATCGCATGGAAAATGTTGTTAATGTAAATTGATATTATTGGATATTCTAGTTGTCGTCGTTATGAATTATGATGAAGGGGGAAGGTTGTTGTTGAAGTTGGTATACATGAATGATGATGAAATGTATAGTTGTTGTGAATTGGAAGGTTTCGGGTAAAGTAATATGTTAATTGAGTTGTTAGAAGATTATGTGAATTGAATATAGAAGTGTTGCTTGAATAACTGCTAGTATTGTTGTTGGATTGGCCGAGTTGAATTCGGGTTTGTTGACGTAACAATGAGCCATATTCTCAGACGGTGTACTTTGGGGGAGATACGTCGAAATTCCTATGCGAATATAAGTGAATTTATTTGAAAAGTTGAGACAAGTGAATAACAATGGATTAAATGATTGTGTGAATTCTTTGGTATGTAGATTGACAAGTTTGGACAAATAAGCATAACTAGTTGGTCGCGGCATGTATGTAAGGCTTACCCTTTCTTTCTTTCTTTTAGCATGTCTTAGAGCCAAGTAAGGTGTGATATTGATATGTATATTCGGGTTATTCTATTCTGTGATTCCGAATCTGTTTAGGAGTCGTATGTCCCCCCCTAATTTAAGTATCTAATAATTCTGACAGACGAATTCTGATTTAAGCATTCTGGTATACGTATCCTGATATAAACATTCTGGTCTAAGCATCCGGATATAGATATTCTGATGTAAATGTTTGACACAAGCGTTCTGACATGAGAAATCCTGATACAAGAAATTTGGAACAGGTATTCTGAGTTGAGTATTCTGATATAAGTATGAGTATTCCTAACCTTGATATCAATATTCCGACATAAGTATTTCGATATAAGTATTCCGATATAAATATTCCGATAAGAAGATTCCGATATAAGTATTCTCGTGGTGAATAATCCATTATGAACGTTCGATTATTTCTACTCCAAGTTCTGGTTACGTGCATTTAGTTTCTCACCACTGTTCGTGCATATGTTACTATTTCTCTCGCTAAGCCCCCGGCCGGTTTATTTCGTGCGCATTATGACATATTCGGCAAGATGATGTGTTACGGTTTTCGAGACCTCGCCATAGGCCGGTTACCGTCTATGGTGTTATGATGTGATATGGCTTCCGATATATTCTCGATGATATGACGTGTATGATGTTACTACGTGTTCGGAGTTTGTACCTGAGATTTGAAATCTTTCGGAGTAGATGTGTTGTGGCACCGGCTGTGGGTGACCACGTTCCGGGAGCCCATGCATGATTTTTATTTGCATTCCGTACATTTGCATTCCGCGGGGCAGTTTGATCCGTCACTCGTATTTGTTTTCGTTACCTTCGTATATCGTACATATGTTCGTACATCCGGATCCGGTTATGATTTCGTCTCGCTATACTTCGTACATTTGATTCTGGTCATGATTCTCGTTTTATCGTATTTCTCGCCTTCATACTCTCGCATATCTCCGTACCGACCCCTTTTCGGGGTTGCGTTTTTATTCCACGCGGCACACCCGCATGATCGAAGACGTTGCTAGGAGGGAGTTTTCCGAATAGGTTAGAGCTCCATTTCTCTCCGAGTGTCGCCGAGTCGCAGCATACCCGAGTTGTGATTTCGATTTGTGTTAGAGACTTGCGTGCCGCAGTCGTGGTCCGAGATCCGTGTCTTGAGCGGCCCCGTTTGCCAGCGGCGGCCTCGAACGGCCTATATGTTTGTACACGTGTATGTTCGTGCGATGTACATCCCACCTCGCTCACGGATTTAATCCGATATGTTTGTTATGTTTGATACGCATGGCCGCCTAAGACGATGTCCTCCGTTACGTCTTCAAAGTCTTTTCCGTACGCTTCATGTGATTTGATCCGGAAATTTGAAAGAACATGTATGAAATTGAGTCCGAGGGTTCGCTCGCTCCGTATGTGGGGCCGGTGCCCATCACACCGATCAAGATTAGGGTGTGACAATAACATCCTCCCCCTTAGAACATTCGTCCTCGAATGTTCAACCGATCTTATGGGGTCTCGTAGCACTTCGGGGTTCCTTTCATAGTCAGTCTTTCCTTCATGCTCACTCCTTAACTTTTTACCCTATTTCTTTTATGGTCGAACTCGGTCTTTACATGAGTCCTTATTTCGTGTCATAGATTTCCTAATCCACTGCACCAACTTGTTCCTACTTCCTTCATGTATCCTCTGATAGGCCGATATGCCTTAAACCCCGGCTCCGTGCTACAATATGTTCTCCTCCTTTAAGGGGTTCCTTATATGCCAACAAGCCCTTTGGCGAAGTCTTCGTCTATACCTTATTCCTCGTCTTCTCCTTCCCAACTCGTGTCTAACATTTCGGAAAACTTCTAATCCTAAGTTTTTCTTTTTACTTTCTCGTCCTTGTCGTCCCTCTATCCATATTTCTCCTTAACTACACCTCTTCACGTTGTACCGTATGTCCATGTCGTCCTGCTCCTTACATAGAATCCTTACAATTTTTACTTCCTTCATCCTCATTCATCGGGTCATTAACTATATTTATACGCGATATAACCGAGCGGTCTCCCTATGCACGTTCCCTCCATTTATTCTCGTTTCCGCTAAGATCAAATCCTTCGACTTCACATGAACTCTTATTCCACACCTTCAACTTCCACTCGACAATGTTGACCCATTACCTTTATATACCCTTTCAATACCGAAGTCTTACAACACCGCCACTAAACTTAGTCATTCCTTTTCTTACTTCACATTTCCTTGTCACGGTTACTATTCTTTTAGCCTCACTTATCGCAATTAGTTCTCGAATCCCATACATTCCTCTCCTCGTCTTCTTACCACACTCTATCCCCTTTTCACATGCTTATTTCGAGTCCTTCAATAGCCTCGTGTTTTGCCGGGTAGTTTTTCTCGAGCTTCACTTGCCGAGGTTTCTTACCTTTACCTTTTTCTTCCGTCACTTTGATCTCTTCATTTTCCATCTACTCACTCTCTTTTCCAAATATCGTTATACTAGAATTTCCAATCTCAAATTCCATAGTGAAATAATAACAGCTTACTTTGCAACACTTGTACCATTTATTCTTGCGTTACTCGATCTTTCGTACCCTTGCTCGGTTGATGCTTTATATCGTAGCTTCATGTCGGGACTCACATGTCCACCGATACACCATATCCGGGATATCCTACACCTTCATATATATATATATATATATATATATATGTATATTACTATCAACTAACCCACAAAATATCTCCAACTACCGTTCAAGCCTACCCTAATTCCAAAGTCAGTGATGCACTTCCTCGTCTCTTCGCCGAGCAAGTTCCCGTCCTACGCGTCTTCTTATGGTCTCCAACCATCCCATACGCTCTAGTTTCCTTAGGCTACTCCTAACTTCTCATTTGTTTCTTAGGTCCGAATATATCCGACCCCCCTCACATACTTGGGGGTCACCCATCATAGAATCGTTCCCACCGAGCACGCTAACCTCGAAACTTTCATGAATCCGTGCCTTAATGCCGAGATAATCGCGTCCGCTCCCCTCCCATGACCTTTATTGTATTACTCCGATCCGGAGCAATTTAAAGCCTTACCGATTCCGGACATTTTCGTAACACGTCCTTCTTTTTACAATTACCGTTTTACCTCTTTCAGCTTCCGAATGTTCACCTTCCAATTCGTGTGTGTGACTACTTCCCGTCCCGGACCCCGCATTCCCGATGGTAGTGATCGCACTTTCATCGCCATGCCAAATCCATAACCTCTCCGAAACGTTGCATCTTGCTTATTGTCCGTTTATCGTATTTCCTTTCCGCACTTCTTTCCTTAGACGTACTCCATTTCGGTAGGACCTCCTTTTACCATGCCTACTATTCAAACCGTGCGTCGCAAATATCGATAACACCTCGCAGAACATACGGCCTTATGACACATTCCAAATATCCAAAGGTTTCCAATTTCAGTGATTTAACAATTACGTTAGGACTTACCTCTATGGCCTTCCATAGCGTCACTCGCTTTCTTCCATCGTACGTCTGGATTATCTTGGAAAATCTTATTTCTTATGACTTAGCTCTATCACACGATCACAAAAAGACGTAAAGAAGGTCAATACTCCTAGATGCTCCTTACAGCCCCTCCCCCGTTTATAAACGTGGTCAGCTCACACCCATAAACAGGACTCACCGGACACGACTCTTGCACAACCCTTAGACAGACCTGCTCGATATCTACTTTGTCACACCCCGATCTTACTAGCGGTGACGGGCACCGACCTCATATTCGGAGCCGAGCGAACCCGCGGGACTTTATTACTCACATATTCTCTTTGGATTCTTAAATCAAATGAAAGTAAAATACATAGTAAAATTTTTAAAATCTTTTTGTCGTTTCTCAAATTAAACACAAATACCGTAAGCATAAGGACTCTATAACATAATGTATAATAAAACATATCGGCTAGTGGGGCCGTTTTCAAATCGACACTCTAGACCCACGACTCCGTTTGCAAAGTCTCTAACTTCGAACGAATCGTACAAAAGACACATACTGACTCGACAGACTCCCGAACAAATGGAGTCTACTAACTCCGCCGGGAACGTCTTCGTAATGGCTTCTACTGTCCGGGGTACTACCGCAAGATGAAACGTGCGCCGCCCACAAAGGGGCGCGCACGAAAGAATGTACCGAGTATGTAAGGCATGAACAAATAACGTAGTAAGGAGTATACATATGAATAATATCCATATAAAAACATAGAACATATCACGAGGAAGAAGAGTAACTGTACACGTGAATGCCGCCTAGTGCGTATGCCATGCATGCTTATTCTTTCCTTTGAAAACATTTCTTTTCCGTATACATGTGAAAATAGAACATGTCCGCGCCGAACGACATCGGCTCACTCCACATATGTCCCGCGTCCGGCATCCCGCGTCCGGGATGGAGTTTACGCCACCGACTGTGGCAATGCTGTTTATAGCGCAACATGTCTCCTTTCCCATATCCCCCATATACATATACATATGTCATATACATATCATATAAGCATTTCAGAGAGCCCAAAGAAAGCCATGTATCTATCGGAGTGACGTAAGGTCGGTAACCTCCGATGATGTTATGGAATAGCCATGGGTGTCGTGTGTTATACCCCGCGTTTTCAGAGCATGAGTTTGACATGTACCTCATTATAGTAATGGGATGTTTTGAAAGGCACAAGCCACAAGAAAGTACGTAACGACGAAGAAAGGGTGAATTACGGTCTCGTGTCGTAACCGGGAAAGAATATTTTGAAACACGGTAACATGACCATTATTAGTGTAATAAGTGATAAATATCATGCATGGAGAATTTTGGAATATTTCGGGATTGAGCAAATTGAAGAAAGTAAATTCGACGAAAATTTGAGAAACGCTAGACGGATTTTAGTCAACTTTGGAGGCGCATATCTCATAGTATATGTGGAGTTTTAAGGTGTTTCAAAATTCTAAAATGAAGTTCGTCGAGTCTAGTTTGTAATGAAATAAACCGTTCATTGATAGAACATCGGAGTAGAGAATTATAGACGTTACAAACTGAATCGTCGACGCAGAAACAGCTTTCCCGCTCGTAAGCGCCCACAAGATTAAGCACAAGATTGCCACAAGATCAGAGCCGGCAGAACCGACTTCAGCAGATTCGTTTAAGGGACAAAAATCTCATTTTTTTTTTCTGCCAAAAGTTCCAAAACTTTCCAGAAAAATTCAGCAACAAAAAAGGAGCAAATATACCTCACAAAATGAGGATTTTGAGTGAAATTTCAAGTAATGAAGTACCAATCGAAGTCCGGTGTATAGTCACGAATATAATTTCATTTGGAATTAGAGGAGCATGGGAACAAGAAAATGTTGAAGAAGGTAAGTTTTAATCCTCTTT
This sequence comes from Lycium ferocissimum, assembly GCF_029784015.1. Lineage (NCBI taxonomy): Eukaryota > Viridiplantae > Streptophyta > Magnoliopsida > Solanales > Solanaceae > Lycium > Lycium ferocissimum. Next base: position 59,923,601 of record NC_081349.1, on the reverse strand, counting down.
TCACATGTTATAGATGGTTTAAATGTGTTGTAGCGTGAGGAAATGGATGAAAAATCACGTGAATTTGTGTGTTTGAAGGGTCATTGAAAATGGACTGTTTTGTTTGGCAAAGAATGAACAAATTTTATTTAGTATGTTTTGGTTGTTGTTGTATGGATTTTATGATGAAAATGATGGTTTAATGATTTAAAATGGAAGTTGGAATCGTTTGTAGGTTGTGGGAGAAGCTAATGTAATTTTAATATAGCTTGAATTTATGGGATTAATGTTGTTAAAGTATGGATTGTTAGTATGGTTTATGAATTTGGAAGAAAAGAAATGTGTTGTTGATGTTTTCTTGAACTTGGAGTGCTTCTTTTGGCATTTTGTATGTTGAGTGGGCTGATTTGAATAATTTGTGAATTGTCCGAAGTGTTCTTGAAATCTTGTTTGAATGATTTGGATTAGTACTTGGACATGTGATCGTCGATGTTGGTTCGAACATATGTAGTTGAATTGAATATAAAAGAATGTCGTCGAATTATGTGTGAAAGGAGTTATAAATGTTAGAATGCGTTTGAGATTGATTATTAATGTCGTTTATATGGTTATTGGTACGGTTGTTGAATTTGGCCGAGTTGAATCTCGGGTTGTTGCATTTATAGAAGTGTTGCCCAAATTTCTCGTAAATAAAAGTAATGGTTTGGAATTGAATTCTTTGACGCTCATGGTTAATGTTCGATGCCTATTGATGTTGTTATAGATTTTGAGAAGACAAGACTTATGTTTGGATTAGCTAGGAAGCAAAAGGTATGTGAAGCTTACCCTTCTTTTCTTTTGGCATGTCTTAGACGGGATTAAGTTATTGACATGATTTGTGCCTCGGGGTAACCTCCATTCTTAGGTTTCGAGTATGTTTGTGATTCGTATTTGCTTTTGATATTGGCATCCTTAGTATGGTTAGGTTGTGGTTCGTATGTCTTTGATATGATTGAGTTTGAAAAGTTGTGTAAACGGTTTTACTTTGAAAGGATCTTACGTCTAAAAATGTTCGTAACTTTCATGAACGGTATTGGATTGCTTTGAGCTCGTAAGCGATTCTCATTCGTCTCTTGATATTCGTATCCTTAATGTGGTTGAGTTATGATTCTTGTATCTTTGTATGATTAAATTTTTAAGGTTTTCAAAAGAGTTTTGTTTCAAAAGAGTTTTGTTTTTCAAAAAGAGATTTGTTCTCGAACGAGTTCGAAACTACGAACGACCGTAACTTTCAAGAGAAAGAGCTCCTGACGCCTTTGATTCCTTCGCAAATGATTTTATGACGAGTAAGGACTTTGATTCTTATAGGCGGCCCGGATTGGGTTGACGCTCGTCCGTGGGTCCCGCGACTTTTCTATGTTGGTTATAATGACCTATTTTTGAAAAAGAATCAATATGACTATCTTTCCGACCCCCGAGTATGATTACTTATTTATCGTTGAGTTTGAAATAAGGATTCTATGCACATGATTTTGATACGTAACTATGGTTTTTGAAGTTCGGTTTGATATGCTCCCAGAGGATCCTAAGAAAAACCCGATTTGACTATCGTTTTGGCTTGCCAACCAATAGTTCGCTTTGGTTATTCGGTTAAGTTTGAAATGATGATTTATATGATTATGGCTACTTACGATCTGCTCGTGCGTTTTATGTTACCTCTTTCACCGGATCCCGGGCCGGTATGTTATCGTGCGCACTATGATATATTCCGGTGTTATGCCGTGTTACGGTTCACCGAGCTCTCGCATGGGCCGGTTCCGTTTATATTGGTGTTGCGTGTTTGGCGTTATGATGTGTGATATACGGGAGATTTAAAACATCCGGTGTTATGCGTGTTGTGGCGCGAGATAGGGTGGCGACCACATTCGTCCGCCGGTCCCACTTTGGACCGCATATGATATGTGATGACGTACGGATACCAGTTTGTTATACGCGGGCAAACCAAAGTAAGGGCAAACCCAATGATGAGGCAAAATTCCACATTGGTTTAGGCAAATCCGGTTTAGGCAAATCCCACATCGGTTAATGTTATCTCATATGACAAAGTGATGTGTTTCGTATGAGTATGATGATTATTTGCGTATGTCACTCAAATTCCATTATGGGCCGGACACGAATTGTGTTTCGTATACAAGCCTTTGGTATTCTCGTTATTGTGCTCACTTTCCGTACTTCTTACTACGGTTATGATCTTGGTTTTTGTATGTTCTGCTTTGCATACTCAGTACATATTGTCACACCCCGATCTTGATCAAGGTGTGGTGGGCACCCGACCCCGTGACCGGAGCCGAGCGAACCCGCTGACCCTTACTACGTAATTTTTTTTTTGAAAACCTTTAAGACAAGTATATGATATGATAATGAGTAAGGATCCGTTTGTGTCGAGCTTGCAAGGGCAAACCCAATGATGAGGCAAATCCCACATTGGTTTAGACAAATCCCACATCGGTTAATGTTATTTCATATGACAGATTATGATGTGTTCGGTATGAGTATGTATGATTTGTGTGTCGGATGGGCACTTGGGTAATTGGTTATTACGACTTCATTTTACTCGTACTTCGCTTTGCATACTCGGTACGTATTCCGTACCGACCCCACTTTCTTCGGGGTTGCGTTTTCATGCCACGTAGGTACCCACGGATGAGTAGGTGATGTTAGCTTGAGAAGATGTTCAGTTGGATTGGCGAGTTCCATTTCTTCGGAATGCGCCGCGTGCAGTGCTTGTATGTTATGCGAGATGTTAGTAGACTTTAGACGATTGTCGAGTGTATGATATGTCGGAGTCTGTTTGTAAGCGTTGTGGGGTGTGTTTGTATGCATTACGCTACCGATGTGTTTGGCGAGCGGCTATATAAGCCGAAGTGTTGTTGTGCCTTATATTACGGTTTTCATACGATTGCGAAGTTTTATTTGATTTGAAAAAAAAAAAAATGAAAGGCATGTTTGTTTTCTGAAAAATTTTCATTACGTGCGTATGTTATGTTTTGCGGGCCCAGTATGGTTAAGAGTATTACGATAGTCAGCGGGTTCGCTCGGCCCTAGGTAAGGGTCGGGTGCCCATCATACCCTATCAGAAATTAGGGTGTGACAGATAAGGTTACAGAACATCTAACTATACACATCTACCTACGAGCCTCTACAAGGAGTAATAAACATCACAAGGATGGGACAGGACCCCACTATGCCCATATGTACCCAAAAGAATAATACCAGATAAACTGTAGCTCCAGGACAAATGGAGCGCTCCTGTGCAAATGCTGATGAAGCAGCCTACGGGTTCGGTCCGTCTCCCTGTCTGCTTGCGGGCATGAACGCAGCATCCATAAACAAAAGGACGTCAGTACGAGTAATGTACTGAGTATGTAAGGCATGAATAACAACATAATAAAAGTATGAAAGAAGCATAAGATAGGAGAAATAACCTGTACATCTGATTGCCTCTTAAGGCGGATATCATGCATGCTTAGCTTTTAAAAAAAAAAACATTTTTCATACATATATAATATAACTGTTAGTGTTGCGGAACGTGTAGCCCGATCCATATATCATATCATCTCGCGTTCGGGGTATCCCGCGTCTGGGATAACATCATAACATACCCACTGCAGTGGTGTGCACATCTATGTGCCGTACTCGACCGACTATAGCACGGCTCGGTGTGAGAAAATACATACATATATATAAAGCATGCACGAGAGCTCAAATAAAAGCTATAAATCTATCAGAGTGACATAAGGTCGGTAAACCTCTGATTGCCATAATGGAATCATCATCATCGTTATATCTCACCTTAAAGGAACAACTACGATAAGATGAGATCAACAACAATGAATAAGATCAAAATCATGAAACAAGGATCAATAATATCACAAGAACATCAAGAACTATAAGCTTTGAAATCTCTAGAAATGAAATCATCATCATGGAGGACATCTATCAACATTATCATAAGAATCTTAAGAATCACAAGCTTCTAGCATTTTTAGGAATAGGGACATTATAGATATCATGTATATGTTCACAACAAGGAGTCATGCCTTAAGAAAGAAAGGATTAGCCTTAACATACCTTTACGTCTCTTTAACTACTTAACGTTCTTTTTCCAGGCTTGCAAATCTACATTCAAAAGGAGTTGTTCTAGAGTTAGGTCTTGAAAATACTTATAAGCTCAAACTAGAGTAATTAGTGGGCTAACGAAATTTGGGCAGCACTTCCCTTATTTTATTGACTTCCATCAAATTCCAAATCAACTCCCAACAACAATAACAACATCAACAATTCCTTATTTAGGATATTATATACAATTTACACCTAAAACAATCCAAAACTTCCTTCCAAATTTCATTCACAACCAATAATTACAACATAATGTCCCATAGCCTTTCCTACCACAATTTCCTTCATTTTTATAACTTACTAATCTCCAAATCAACTCAATACAAGAAATAAAGAGGGATCATACCTCGATCTTGAAGAACCCTAGCTCCCCAACGTTGTTTCAACCCAAAACCACCATAAGATTTAGCTAGGGGGAAAGACCATCATCACCTATTACTAATTTAGGGTTCCAAAGCTTGATTTCCACTTGAATTTTGCTTAGGAATTGTATGGATGAGTAAAGAGTGTAGAGAGAACTTGAAGGGTCTAGAGGGTTGTGATTTTTGGTGAATTAAATGATCCAAGTCGTGGCCCTTCTTATTTATAGGTGAGAGAAAAAATTTCACTGCTTGCAGTTCGACGACAGGGTCGACGGTCTGTCGACCTATTGACTGTTCGTCGACTCGCCACCGTCGACTTGCAGAAGCCCCTGAATCTCTCAAAGTTTTTTGATGGGCAGGTTGATGACCCATCGACTAGTTGACAGTCCGTCGACTTGACCGTCGAGTTGCTCTGCTGTAACACTCAGATTTTCTGGTTTATTTCGCCTCTAACCTTTCGATACTTGCTGTACACAACTGAAACTCCCGTATATGTGGAATAATCATGTAGAAGCTTTTGTAACTTTAATAACAACCTCACTTACTAACTTCACATTGGCTATCTTACGGTGAAATTCAGCGTATAAAATACAGGGTATAACAATAGAGTTCACTCTTTATCAAATGGACGTGAAAAGTGCCTTCTTAAATGGGTTCTTGAAAGAGGAAATGTATGTCAAACAACGCCAAGGATTTGAAGATATTTAATATCTTGATCATGTCTACAAGATCGATAAAGCTCTCTATGGGCTTAAATGAAGCTCCAAGAGCCTAGTATAAGCAGCTGTCCAAGTTTCTGCTGGCATAGGGTCACACATGAGGTGACATCGATAACACACTGTTCTTGCAGGTGAAAGGAAAGAACTTGTTAATGTGCACGTCTATGTTGATGACATCATTTTTGGTGCGACAAGTGAGGCTCTGTCCAAAGAATTTGCAGCACTGATGGGAAGTGAATTTGAAATGAGCATGATGGAAGAACTGAACTTCTCCTTGGGACTGCAAATCAAGAAAATCTCTACTAGAACAATGATCCATCAACAAAAGTATGTCAAAGAATATCTCAAAAGATTCAAAATGGAGGATGCAAAAGCAATTGGCACTCCCATTGCTACTGCCACAAAGCTTGATCTGGATGTGTTACACCTTGGAAAATTTCGCGTTGTTTGCATTATGAGTAAACTAACATAATATAAAAGTGGACATGAAGACCTTACAAGGTTAAGGAGGATATATAATAATTTTAAGTGTGTACCATAAGCTTTTGGAGTCAAATGAGTCGATGTAAGTATGCTCGTTGAAGGATTAGAGTTGGTGTCATATTTTCGGGAAAAATTCATATCATTTGAGTTATAAATTGCTTAGAATTACCTTTAGAGGGAGTTATAGGGCTCCTTATATGGTTAATAAAGTTTTATACAAGTTCCAAGAAGGTTTCATAAGGATTGGAGGTCAAACGAATCTAAAAGAAAGCATTTTTGCAAAAATCAGAGTTTGTGGACCAGTATGTGGAGGCAAACTGAGTTTGCTATGCAGAAAACTGGCCACAAACTTCCCAAATTGGCTGGAATCACTGCCCAACATTTCCCCCAAGGAGAGGAGAGGAGATGCATACTCAGTATGCTGTGCCGCATCTCCACCGCAAATTGAAGCGGGAGGACGATTTTAAATCCTTTTTAAGTCCCAAAAGATTCCATTTTCATATCCACCTCCCACACTCTTCTCTTCACATTATAAGAGAGTTCTTGGGAGTTATTGAAGGTTCTACAACATTACACAACCTTCCATACCATCAAAAGAGAAGATCGAACATAAAAACCTCAAGATAATCCATGGAAGCTGATTGCTCTTGCTTCTCTTCAATGTTGTGATGAACTTGGTCTTGGAAGAAGTTGAGTAAGGTGAAGTTATTCTATTATAAGGTATGTTATCCATCTTATTTACATGATTGAGTTGGTTTAAATGTTTAGGTAACTCTCGAAAAGGAAAAGAACCAAAGTGGAGAAGCCACAAAGTATTGAATTGAAGTTGATGACAATGAGGTGAATTTGAAAGGAGATTTGGGATTGATTTAAGATTAATTTGGATAATATTACTTGACTATGGTATTATTGATGTTATTCTTGTTGTTTGGGAGTTGTTTTAGAATTTGGTGAAAGTCGATAAAATAGGGGAAGTGCTGTCCAAATTCTGCTAGCTCGTTAATTACTCTAGTTTGAACTTATGAGCGTTTCAAGATTTAACTCTAGTATGAATCCTCTTGAATGTAGATTTGCGAGCTTGGGAGGAGAATGTTAAGTATTTAAGGAGACGCAAAGGTATGTTAAGGCTAACTTTTTCTTTCTTAAGGCATGATTCCTTTGTTGTGAGCCTACACGTGATATCTAAAATGTCCCTATTCCTAAATATGCTAGAAGCTTATGGTTCTTGATGTTCTCATGATATTATTGATCTTGTTCATCGTCGTTGATATCATCCTATGATAGTTGACCCTTTAAGGAAAGATATATTGACAATGATGATTCCATAATGGTAATCGGAGGTTCACCGACCTTATGTCACTCCGAGAAGCTTCCGTATTGATGTTCTTTCACGATATATATATATATATATATATATATATATATATATATATATATATATATATATATGTATGTATTTATGACACCGAGCTATATATATATATATATGTATGTATCTATTTTATGACACCGAGCCGCGCTATAGTCGGCCGGGTACAGCCCCTAATGTGCACACCACTGCAGTTGGGTACGGATAACACCGAGCCTTATTATGGCAAAGTACGGATAGCATCAAGCCTTGTTATGGCTGGGTACGGATAACACCGAACCTTGCTATGGCTGGGTACGGGTGACACGGAGCCTATATAGCCGGGTATGGTATCATTATACATATAGGTATGTATGAAAATGTTTTCTTTAGAACAGGTTAAGTATGCATGATAGCCACCTTAAGAGGTACCTGAGGTATAAATTGATCTCTTTATCTGATGTTATCTTCATGCTTTCATCATGTTGTTATTCATGCCTTACATACTCAGTACATTATTTGTACTGACATCCTTTTGTTTGTGGACGCTGCGTTCATGCCCTCAGGTAGACAGGGAGACGGACCAGACCCCTAGGGTCGCTTCAATCGCCGATCGCAGACAGTGTTGCTCCATTTGATCTGGAGTTGCAGTTTAGTTGGTACTATTATTTTGTGTACACATGCCCATGGCGGGGTACTGTCTTGTCTTTATGATGCTATGCACTCTTTGTAGAGGCTCGTTGTCACGACCCAGCCCCGTAGGCCGTGACTAGTGCCCGAGCTGGGCACCCAAACACAATCATTAGTCCAACTTATACACAAATAACTTATACAGACGCAAATGTCAAACACTGTTTCAGTTTATATCAAGCTGATTCAAACGCATCTCAAACACAAACATATATATATCGAAGCCGTTTGGCTATCAAAAGGGGCGACGGCCCAAAACATATACAAAAGCAAGCCGACAACGTTACATACGGCGAATAGATCGCCGAACATATAACATACAAACACACTGTACGTATGATAGGCCTAACCCACATATATGTCTACGTACCTCTAAACCGACCAACAATCATATGACGGGACAGGGCCCCGCCGTACCCCTGAACAAACAAATACATGTGTCACGAACGAATATGTACCAAAAGGTGGGCTCCGGAATAAGTAGCACTCCAAGACCGCTGATGGGAATCTTAAGCCAACGGATCACCAAAATCTGTATCTGTACCTGCGGGCATGAAACGCAGCCCCCGAAGAAAGGGGGTCAAAGACGGAATATGTACCGAGTATGCAAAAGGTGAAGTACTAAACGAAGTCATAACCGAAGTAAGGTGTACCTAACGCAGCATAATAACCCAAATACCAAAGTACTCATGTCCGAAATACAAGTCATACATAAGCAGTGCAGGAGACAAATATAATCATCAGAAGGCCCAAAATGCTTAGCTTTATGTTGAAAAATATTCCTGTCTCACATATACAGAAAATAGAACATATTATATAAACTGACGTTAACCGAATGCCGAGGAACGTACGGCCCGATCCATAAATAAAATATTAATAATGCCGAGGAACGTACGGCCCGATCCATAAATAAAATGATAGTCATATATCACACCACACCATCATATATCATATCATATACATATACTTCGTATCATATCATATACATATAACGTGCCCCGGCCCTTTAATGAGGGACGCGGTGAATGAAGTCATCATATGCCATCCCGCCACCTCCCCCGTATCATCATATCATAATCATATCATATAACATGCCCCGACCCTCTAGAGGGCGCGGTGAATCATACTGTAGAATCGTGCACGAATACATATTCCGGCCCGGACGCGATGAAAGAGATCATAATAGCTCGCACGAGCGCAGTAGTGAGAAACCATATACACTAATCATCATCACAGACTCAACAACATAATCAAACGAAATCTCATTTTAAAGCTAAATAACATTCAAGTCAAGTTCCTTCCGAAAATCATTCGAGAACATATCAAGTAGTACTTTAGAAATTGTGGGTACGTGTCAAGAATCATATGACATACTTGTGGGAACCAAAAACATAGTCGTCATTACAAACTTAATAAAATAGTCTAAGCGAACTATTATTTCCCAAAACCAAGACAATAGTCAAATCGAGTTGTCTTTAGAATACTACTCGGGAACATATTAATCCGAATTTCCGAAACCACAGCTATTCATCAGAATCATATACATAAGATCATTATTATAATCTCAAAAGGTAAGTAACATGATCGTACTTGCAATCGGGATAGTAGTCGTATCATATTCTTTCGAAGTCATCAGAAGTGCATAAGAAAAAGTCGCGGGACCCACGGACGGGTGTCGACCCGAGCCGGGCCCGCCTATGGAAAACTTAGTCATCATACATCATGGGATCATTTTTGAGCATATCGAAGCGATCCGTTTCTGTCTGTGAAAGTTACGGACTTTTGTAGTTTTCGGAGTCATTTAGGAACAAAACCCTTTAAAACCAAATTTTTATGCCACTTTTAAAACTTAGTCATACAAAGACATAAAGGCCAATGTTTCATCATATCATGTATACAAGGACCAAGAAACAAATAATAATCACAGACGTGGTCGGATCGCGAGAGTAGAATTCCCTCGAGACTCGTATCATAGCCTATTTAAGACTAAGGCATGCCAAAAGAAGAAAGGGTTGCGCTTTACATACCTCAAACGCTTCCAAAGCTACTCCAAACTCAAGCTAACCACGACCTACGCCTCGGGCTCCCAAGGTCTACAAACGAATCATAATGTGCCAAACATTAGCTATAGACATTTTGGGCATTTAATTCCAATTTAGCCCTTAATTCTACAGAAATTTGGGCAGCATTTCCCCTGTAAATAGGCCACCCCGAGAATTTAACTCGGCCAAAATTAACAACAACAACAACAACAACAACAACCAACCTAGCAACATTTATAACCAATCCGAAAGGCAATATAACATTAACAACTCTCTTTTACATCATTCAACAACTTTCAACATATTCAATTCAATGGCTTACGTTCAAGCCAATATCAACGCTTTTACATTCAATTAACAACCCGAATCCATACTAACATCAATTAAGAACATTTCAAACAATTTATACAATATTTCCAACAATCCAACAAGGCTCCAATTTGCCCAAAACTGTCCCCCAAACCCGAGACACACTATAACATACTTCTCATTTCCAAATCATGATTTGCACCAACAATTCACATTCTAACAATATCATTCTCATAAATATACAAATTACCTTAAATATACAATAGCCTCCAAATCAGTCCGCAACAATTACAACATCAATTTGAGTCATTCAACATTCATTTCCAACATAGAATTCATAGCGACGACGACTAAAACACTAAGCGACATTAATGCGTTCTTTGTCATAATCCATGATCATTTTCGGCCAACACACAACATATATACATATGGATAATTTTTATTCATTCTTCACCCTACAATGATCATAACATACTAACTAGACCTTAATTCATCACTCCAACATAACACAACACACACACACTTCACACGCCCAACCCTCATACATATGGCCTCAACTTCAACATACTTTATTTCATGATTTTCATCCATATTAACATACTACAACATACATACAACCTTTATAACACATAAAACATATTCAATTCTTACCTTTCCTCTTCAATTCCACAATAGGCTAGGGTTTCCAAAGATGAAAACTAGCGGGTTGATCGCTCCAACGACACTTCGACGCTACTTAGGGACCTCAAAATAGTGGGTTAGCATCAACAAAATAATTTTAGAAGGGCTTGAAATGGGACTTGATTTTTGGGGATGTTGGCCGAGAGCCTCCCTCTCTTCACTTCTTGCTCTTTTTTTTTTTGTCTAAGTGTTAAATGAGATGAGAATGAGTAGTTGGTCATATTTTAACTAATGCAAGACTTAGTCAAGGGTCCCTTAGCCCACACAAGTGTTGGACTAATTAAAATTGTCCACAATTTGTGTGGGCCAACTCCCACACTTACACGGCCACACATGGAAAATGGGTGATTTTTCAACTTCCAATTTTTTTCACTTTTGGTCCCAAATTTTCCTAATTGTTCCATACCAACAAATTCATGCACAACTTATATCTCAAAATAAAATCGAAGGTCAAAAATCCCGACTTTGTATCCCGAAATAGTTTTGTCCTTAACTTATCATAATTAACCCGGATTGTCCCAATGTACGAAAATGCGGGATATAACACTCGTAGACAAATGTATATAGTTAGATATTCTATAATCTCACAGGTTCATATTTTGTATATCATTTTGGCAGCCTTGTCGGCTTGTATATATGGGTATAGTCTATGATGTTTATATAGACGTGCATATATCTATTAAACTTAGGTCTTTTACAATTTATGATAAATGTGAGTTAGCCATGTGGTCCACCTAGATATGATTATGACCAGTATATTAAGAGGTGCTTGGTAGGGTAGCTCCGGGTACCCGTCATGGCCTTCCGGTTGAGTCGTGACAGGATAAACCTGGTCCAGCTGTTAAACAGAAACTATATAGAGGCATGATTGGATCTCTCTTGTATCTCACTACTAGCAGACATGACATAGTATTTAGTGTGGGACTTTGTACAAGATTTCGATCCAATCCTAAAGAATCCCATCTAAAGGCTGTGAAAAGGATTTTGAGATACTTGAAAGGAACAAGTGAATTGAGACTATGGTATCCACGAGAAATCAACTTCAACCTGGTTGGATATGCTAATGCTGATTATGCAGGGTATCTAGTGGATAGAAAAAGCAATAGAGGCATGACACACTTTCTTAGATCCTGTTTAGTATCCTGGGCCACTAAGAGGCAAAACTCTATAGCCTTGTCTACTACAAAGGTAGAATATCTGGCAGCTACTTCTTGCTGAGCTCAACTGCTATGGATCAAGCAACTATTGAAAGACTTTGGTATGAAAATTAATTGTGTTCCTATCTTCTGCGATAACACTAGTGCGATTAACATTCCTAATAATCCTGTTCAGCATAAAAGAACTAAACATATTGATGTAATACGCCACTTCTTGAAAGACAATGTTGAAAATGTCTTATTTCAATCAAGTTCTGTGCCACTGATGAGCATATCACAAACATCTTTACAAAAGCTTTAGAAAGAGAATACTTTGAGAGGAACGGGTTAGAGTTGGGAATGATTAAGATTGCATAAGTATCCCTCAATGATTGGTTAGAATAATTGCTTCATATTAAATGCGTTCTTGTTTGAATAATATTCTACTCAATCTTGTACTTTCTGTTGTATGTCCTATACAAAGGATAGCACCATAATCTCATAAATTTTAATGAGCACTTCATCATAGATATTGGCCTGGAATTATTGACAGCAGATGAATGTTAATTCATACATCAGGTATGTATCTTAATCTTTGCAGTTACATATACAAATAGGCCATGAAACATATTGTCCAACCTGTTCTATCCATCAATTGGTAAGAGTCTTATGCTTCAGTACGGTCAAACTTTGAAAGAATCCTCAGACATAAATGTCTTCTGTTGACCACAACTGGAATCACTATTTTCACAAGTCTTCTCTAAACCTTGTTCACACAGATGTTCCTTTTCCATTTTTCTATTTATACCATTTAACCCTCTTCCTCTCAAACCATGTCTAAATCTCGCTTCACTCAAAGTGTTGCAAAATTGTTTGACCCTTTTTCAAATAATGTTGGTCACTTCTTGTTGTTTCGTTCTCTTGTCGAGACAAATTTAAATTACTCACTTCTTATCTTAGTCATTCACAATCCTCCCTTCCCTTCAGTTTTGATTCACTTTCCCACTACTGATTCCACCGGCACTGCTCACCCTACCACTACCTTACCAGTAATTGCCCTTGAATCAAGGGATAACACTTAGAATCAGTGAAAAAATTGATTAAAATACCCATCTTAATATCGGGTGAAGACGTAAATAGTGATGAGAACTCTCTAACTGCAACCCAAACGGCCTCTGCTCATGCCTTCATACGAATGTTCCAAGAAATCTAGGAAATTAGAACAGATTGAATAAAGAAAAGGATGGTGGATCTTCTTGGGGTAAAAACATGGGAAGAGATGGTGGATCTTGAAAGTACCAGGCACCCAAGATTCTACATTGGGAACAATCCCCAGCATAGTGACCAATCTCACCAGCCTGCATCATAGCCATCATAATGTGTCTAAATCCTTAGTCCATTGTTAAGTCTATTTCTCTTCAACTTAAATGGTTTGTTGTGTATTTTGTAAGCAAAGATTGGACATGTACTTGATGTCGTTAAATGAAATCTTGTTGCTTTTTAACTCTGTGCCAATTTTTTTGCTTTATTGTTCTTGCTCGCTATGCTTTACGATATTGGTTCTATTATGCATAATCGTGATGGCCCCAGCGGCCATAAGTTTAATGTTACAAGATTATTGTTTACGCTATATTGTTCTGAAAAAACTTTTTAATGATGCCAAAAGGGGGAAGATATACTGTGTAATGTTTATAACTCATATACACTAACTTGGCTCAACCATGGTGGTGTGGTGTTTATTTACTAGGCAGAAAGGTGTGTGGAATAGGTTACAATGAAGACATGTGTTTGTCATAATCAAAAAGGGGGAATTGGTTGGCATAAGCACGTGTGAGTTTAGATGATTGACAAAGTAAATAAACAAGGAAAGTAAATAAGGCTTGATGAACTGACAGATACAAGACAAGGGTGATTGAAACAGGTCTATGGACATGTTCCATCTCAGATAGTGAGAAGATTCAGAGAAGAAAGAAACAAGTGATTGAACCAGGTCCAAGAACGTGTTCCAGCTCAGAGTCCTACTGCAAGTAGGATTTGTGTTTTTTTATGGTAAAGACTTGGCGGACAAGTTTGCAGGATTTCTTGCCATAATTATCAAGATACTTCATTCTCCTACTAGGACACTGACGACACGTGAATGCACGAATCCCAAGTCAACTCAAACCCTAACTCTTATAATGGGCCTTACCTTGTAGGGATTGAGTTCACGCGACTTCATGCAAACTTAGTACTATAAATATTCAAGTCAAGCCATGAAGAAGTTTCACGCACTCATAGAGAGAGAAATTCAGAGCTTGAACGAAATTGTCAGAGTAAGACTTTGAAAGTTCTGATTGTTGAAGTGCGCCCTAATACAAAGAAGAAGATTGAAGAACCTGTTTGGTAGAGTTTATGTTTTACAATTCTTAAGTCTAGATTCGTGCATTAGGATTGTTTATCGATTTGTACCTTTATCAGTTTCACAAGCAATAATTGTAGATATAAACATTTGTCAAATTCAAATTCAAGTTGGGATAACTTGAAGTGGGCTTTCTAGTCACTAGAGATTAGTGTGATAGGAACTAGAGTTTAGTTCCTAGGTTATAGAATTTGTAACCTGAATTTGCATAGACTTACAGTTGTAGTGGAGTTTGGTAAAAAACCTACGGAGGTGTAGGTCGTGGTTTTTTAACCTTTGTGAGCCGGGTGATTTTCATGTAAAAATTAGTGTGTACTTACTTTATCGTTCTTTACTATCCATAAACGCCAGCTGGAACCGATAGGGTAAAGTGTTCTATCCTTAGGCTAATATCTGGTATAAAGTAGGATAGACAACGAGTAGTGTAGTATATCAGTTCTTCGGTCGGCGACTTCAACTTACCGGCACTTTCTGTTACACCCCGTACTTACGGAGAAGCACTTATCAAATTTGAGCGTAAAAATGTCGAACTATGGCTAAGTAAAACAACTTTGGAGTATAAGGGATGAAGCATTATTAAGTTAATTTTATGAGTAAAGGATGCATATGAGGAATTCCGGAAGGTCCTATAAGGAATTGAGTAGAAGGAGTTGAGTTAGTATGACTTTGAAAAAAAATGAGCGTTACTTTGAACAACAAAGTATGAGCCAACTTGGGAAAAGAATATCTTTTAGTAGAGAATTATCCAACGCAACAAATCGCTCATCGATACAACGTTGGAGTAGAGAATTATGGAAGTTACAATTCAGGCTGGCAGAGCAGAAACGCGCAGCTACAGTGCGCGACACGGGCGCTACAGTGCGCGGAAAGTTCTAGGTCAGTGCAAACTGACCCTAGAACAATATAAAAAGGGGATTTACCCCTTATTTTCATTCAACCACCTCCCCAAACCTTCTCTAACCCACTAGAACATTCTCCCAACTTCCTCCATAAATATTTTAGCCCAAATTAAGTGAAACCCTGGGAATTAGGCTCGGGAAACGTATAAAGTCTTGTAGTTCTTGTTCTAAACAACGAATCTCAACAAATCAAAGGAGGCCGCCAAAGATAAATAAGATTCCAAGTTTTTCCAATCTTGATTGAGGTAAATATACTCTCTATTATTGATATTATGAATTGTATTACGGAAATTTAGTTGTTAAAGATTCATAAAGTCTAGTGATTGGTCGAGAAATTAGGAAAACATCATGTGGGATATTTTATTGAGTATATTGGTGTTGATGATGATGTTTTAGATATTGGTGTTGCTATTGTAGTTGCTAGTGTTGTTGTTTTGTTGGTATTGTAATTTCAGGCTAGGGATACAAAACAGGGGAGATGCTGTTCGAATTTCGACAGATTCTAAAAGGATTTAGTTTGAAGGCTTAAGACAAGCATGTGACGATAAGCTTAACAATAGTATGAATTCTCTTGAATGTAGATTTACGAGATTGGGAGGATAAACGTTAAGTAGTTAAAGTTAAGGCGACTGAAAAGGTATGTTAAGGTTAGTCCCTTTCTTTCTAAAGGCATGATTCTTTTCTTATGAACCCATACATGTTTTCCATAACATCCTTATTCTCAAAAGTTAGAAGTTCATGATTCTCAAAGTTCTTATGATACTAAAGATAGATATTTTCTAAGACGATAATGATGATGATGATGACCCCATTTCTAGAAATTTCAAGGCTTATGATTTTGATGCTATCACGAGATTGTTGAGCTTATTTCATGATTTTCTTGATTTTATTCATTGTTGTTGATCTCACCTTATAATAATTGTTCCTTCAAGGTGAGATACAACGATGATGATTGTTCCATAACATAAATCTGAGGTTACCGACCTTACGTCACTACGATAAAGTGGTAACTTTTATTTGGGCTCTCATGCATGCTACTTATTTTATATGTATATGATATATATATATATATATATATATACACACACACACACACACATATATATATATATATACAAACACACACACACACACACACACATATATATATATATATGTGTGTGTGTGTGTATATATATATATATATATATATATATATATATATATATATGTGTGTGTGTGTGTGTGTGTGTGTCTATATATATATATAATGGGGAAAAGGGTGAGGCGTTATATACACATAACCACCACGATCAATTGGCATATTATAATATCATCCCGGACACGGGATGCCCGGACGCGGGATATATGGGATAAATGGATCGGACCGTTCATTCCGCGACATATATGATGATGATATAATATAGTTATGGATCGGGCTGCACGTTCCGCAACACTATTATGTTATATATGTATGAAAAATATTTTTTTAAAAGAAAGCTAAGCATGCATGATATTCGCCTTAAGAGGCAATCAGATGTATAGATTATCCTTGTCTCATGTTATGTTCTATATCTCTTATTATGTTGTTGTTCATGCCTTACATACTCAGTACATTATTCGTACTGACGTTCTTTCTTGTGGACGCTGCGTTTATGCCCGCAGGTAGGCAGGGAGACGGATCAAATCCGTAGGTGCTTTATCAGCGGATTCTTAGGAGCACTCCACTTACTTCGAAGTTGCAGTCTATTGGTATTGGTCCTTATGGTCACTTGTATTCTATGTAGAGGCTCGTAGACATGTGTGTACAGTTAGACGTTTCATAACCCTACCGGTTCATATTGTTGTATAATATTTTAGTAGCCTTGTCGGCTGGTGATGATGGGCATAGCTGTTGAGGAGTATATAGAGATATGCCGTTATGTTGTGATGTATGTCCTTACAGACTATGATATCCATGAGCTATCTTTATGGTCCACCCAGAAATGATTATGACATGTATGCTTAGAGGTGCTCGGTATGTTAGCTCTGGGTGCCCGTCATGGCCCTCTGGTTAGGTCGTTACACTTTCAAAGGATAAAGTTTGTAAATGCTCCAAGAGGCTCAAGTATTTGTTATCTCAAGGACTTGCTTCTTTAGGTTGCAAAGAAGGATGGTTACAATACTCTCTCATTTCTCGAAGTCACGATTCTTTCTTTTTCTTAAAATCATGTAATCTCTTGTTCTTGATCTTCGATTCTCGACCTTGTTTGGCTTGTAGCTTAGCTGTGACTGTCAATCCTTTGTTGTGAAGATATTGTGACCTTGTTTGGATTGTATCTTAGTTGTAACTGTCAATAGTTTATTGTGAGGATATTGTGTTCATTTTCTAGGTAATTAGTCATCGGTGCGCCTACTGCAGTTGGTAATACTTCTAATGCTAGATCTGAGGTTTTTGATGAGTTCACTATCTCCCCTCTTACCTTTTCTATGTTCATCCGTCCGATAGTCCAGGAAATCACTTAGTTTCTCCTAAGTATGACAGGCAAGGTTTGTTATTTGGAGAAAAGGTATGTTGATTGCGTTTTCTACCTAAAATAAATTAGAACTCATAATAGGAAAAGTTTCTAAACCAGATAGTGAATCTCCATTCTATTCTTTCTAGGAGAGGTGCAATGATATGCTTATTTATTGAGTAACTGATTCCCTCTCCACTAACATAGCGACTAGTGTGTTGTGTTTTGACACTGCTAAGGATACTTGGAATGATATAAATGAGAGATTTTGGACTTCTAATGGTTCCAAATACATACAGATTCAGAGGCAAATTAGTAGTACTTCTCAAGGTTCTTCCAGTATTGCTTCTTATTTCACAAAGCTACGTAGTTTGTGAGATGAACTCAACATAGCTTATGTAGAACCTATTTGTACATGTGTGGCATTAGCTGAATTCATTGAAGAACAAAAGTTATTCCAATTTCTTAGTAGTCTGAATGAGTCCTACTCCACTTGTAAGAGAAATATTCTTATGATGCCTACTTTTCCCTCATTATGCAATTCATACTCCATGCTTCAACATGATGAGAAACTGAAAGAGACTTCTATCCCCATATCTATTTTATCAAATAAATCAACATCATTCAATGTTTCCACCTCATACAGTTCCAATTAAAACAGAAACATTTCTCAATGAGTTCAGTTTAATCCTAATAAGTGTTCAACATCCTCCTCCTCACTTGTATGCAAGTATTGCAAGAAGCCTGGTCATACCATTAAACAGTGTTACAAACTTTATAGTTTTCCCCTAGACTTCAAGTTCACCAAGAACAAGAGATCTTCTTCTTGTGTCCAAACTTATGTACTCCCTTCAAAATCTCCATCATCCAACATCGGATATGACAACACTGGTCATGGTTTTATCAGAGAACAATACCAACATCTAATCAGCCTCTTTTAGAAAACTCACACGTCTCCAATGTCACATGCACTTCACTCTGAGACTGTTGCTACTGAAAACTCAGTATTTTCCAATTTTGCTAGTGTGTTTAATCACCATCATGTTCATTCTGTTGTTTTCCATGCATGTGTTGTCACAAAGTTAGGTTTAAATCCTTCAATAATTGAGTCAGGTGCCACTAATCACATGACGCCTCACAAACATCTTCTTCACAACTTTTTTTAATTAATATTGCCTAATCAGGCCTTTTATTTAATTAAAGAGAAAAAAACACAATAGTAAAAAAATAAAACAAATGCAGAAAAGGAAATAAAACACAAAACAAATATAGAAATTGCCAAAATAGATTTTGTTGCCCTAAATTTACGCGTATGCTTCTTTCTCTTCCTTAGAGCTTCTCTCTCTAGTTCTTCAAAGATCTTCAATGCTCCGATGATGTTTTTGAGCCGATTATGACACTATTTGGCTCCTCTCTGATGTGCATCATCGGTGTATGCATCGATTTGCGTGTATACTAAGCTGAATCTTCAGGTAAGCCACTTCTACTTATTGTTCTTCATCTCACTTTATCCTTTTTATCATTTCAATTGATTTCTGGTTTGTTGTTGCCTCACATGACTTGAATCTGCAATTTCCGACCTTGGGAACCCACCGCATCATTTGTGTGGTGAAATCTGCTTCTTTGATCCTCACTCGAGCTAAGAAAGAGCTCCTTCGATCCTCAATCGAGCTAAGAAAGAGATCCTCTTGGCATTTTCAAATCTTCTCAAAACTATAAGTTGAGCTGGTATCTCTATTTTTGGTCCTTTCCTGCACTTTAATCCCCTTTTGTGTTGTTGAAGTCAAAAATATACAACTACTGTATTGTTTAATTTTAATCATTGTGAATTTGATTTTTTTCCCTTTGAATGAGCACCATATGATTCCAATACCACAAAAAGAGCATTCACCCAATTTATTTGATTAAAATTGAAGCTAATACTGTGACTATATTTATT
Source organism: Lycium ferocissimum (assembly GCF_029784015.1). Classification (NCBI taxonomy): domain Eukaryota; kingdom Viridiplantae; phylum Streptophyta; class Magnoliopsida; order Solanales; family Solanaceae; genus Lycium; species Lycium ferocissimum. The sequence continues at coordinate 59,903,984 of NC_081349.1, read as the reverse complement.
CTAAGTACCTTGACCATGATATTTGCTGCTGAATCATGTACTGCTTGAATGAGCAACATTTGATGCTAATAACACAAATAAGACATTCACCCAATGTACATGATTAAAATTGAAGCAAATACTGTGCAATACTTATTCTGTGTATCTTGACCATGATGTTTGCTGCTGAATCCTGTCTTGCTTAATTTAAATCTTTGTAAATTTGATGTTTGTCCATTTGAATGAGCACCATTTGATGCTAATACCACAAACAAGACGTTCACCCAATTTACATGGTTAAAATTGAATCTAATACAATGACTAAAGTTGTTCTGAGACCTCTTCCCATGATGTTTACTACTGAAACCTGCTCCTAAGATTGCTTTGCCTTGTTTATGTCTGAGGTTGTGTTGTTGCTATCTTGTAGTTTCTCCAGTACCTGCAAACAATAATAAATAGTTAGTAGAAAAATCCTTACCATTCTACTCCAATAAGATTTGAATGTAAGGATCTCTTATTCCCCAATCAACTTCAGGTTCCATCCTTAACATCACCTGGTTCCCAAGGAACCTCTATCCAGAGCATGATTGGCCAATGCATCTGCCAACTTATCAGCTTCCCTCAGAGTATGTGTGAAAATGAAATCCAGATCTTTACTTAAGTCTTGCACCTCATCCACCCAACTAGCAATATTCTAAGGTGGTTTCCAACCTTTAGCCAAATTTTTCTGAATCAGTCTGAATGATTATATTCTGGAAACCATTTCTTTTGCAAAACTTCAAAGCTTCATGAATTGCATATACCTCTGCTTCTGTATTAGTAGCATACCCTATGTCTTCAGTCTGTGCATGTATTAGATCACATTCAGTATCCCTTAAACAAAATCCATAGGTACTCTTTATAGGATTTCCCCTAGATGCCCCATCTGTGTTGCATACACACCACTCTAATGGAGGGAATTTCCAAATTACTTTAGTTACCTTTAGCTTTGCCCTCACCTTTTCTATCATTTGAATCAACTCACCCCCATCTGCTAGGAATGTCCCTAATAGAGGGATTTCTCATCTGAACCAATCTCTGAATTATTGCAAACACCTGAAATATAACTTTGTGCCCAATCCTCCTTTGTCCATGCTTAATGCCATTTCTTCTCTTCCATAATTCCCACAGTATAATTGCTAGAATGGGATAGTAGATTTGTTTTAACCTACTAGTCACTGGCATCTGCGACCATTTTACAATTAGCTGTTGTAATGATAATCCCTCCATATTAATACTTGCACTAGAGCAAAAATATGACCAAATCCTTTAGCAGTATCAGAAGTAATGAGTAAATGCTTTATTGTTTCTTTCTTAGGAGGTAAACAAAGCCAGCATCTAGACACCATATTAAAATTCCTCTTCTTCAAAACATCATCCAGAGGTAATTTATACTTCCAACATCTCCACAAGAAGAAAGAGATTTTAAAAGGTAAAACTTTTACCCACATAAATTTATACTTGTCCATCTCCTGTCCCCTTAGTCTGATAAACTCCCAGGCAGATCTCATGGAAAATTCACCTTTACTATCTAACAAGCACCAATTTTATCGATTCCTCTTTCCATTAGAGGGGTGTAATTGTAGTTGTTATGTGATCAACTACTCCTTCTGTTAAAACTGCAGACAACCTTTCAATAGTCCAGTTCCCTTGAGTCACCATCTCATGAACATTCTGTATTCTCTCATCATATCTGTCCTCAGGTATTACAAAGTATAATTCCACCTAATCCAGTCTAGTTATCAAACCAGAACTGTGAATCTCCCATCTTTATTTGCCACTAAAACTGATGTTCTATTAAGTCTCTGGCCTCAAGCATTCTTTTCCAAGGTTGAGATCCATATTTCCATTGAACTACCATAATATATTCTTTTCTACAATACTTGTTACTCATGAACACACTTCACAGTGAAGGCTTAGTTATGAAATTCCACCAAAGTTAACAAAACAAAGCAAGGGAAACATCATGAAGAGATCTAAATCCCAATCCCCCCTCCATTGTTTGCACACAAAGTTGATTCCATGAAACCCAATGCCTGTTTTTTCCACCAATAGTATTGCTCCAATAAAGTTGTGCAACCATCTTATGCATCTGTCTAATCACCCCAAATGGTGGATTAACTGTAGATAGCATATGTATTGGCATACTTTGTAAGACATGTTCAATAAGAAGTTCCCTTCCACTAAAGGAAAGTATTTTACCTTTCCAGCCCTGAAGTCTGTTTATAATCTTTAGCAGCAAAGCATTAAAAAATTCCTTCTTCCTTCTGTAGTGATAAATAAGGCACCCTAGATATATAAAAGGAAAATCTTTCCTAATTATACCAGTTGCTACCTCCACTGTTATACTAATGTCCGCTGGAACATTTGTATGCATATAGACTGAGCTCTTGTCCATGTTGATCTTCTGCCCAAATGTCATTTCATACTTCTTCAAGATGTCCATTATAAGTTGTAAAGAAATAACATGTGCTGATGTAAATATGATCATGTCATCAGCATAGGGAAGATGATTCACTTTTGGACTTTATTTGGGCAGTTCAAACCCTTTGAACTAGGGTATTTGATGTAAATGATTCAAATTTCTTGATAGATACTCAACTGTTAGGATGAATAAAGTAGGGGATAATGGGTCCCCTTGTCGTAACAACCGGCTTGGTTGTTATAGTTTTTTCAACACTTTTGACCTTTTTCCGGGCTTGTTCAGCTCACTTTTGATCCGAGGGGACCGTTGACACACTTCCTGAGGTGTTCGGGGTTGATTTTGGTTACTTTTTGGGAAAAATTGGCTTTAAGCGAAAAAGAGTGGACTCAAAATTGACTTTTGGTTAAACAGACGTATTTTGGAAACCCGTCAATTAGAGAGGTCCCGATGGTCATGTAGAACTTGCGTGCATATTAGGTTCGATTCCCAATGCACTCGGGTGCATTTTGAGACTTGGGTTGAGAAGTTAGAATTGAGGTATCGGGTGTTGACTTGGTCAACGAGACCTCCATTGGAAATTCTGAGGCCACGAGTGCATTCGTAGCGTGTTTTTATATGTGCCTGTGTATGTGGCTTGTGAGCAGATGGCCTCAGCTATTAGTCGGGATTTCGGATTGAGATTGGGTTATTTCGAAAATTTTGCGGGTGTATCGCCATGGCAGACCCGGCCTTTCCCGGCGGCATCGCTATAGCGGTGGGATGGGCCGCGGAGTGGCACAAGTGTAATTATGGGCCGATGTCTCGGCGGTCAAGAGGCGGCCGTCGGGCGGTAAACTGGAGCGGTCCCATTGCCGCCGTATCGGTATCAGGCCTGTTATTTTTTTAGTTGTGTATTAAAAGCCCTTAGTCTCTCGTTTATTACCATTCCAAAAATTGAGCTATTGGGAGAAATTCTAGAGGATTCTTGGTGGTAAGTCCTTCAAATCTCCTTGCTATTCCATTACTCCTAATCATCTTAGAATCCCTTTACCTTGTTATTCATTAAGTAATGGAAGATTAAAGGTGGGTTTAATGAATAGTCTATCTAGGCTTCTAAATCATGATTTGTTGGTTGGGTTAGCCTCTTTAAGCATTGCATTGATGATTAAAATCCTTTATTTCATAATTTCTTCCTAATTAGAGGCTAATTTGTGGAATTGGAAATTAGGGTTTATACCTAAATTTGGGCGTTTTGCCTAGAATCCAAAATTGAGTGAATTGTTGATTATTCTAGCTTGCTATTGATGGGCATTGATCATCTAGAGGTTTAATTTCATGTTGGGACCTTTAGATCCCTAAATTCACCCTTCTAGTTCATAAACCCTATTCCATAGGTTGGGGATTTGGGTCTTAATAGAAGTAGGGTTGATTTTGATGTTCTTCTTGATTCTAATTCCATGATTCAATTATGCTTAGACTTTCTTGATCTCGAGACTAAAAGGAAAGAAAAGGCTAAGGAGTGATTGTTGGTATTATTGATGTTCGGCCTTCTAGGTAGGTTATAGTTTACCCTATGATGAGACTTTGTTTAGCGAAGCATATATTTAGACGATATTTTCGGAGAAAGCATGTATACTTTCGGGTATGAAGTTGGGTTGGATGTTGTCATAGGTTAGGCTCTGTTGTGTGACTGGGGATAGCCACCCCATTGTGTTGTGACTTGATTTGTTCTATTGTTGTTGGCTTGATGCCATGAGGTAATAGTAGATATGTGAGACTATTGTTATACCTCTTCATGATATTGAAGTATCTTACTTGTTGACATTTGACGAGGATAGTGTTATATATGGCTTGTGTAGCCTTTTCATGATATTGTTGGCGTAACCGTGCTTGGTACTTGTGATATTGATCCGATCGTTGATTAACATTGCTTATTGTTGAGTTCATTTATATACGTCTTATTCTTATAGTGTTATGACTTCCATAGCATATTCTATTTTATATATTTAGATTTATACATTGAGGACATTATCCGATGATTGGTTTGGAATCGATTGGATGTACGTATGGTATCTATAAGATATCCGTTTTAAATGTCCGGAAATGGTTGTACGTAGAGATCTTACGGATATGATTTGATAAAAATCCTTCATCGGCAAAGATTGGTATCCGGGTTGATTCTGGACCGTGAGATACACGGACTCCGCGGGTCCCCCATGGGTTGTGATTTGCCGAAACGTCGATATTTCCGTATCACACAACATTGTATGTGTACACAACATTGCATTGCATTATTTCATACATTATTGCATTTTGCATTATGGCTGATGATCTAGTGATATACTTGTGTTATTTGGATTCAGATTGGATATATTGAGACTTGATACACTTGGGTTTAGATGCTATAACCTAGGTGATGACTTGGTTTCTTGTACTTTATACTTGTTGATTTATGTTTGAATGTAGCTAAATTTAGTATGATAACTCCAGGTGGGATCGACCTCTTATGAATATAGAATTCGGTGGGTCGCCTCCATTTCTCGTGGCCGATAGTCGCTTTGAGAGTTGCTACAAGGTGAGCATGAGATGTCCGCCACCTTGAAGATTCTTCTTTATTTATGTCTTATTTTCTATTCCGAGACATATTCAGACTTGATGTATTATTGATATTCCAGACTTGTATATTCTAGTTAGATGCTCTTGTATGGATTAGACCAGACTCTGGGGTGTATTTTCCTTACTTCCGCATATTTTCTATATTATTATCATCAGACTTACGTGATTTTATTTCTTCCGCTTATTTAATTATTTATTTGTGTTTTTACTATTGTTGGGTTGAGGATTCCCATACCGAGGTGGGAAAGGTAGGTCCGCGCGACTTCGTAATGGGTCGTGACAGGAGATATATGTTGTTTGTAAGATTTTATCACAAACATAAGAGACTCGATAGATATCATACACAAGCTCATATATGAAAAAAATGAAGAGACATATATTTTATGTATGCACACTGAGACATATTATAGATGAAGTTGCTACCAAGAACTACATTAATTACGTTAGCTCGGAAGTGAATTGCATTGATGGCTTAACAATAGTGGGTTGCGGATCGATATGATCCTAGTCAACTTCAACATCATCAAGGCATAATGATCAAGGGCATGACAAGTAAGTTACAAGTGGAATACTCTTACGATTCTTCTTTTGTTCACCTTAATAAACCATAGTTAGCAGTGTATTTAGACTACTAGGTCTAAGTCTTTCTTAACAAGGATCTAAGTTCGAATAACGACTCGAATTAACAAAGAAAAAAATTCCTTTTATTTCTTTCCCTTGACAATAAGGACATGAAGGAAGATTTTCAACTATGGACAATCTCCACCTTGAGATGAATTTAGACTTCCATGATGAATATCTCTAAGCCATGAGCACGTTTGTGAGATTCAACGACGGAAAAAAGTTGCGGTATCCGACAACAAGGTTGTCGATGCCATCGATAAGGGTAAATGATAACCGAGGCGAATCGTTCGGTTGTGAAAGGTAAAGAGGGTTCGACAATAAATAGATAATTCAAAGAGCGTTGTCGAAGAGAATAAATCAATCTTAGTCGGAAATAATATAGGCATGGTTGGGTAAGGAAATACACCCCGGGTTCACGTGATATTTTCTAATATGGTACTAAAAGTTATTCTTGATATAAGCTTGTTAATGTTAAAGGAATACTCAGTTATTAAGTGAATGCTATGGGCACATCGTTTGATTGGTAAATTGATTAGGTTGTAGACTTCTGAGAAGTTAGTAATCGATTGGTGGAGATGACTTCAAATATGAGCGTATGCTATGAGTTAATGACTTGGGAAGTTACTGGTTGCTACACTTCGATTTGAGGAGAAGTATTGATATTGTTTGTGGTTCAAAAACCAGAGGGATGATTGATTTAAGGAGCGAGTGGATTTTAGTATTTAAGCCGGTTGATAATGATAAGTGATTTGAATTGAAATATGGAACACAAGGATTACAATGAGACATATTGCTATCTAGGTTCAAGAGATTAAGGTTCGTAAATGTGCCATGAAATATGGGTACGTATCGTGTTTAAATCCAAATAACACAAGTAAATCACTATGTATCGTCAAAATGACCGATGAGGTTGATGAGTGTCAATAAGGTTGAATGCAAATGCGTAAAGCAATGCAGACAAAAATTAGTGATTTGAGAGCACATGTACTCCGCACGGAAATCGACGTCTCGGTGGGCTTGAGAGTTTATGGATGGGTTGGTATGTTCGGTTATGTTATAGACTAACATAGGTCAGTGGTGGACTGAGGTTGGGAACCTTGTATTCATTGTGTAAAAATTTACTAGATCCCGCTACTAATGGTGTTATTACTCAGCTTATGTGATTGAATAAAAAAAGATTGGCACGCGAGTGGTTAAAGGTGTTCAGATTCGATGATTGAGGTAAGAGGTGAATTCTTCGAGGACTAGTAACGTTAAGGATTTGAGTAAGGGACTAGTAACTTAGGAACTTGGAATGATAGAATAGATGATGATGGGTTGAGAATGTTTGGTATACATTCAAATAAATGATCGGCAAATATCACAAGGATGCTTCAAATGGGATACATGGGTATTAGTGAGACTGCTTGTGTAATACGCTGGATTTAGAGAGTGTTCAAGTTCGAGTTGTAAGCGTTAAGGAAACTCTATCATGATCAAGATGTTATGATCCTATCTCCAGGATTAATTCGGCTAGTTGCAAGAGTTATGATTTTGTGGTATTTGATGGAGTGGATTCGAGGATTGATTACGGTATCGATGATCGTGAAGTGATTAGAAAATTGGGAATTGATGAGTTGAGAAAAGGTATAGTTGGTTGTGGACCGATAAGAAAAAGGTACATCTTGGGGATTTTGGTGCCAGTATGGATTGTGGTGTCATTTTCTTGCACATTCCAGTTGAGATGTGATTATTGCGTGAGCTTAAGAAGGAAATCTACAGAAATGGACCATGTGATGTGACAGAGTTCCATGAGGTTCGTGATCAGTGACTAGTGAGGAGCGTATTTTAGTGAACCGACATATTAGGATTTATAAAAAAATGGCTTGGGAGTGCACCGTTGGAAAAGTTCGTAACATTCTACAGTGAATGAGTTAGCGTGCTTTAAGAGAAAAGATTGTAGAATTCCTATCATATGAGGCTAGAGTTATATTTTCGAGGAGGGACCTTACTCGTGGTAATACAATATGATTGCAAGTAATATCGACTGGACAGTTTGGGTAAGCGTTTTTGTGTATTAAGGGCTTGGGAACAATTGCGTGAGATTTAAGGAGGCAGTTATAAGATTGGATACTTTCGGAAAATTTCCAAGCATATTGAGGTGACACTATGAGAGGTTCGATGGATTTATAATTACTATATGAGGCTTCAAGTTTTGCGTCAAAAATTCAAGTTTGTATCGGATTTGCGTATCGGGTAAAGGTCGAGGAACATAAAAGATTGAAATCGTAAGGTATAGCTCTTCGGTACTAAGTGATAACTTGGAGAGGACTCAACTTGTGGAGTCGAGGGTGATAGACAGGATTTGTTACGCGTGGTATGACTGTGATTGGTTTCGAAATTCGGAGTCAGTTCTAATTACTATTGGTGATATTCGCGAGTTGTGCATTCATTCAGGGTCAGCGTTATTCGAATTATGCTTCCAGGAAGATATCTAAGGATTCGAAGCATTTCGACTCAGATTTGAGGTATGGCAGGTTTGTCGAGCTTGGTCAGGGCTTTCTAGTAGGTTTGATGATACTCTCTGAGATTAGTTACTTGGACAGAATAATGGTACACAATGTGATTAGTACAGATTTGAGGAGGAACTGTTGTGCGAGAGGTCTTTATAGTGATCTGGTTGGGTTGAACAGTTGTTGCTCTGCGAGATATTCGATTGGTATGGTTCCTCTATTATGATTTGAAGGTTTAAGAAGACTTGGAACTAGCAAGTTGGTTGTACAAGAGCCAGCCTCGATGGAATTACATAGGGATCAAAATAATCAAGATTCTTTCGGCAAGAAAGTAAGGAATCATGGGTTCGAATTTTGTTGTGTGTTCATACGTTTCTAACAAATCGCGGGTCGAGTAACAGCCTTAGAAGATGTGGGATAAGAATTAGCAGAATCAGAGTATTTTATTGGTTCAGAATGGACTATGGTTTGTGACCAAGTTTCAGAGGATTGCGTTGGTTTGGGAAAGTGTTTGTAGGTCCTATTGATCGCGTTCAGAGTTGGTTATATCAAATCAGGGGATTCGAGCAAAGGCAATTCTTTTATTCGAGGATCATTTGCTAGGGAAATTTAAATACGAAGATATAAAAATTGGAGCTTAAGCTAAGTTTAGAGAGTTGTGACTCATAAAGTGAGCAATCAGGTTTTTCTGAATGTTACACCCAACAAGGTTGCCATGCGATGTGGAAGGAGGGCAAGTGAGCCCGAGGCGTATTGGCTTATTTAAGACTATCCGTTGTATTGATCTTGTGTTTTGTGAGTTAGTTGTTAACCAGGTCTGTCAGCTATTCCTCCGATCTTTCATGTCTCTACGACGAGGAAGTACCATTCTAATGGTTCCTATATCATTCGTTGGGATTCAATTTTGTTCAAAGAGAATCTTTCCTATCAGGAGAAACCTAATATGTGTTCGAGACATCCTCAGTTGTTGCGGGCTTAGGTATCTTTCCCCGTTCCCTTCTTGTCGCTCGAGGACGAACGAATGTTTAATTGGTATCTGATGTAATGACCTGGTTGGTCGTTATAGTCTTTCCAACACTTTTGGCCTTTTCCCGAGCTTGTTTAGCTCACTTTTAACCCGAGAGGACAGTTTACACGCTTCTCGAGGTGTTCGGGGTTGATTTTGATATTTTTTAGGAAAAATTGGCTTTAAGCGAAAAAGAGTTGACTCAAAATTGATTCCAAGAGGTCTGGATGGTCATTTAGAACTTGTGTGCATAGCTGCTTCAGTTCTCGAGGCAGTCGGATATATTTTGGGACTTGGGTTGGGAAGTCGAAATTGAGGTATCGAGTGTTGACTTGGTCAATGAGACCTCCGTTGAAAATTCTGAGACCACGAGTGCGTTCGTAGAGTGTTTTTATGTGTATCTGTGTATGTGGTTTGTGAGCAGATGGCCTCGGGTATTAGTTAGGATTTCGAAATAAGATTGGGTTATTTCGGGAAATTCTGGTGCTGATGTCCGCCATGGCGGCACCCTTACCTTCCCAGCGGCACCGCCATAGTGGTGGGATGGGCTGCTGGGGCGGCCAAGTGTAATTGTAGCCGACCGTCTCGGCGGTCTGAGAGGCCGTCAGGGCGGGGCCACCGTAGCGGTCCCGCAGCCTCCATATCGGTATCGGGCCTGTTATTTCATTAGTTGTGTATTAAAAGCCCTTAGTCTCTCATTAATTACCATTCCGAAAATTGAGCTATTGGGAGCAATTATAGAAGATTCTTGGTGGTAAGTCCTTCTAATCTCCTTGCTATTCCATTACCCGTAATTATCTTAGAATCCTTTTACCTTGTTAGTTCATTAAGTAATGGAAGATTAAGGGTGGGTTTAATGAATATTCTATCTAGGCTTCTAAATCATGATTTGTTGGTTGGGTTAGCTTCTTCAAGCATTGAATTGATGATTAGAATCCTTTATTTCATAATTTCTTCCTAATTAGAGGCTAATTTGTGGAATTGGAAGTTAGGGTTTATACCCAAATTTGGCCGTTTTGCCTAAAATCCGAAATTGAGTGAATTGTTGATTATTCTAGCTTCCTATTGATGGGAATTGATCATCTAGAGGTTTAATTTCATGTTTGGACATTTAGATCCCTAAATTCACCCTTCTAGTCCATAAACCTTATTCCATAGGTTGGGGATTTGAGTCTTGATAGAAGTAGGGTTGGTTTTGATGTTCTTCTTGATTCTAATTCCATGATTCGATTGTATTTAGACTTTCTTGATCTCGAGACTCAAAGGAAAGAAAAGGCTATGGAGTGATTGTTGGTGTTATTGCTGTTCGACCTTCTATGTAGGTTACAGTTTACCCTATGGTGAGACTTTGTTTAGTGAAGCATATATTTAGATGATATTATCGGAGAAAGCATGTAAACCTTCGGGTATGAAATTGGGTTGGATGTTGTTATAGGTTGGGCTCTGTTGTGTGATTGGGGCTAGCCACCCCGTTGTGTTGTGACTTGATTTGTTCTATTGTTGTTGGCTTGATGCCACATGGTGATATTAGATATTGGAGACTATTGTTAAACCTCTTCCTGATATTGAAGTATCTTACTTGTTGACGTTTGATACGAGAATAGTGTTATATATGGCTTTTGTAGCCTTTTTATGATATTGTTGGCATACCCATGCTTGGTACTTGTGATATTGATCTGACTGTTGCTGATGAGATCATGCTTACTGTTGAGTTGATTTATATAAGTCTTGATAGGGCATATAGTGTTGTGACTTCCATAGCATATTCGTTGGCATTTATTGCATTGATTTAGCACTTATGCATTCATACATGATGGAAATGGTTTAGGATTGATTAATGAAATACTTATGGTATATGTAAGAGAAAATGTTTTAAATGCCCGATGGGAAATGGTTCCAGGTGATGTGATATTATATGATATGATTTGATAAAAATCCTCCATGGGCAAAGATCCGGAGACTCATTACTGTTGGGCAAAGATCCGAAACGAGTGGTACATGGACTCCGCTGGTCCCCATGGGTTGTGCTACCAAGACGTCGATACTTTTGTCCGGGGTACAGGTGTACACAGCATTGCATTGTATCCACATTTCATACATTATTGCATTTCACTGCATTATGATTTTATGTTGAAGATCTGGTGATATACTTGTATTATTTGGATTCAGATTGATTATATTGAGACTTGGCACACTTGGGATTAGATACTATAACCTAAGTAATGACGTGTACTTGGTTTCTAGCTTGTATTTGACTTATACTTGTTGATTTACCTGTTTTTCTTATTCTATTGTCTGGATTATGTTAGCTAAACTTAGTCGGCCTATGATACCTACAAGTACTGTGGTTTTGTACTTACCTGCACTTGCTGCATTCTTTTAGGAATGCAGAATTCCAGGTGGGTTCGACCCTTGTTTCTCATAGATAATAGTAGCTCCGAGAGTTGCTTAGAGTCTACAGGGTGAGCATGAGACGTCCGCCGCCTTAAAGATTCTTCTTTATTTATGTCTTATTTTCTATTCCAAGACATATTCGGACTTGATGTATTATCGATATTCCAAACTTGTAGATTTTAGTTAGATGCCCTTGTATGGATTAGACCAAACTCTGGGGGTGTATTTGCCTTACTTCCGCATATTTTCTGTACTATTATCATCAGACTTATGTGATTTTATTTCTTCTGCTTATTTAATTAATTAGTTGTGTTTTTACTATTCTTGGGTTGAGGATTCTCCTACCGAGGTGGGAAAGATAGGTGCCCGCACGACTTAGTTGAGGTGGGTTGTGACACTTGCTTTACACCCCTTGTAGACTGGAAAAAACCCTGTTGTTGACCATTCACCAAGATAGAGTACCAATTATTGCTTAAGATCCTGTAAACCATATCAACCAAAGATCTGTAAAAAACCAAATTTTCTAAGGACTTTGATTAGAAATAACCAACAGACTCTATCATATGCTTTTTCCATATCTAACTTCATTACTACATTAGCACTTTTTGTCCTCAATCTTATATCAGAAATAATCTCTTGAGTTAAGAGCACAGTCTCCACAATATACACAATCCTTGACAAAACCAAAATTTCGATTTAAAGAAATTAGATTAGATAATTTATCCACCAATCTCTCATGAATCAATATCCTCTTTTTCACAACCTTACACCACTTGTTACACCTTTTCTCGTTACTCTTCTTGATGGTTATAAAGATTAAGTCTTAATCTACTCGATCTTTGCAACTCAGACCAGCTATGACTTTACAAAATGTCCTATTATAACCTTCTTTCCATTTTAACCTCATCTCTGTCCACAAATTGCTTTTACAATTTGATTCCATTGCAGTTTTTTCCAAATCTAATTGTATCCTACAGGGCCATTGGAAATTGGTAAAGATGCAACAGGGTTGTACTTTCTCAATTCAGAAGCTACGCCTCCTCTTTCATTTTCTGTTTCTAGTCCTGTTCCTACTTCTTTCCTTCTGTGAATTGTAATGTTTCTACACCTGTTGTTCCTTTTATTCCCATTGTTCTCCTTATAACTCATCAATTGATGTTAATAAAACTGATTTGTTTTGGCATCAAAGGCTGGGTCACATCCCTTTTAACAGAATGAAGTCCATAACTTATTTGTCTGATAAAATTCTGCCAAACAACATTTCCTATGTGATGTATGCCCCAAAGATAGGCAACAAAGATTACCTTTCCATGATAGTACTATTCACATCTCTGTTCCTTTCCAACTGGTCCACATTAACATATGGGGAACTTACAATACTCAAACTTACAACGACGTCAGATATTTTCTGACTTTAGTTGATGATTTCTCCAGGGTAATGGACACACCTTCTTTCTTGCAAAAGTAATTCCATTTTGTCCTTAAAGACTTCATAACCATGGTCAAATTCCATTTCGAACCAAATGTTCAATCTTTCAGATCTAATAATGCCTATGAATTAGGCAATAGCTCATAAATTCAACAGTTCTCTTGGCATCCTCCATCAGACTACTGTTCCTCATTCTCCACAATAAAATGGGGTGGTAGAAAGAAAGCACAAAATCTGTTAGAGGTTTCTGGGGCTCTTTTATTTCAGTCCAAACTCTCTTTAAAGAATTGGGGTAATTGTCTCTTAATTTCCACTTACCTCATCAACAGATTCCCTTTTGTTGTTTTACACAATCTTACTCATTTTGTAGTTCTACATGGTCAGCCTTCTACTTATGATCATTTGAAATCATTTGACTATTTTTGTTATGCTATTTCTCCCAAACTAGGTAGGGATAAGGTTCAACCTACATTCGTCCCTTCTATTTTTTCTAGCTTACCTTTATGGAAAAAAAGGTTATAAGCTTCTCAATCTCAACTCCCATTCTATATATTTTTTCTAGAGATGCGGTGATTTATGAACACATCTATCCCTATCATCACCTTCATTTTTCGTTCTTTTCTCCTCCTGTGCATGATTTTGTTGACTTTGCTTCTGATCCTACCTCTATTTCTTCTTCAGCCCCTACAAAAGGCTTGAATCTTGATCCTCCTTCTTCCTCTGTGACTATTCAGCACCGGACCAACTTCCAGTTCCTCCTCCTGTCCTCCCTATTAGGAGAAGTTCCAGGCCATCCCACTTTCTTTCTCACTTATCTAATTTCATATGCAGTTATGTTCTGTCTTCTTCTTCTGTGCCTGTCAATTCCAAGGCTTCCTCTATTGATTTACATATGCAAAAGCCTCAATTTTACTAGCAGATAGTTTCACACCCTACATGGAAAGAGGCTATGCTAAAGGAATTTTAGGCTCTTGAAGTAAATAATACTTGGGACATTGTACCTCTTTCCTTCTCATAAGTAAACCATTCCTTGCAAATGTTTCTATAAAATCAAGCAGAGATTAGATGACACTATTTAGAGGTACAAAGCAAGACTTGTTATTAAGGGTGACACTCAAAATGAGGGGACAGATCACAATGGAGCTTTCTCACCTGTTGTTAAACTCACTATTGTCAAGTGTCTCCTTGGCTATTAAGAGAAACTGGACAATTTTCCAACTTGATGTAAAAAATACTTTTCTAAATGGTGATCTCTCTGAAGATGTGGATATGAAGATTCCACTTGGCTTCCAAGTTTTTTCTACTTTCTCTTTTTCCTCTCCTTTGGTTTGCAAGTTCAAGAAGTCTCTATATGACATTAAACAGGCCTCTAGACAGTGGTTTACAAAGCTACCTGAGGCCTTGTTATTTAGAGGCTACATACCTAACAAGAATGATTATTCCCTCTTCATGAAGTCCTTAGGGTTTTTTTTGGTTGTTTTAGTGGTTTATGTTGATGATATATTGTTGGTTGGTTATGATATTGCTGAATGTCCAGTCTAATATCCTTCATGGATTATCAGTTTATATTCAATGACTTAGGGCTTGTTCATTACATTTTGGGTTCAGAGATTGTTTTTCATCCTTCTGGTTATCTGATGAACCAACATAAGTACACTTTAGATTTGTTAGAAGAGTTCCACTATCTTAGTTCACCCCTGTAACTACACCTCTAGGTCTTTCAATCAAGCTATATTTTGATATTTGTGATCCACTTGCTGATCCTAGTTCCTAGTAGAGACTGTTTGGCAAGCTGTTTTTTGTTTTGCAACACACCAGACATGACGTCTCATTTTCTATACAACATCTTAGCTAGATCCTTAATTGTCCAAGGATTCCTCATATGCTAGCTGCAATTCATGTTCTGCATTACCTTATGTCTGCCTCCTGATTTTGGTATTCTGCTTTCTTCTACATTTGACTACTATCTAGTCGCTTACTCTGATTCTAACTGGGCTTCTTGTGCTACTTCAAGAAGGTCTGTTACTGGGTTCTATGTTACTCTTGGTGGTTGTCATGTGTATTGGAAGAGCAAGAAACAACCTACTGTAACTCTATCTTCTGCTGAGGCTGAGTATAGGGCCTTGCACATGGTAGCAACTAAAGTTGCTTGGTAAGTTAGACTGCTTGGTGATCTTGAGTTTTACATTTCTAGTCCTGTCCCTATATTTTGTGATAGCCAGGTGGGCCTTCGAATTGCAAAGAATCCTATTCTCCACGAGTGTACAAACCATATTGAGGTTGGCCGCCACTATGTTCGTGATTGCTTACATTCTTCTATTATTTGTCTTTAGTTTGTTGGAAGTGCTGATCAACTGACTGACATTATGTTAATGATTACGTTCTCTATTATAGAACCAATCATAATTCAATCCTATTTTCAATTAATAGCAACGGTATTTGGAGTTCTTATTTTTACATGAACACAGATTTACATTGAAATATTTAGATTTCACCATTAAAGCTTCAACGTTTGGGCAAGAACACCCATCAAGAAAATGTTAGGGGTTTGGTTTTGAAATGTATGTTGCTTACCCTATATTAAATTATTGTTTTGAATTAACATTATTAAGGCTATTAGAGAATATAAATATCTATAATAAACAAGATTTTACCCAAAAACTTGAATATAGAATTTGAACTTAGGGTTCTTAAATTGGAAAAACTATCAAAACTTTAGAATTGATGGAGATAAATTGGTTGATATAGTGATTATTCATTGGTGAGAATAACAAGAATATAAGCAAACATTTGTGCTCGAAAGAAGAATTAAGGTGAGATAAGATTTGTCTTTGTGAGAGTTTTTTCACCAAAGTCATATCCACAAGGTGTATGATTAAATGATTTGAACATTAATGTGACTTTAATTGGAGCCACTGAGCTCACATTATCCATCGGTAATTGAATTAGGATTCACATGATTAATTAAAGAATTTTTCTAATCTTTTAAGTCTTTTTACATGCTCTTGGTTGTGGATGAATGAAAGTAAGTTTTAAGTTTGTTTATGCTTGCTCTAGAATGTGTAATAAAATGGAAATATAAAAATTCCGGTTATATTCTTACATCCATGTTAAAACAAAAAGAACGCTGCAGAAATCGTCCAAATTCAAGCTCTTCAACTCCCAAATTATGGTCGCTAAAGCCAAAATCTGGTCATTAAAAGTTGGTATCTAGTCGTAAGAACTATGACCCAACAGTCTTTTTTTCTTTTGCACCAATCATGTTTTATTTTATATAACAACCCTAACTTCCTCACATGACCTCGTAATTCAATGATTCTTATTTCTATGAGTCCTAAATCACTATATGGACCTAGTCATTTAGTCAAAACTCAATTTCGAGCTCGATTGTTCAATGTGATATCATTTACGCTCAAAACTTCTAAACATCAAATACAAATGCAACATGATCAAAACCCATCTGAAACTCTTGTGAATCTAATGACAACTTGCAGACAAGTTCAAAATCATCATACAAACCAGTTAGAACTTTCAAATCATGAATTCAGAAGCCTTCAGTCAACTATTTGACCACGGTTAACCATAACTTTCAATTCAACTAAAATGCAATGCTAGTGTTTGAATCACTCCAGAGCCCTTTGAGATTCTTTCACGCCCCGAACCTTGGCTTGGGCGTAACATGACACTCGGTGCCTGACTGCATATGACAGAGCGAACCACATGGCTATCTGAATCAACATGTGATATATATTTATGCAGAATATAAGTTAAAACATGAATTGTCTGAATAAAATATGTGACATCATAATAATACTGAAAATACTATTTAAAACATAATTGCGAAAATAGTTTGAAAACATGATAGTGTAACCTACCCGGTTGACACAACTGAATACCCAATTTGACATACTGACTAGACTATGAATCCTCTGACATGAATTTGAAATACTGAACTGTCACATCTCAATAGACGTGAGTGGCACCCACACTAGTCCTATAGTGGGCGAACCAATCCCTTAACCCATTGTCAAGTTAATTTCAATTACTTAAACTAATTAATAAACATTGCTCACGAATAATGGAATAAGATGTCTGACAATAAAATGAATAAAATAGCGAGTGCGGAAACCTTGCTATCACATCCCCAAAAATCTGAAATTCACCGTACAAGGACTCTAACCAACAATGTCTAGAAGGAGAGATACTTTCTAAAAATAAACATAATGTCTGGGATGAAAATAGACATCTGAAATAAAGGAAGATCTTCAGGCGGCATGGCACGGATAGGAGCTCGCCCTCTGATCTTGGTAACGAATAACCTCGACTAGAAGTGAGGTCGGAAGACGTCTACGCTCCAAAATACGCACTTGCAAAAAAGTGCGGCAAGTGTCAGAGTCGATTACAAACAACACGTCTTGGTAGGTATAATAGGCTAACTAAGTTTAGTATAATGCATACACACATAAAATCAATGGAATAGGCATACAAGCACAACAAACACGGATCACAATAAATATCATCAAATAATCCTCTTTCAGAATCAATCACCAATTAACAACAATGAAACACCAATACTCAAGCCGAAAGTAAAACAATAAACAATGAAGTTTCCAGCTCTGTCACATATCTATACACATATGCTAAATGGTAATGTTTTCCCCAAATAGCCATGACTTGCTGGGGACCCATGGTGTCTATGTACCGTTCGTTCCAGAACGAACCTCGGACCACGAGCTTGCAACTAGGCCACATCGTCACCCCCTGTCAAATGTGCCTTAATAGATGTATATGTTCCATCTCAAAATCTCATCAACAATGCCTCATAATCGAATCACAATGACTAACCCAAGAACACATATCAAAGCCAGAAAAAATGCAGTATAGTTATAGTGACACAAGTCATAGGAGAATAACCCAAGAAAACATATCAATGTTAGGCACTTGCAGTATTATAGGGGAAGACTGAGAATGAATCAGGCTGGAGCTAATTGTAATGGAAAGATATGGTTTTTTGTAGTAGATAATATAGAGGTGGAAGTTCTTTCAGATAGTGAGCAGCAGATTTCTCTAAAATTGGTCTTTCATGATACTGGTAAAACTTTGGTTACTACCTTAGTTTATGCCAAATGTAATGAGGTGGAGAGACTGCAACTATGGGATAACATTTATAGTTTGGCAAATGGTATGTCACTTCCTTGGATGATATAGGGAGACTTCAATGTGATGTTGAATGATGAAGAGAAAATAGGAGGGATACCTGTTCTTGCTCAAGATATTGAAGATTTTGCTTTTTGTATCAACTCTTGTGAATTAGAGGAAATTCAGTTCAAGGGCAGCGCATTTACTTGGTGGAATGGTAGAGCCTCTAATGACTGTATTTGTCACAACCCAAGCCACGGGTCATACAGGCACCTACCGTATTACTAACCTTTAGTAGGCGAACCCTTACCGACAACCCAGCACCTAAAAACATGCGACAACCATCTTTAAAAATTACAAGATTTAAAAATAGACACTTCTTATAGACTCTTTTCAATACAATAAAATCCGAAATAAATCCCCGAGATCTAGTCTAGATAGGTACAAGAGCTCCTAAGATACAAGAAGATAGAATAAATGACACAGCCTCCGCCGGAAGTGAGATAGGAGAAGTTTGTAGGAGAATATCTGATAGATCCACTCGGCGAAACTTCAGCTAAGACTTGCAACACATCTATACCCAAAAAGGACGTAGCAAGAGTAGTATCAGTACACCACGCGTACTGGTAAGCATCATAGATCGACTAAGATTAGTTCACACAACACAATATAAAGTCAATAAGATAAGCAGTTAAGTCAATGAACCTAAAAATTCTAAATAAAGATTACTACAACATTAACTCATGTGCCTTGTTACCCTCGAAGCTCACTTATTTTATTTCCAAAATATAAGGTATTCTACTAAATCTTAACCATTCCCTACCTTCGTCAACTAAAATAACTTTAAGCTCTCCAGCTCATAGTATGCTATATTTTTACCCTTGTTGTTAAAAGAGTTCACTACTCATATTACAATGCTATCTAGGAAAATAAATCACTATGCGACAGCAACACTACACTTACCTTGTGTAACCCCTCTCTCACCCGGACTCTCGACAACACACATGGAATAAATGAGCCATGTTAACGACGATCAATACACACATGTATAACATAAAATCATGAGATGTAGTGCAATGCAAATGCGATATAGGGCCCAAACACACTGTACATACACGCTATCTGATGTCTTTGCTCAGTAGCCATGACCTGCAGGGGACCCATGGTGTCCATGTGCCACTCATTCCGGAATACTCCTTGGACCCGAGCACAAACCTCCGCCTCGGAATGAACCTCGATTGCGGATCCAAATCATACACATATATGTAATTCATGTACTCGGCTACGACGGCCACGAAGACCGGATAACACAATGCCCGTACCGGCAAACACTTTTCCCATTGCACGTATCTCCGCATAAACTATGCAGTGCAATGCACGAAACTACATGACAAATCAATCATAATTCCAGCCCTTGATGAGCATAATGTTAACTCAATATAATTCTTTTACTATGACCTCTTGTATTCAAGGAAACACCCTTATTAACGTTCAAACAAATAGGACATAGATACGGAATTCACCCCCCTTCTAGGGTTGCATAAAAGTAAACACGGTATCTTTAGAACACTGACATCAACTTCTGTTAAACTAAATCATTATTATTATAGCCATAATTATACCATATTTTAGTCATATTAACAAGTCCGTCCATCCAAACTCCGTGTCCGAAGACCTAAGCATGCATTCTCCCATCAGCTCTAAGTGTATATACGATTCGCTAATCAAATTTCAACTAAAGTAAATCATAACCTACCTCTTTGACGAACAGATATTTGATTCTCCAAGAATTTCTCGTCTGCTTAGCCTTTATCCGATTCCATGAGCGATAATGTTCATAGGGAAGGGTGAAAAAGAAATTAGAAGGGTTTCTTTTTCTTGGGGTCCATGATTTTTCTTTCATGAGAAACCCTAGGAGCAGCCCTTGAGAGTCTTTTGTTGAAAAGGGAGAGAAAAATAGACTAAGTACAGAAATTCGGGCTACTGTTTTGCGTGGACCGCTGTGACGGTCGCTAAGCCGTTATAGCGGTACCGCTATGGCGGTCCACTGACCGCTATAGCGGTCCGCTTTATCTTTTGGCCAGAAATTTCCATATCCCGTCGAAATTGATTTTTCTCACTCTTAACTCTTAAAACACATCATGGAGCTTATTATTTACAATCCTCAACCTAGATTGGGCATGGTTTCAAGAAATATTAAATAATGACCAGACGGGTCGTTACCGTATTTTTGAAAGATTAGATAGGATACTGGTGAATGCAGAGTTACAAAACTGGTTTAGTCATATGGAGGTGGAACACATGGCTAGAACTGGATCAGACCATGCTCCACTCTTATGTACTTATGGGGAGGCTACTCGGAATTAATACAGGCCTTTCAAATTTCTCAAGTTTTGGGTGGAACATGAATCTTTCTTTGGCACAATTGAGCAGAATTGGCCTACTTGGGTGCATGAAGATCCTTTTATCAGTTTCAAGCTGAAATTGAAGCATATGAAAGGGGTGCTATCTCAATAGAGTAGATCTACTTATGGTGATATCTTCAAGCAACTGATCATTAGGGAGGAAATAGTTAGAATTAAGGAAAACTTGTTTGAAGAATGTCCAAGTAGTGGTAACAGAAGTGTTCTTCAATAATCCCATGCTAAACTCAAAAAGTACTTACACTATGAGGAGGAATATTGGAGACAAAAGTCTAGTATTGACTGGTTTGTGGAGAGTGATAGAAACGCCAGATTTTGTTTCATAATCTGGTGAAAGGTAGGAGGAAAAGGCTACAAATTTAGAGGATTTAAGATCTTGATAGTAACTGGTTAGACAATGAAGAGGAAATGGCAGATGAAGCAGTAAAGTTCTATCATAAGCGGTTTACTCAGGAGGATATGGGACATACAAATAAGGATATTCTACAACATATTCCATGCATGTTGGATCAGGAGAGTAATGGAATGTTATGTAAGGTTCCTTCAAATGAGGAAGTGAAAAGAATTTTGTTCAACCTTAGTGGTTCTAGTGCTAGTGGACCAGATGGCTTTTCAGGTTTATTCTATCAAGTTTGTTGGTCTATTGTAGAAGCAGATGTGATCATGATGGTAATTTCCTTTTTCCAAGGTGATACTCTTCCAAAGTCAATCACACATACTAATGCGGTGCTGATCCCTAAGAAAGAGATGGTAAAAAGTATTCAGATTTAAGACCAATAAGTCTGAGTAACTTTATTAATAAAGTCTTATCCATAGTTCTGCATGACAGGTTAGAGAAGGTCCTTCCTACTCTAACCTCTCCTCATCAAGCTTGTTTTGTGAAGGCTAGGAGTATAATTGAAAATGTATTGCTCACACAAGAAATTGTCCCAGATATTAGTGTTACACATTGGGAAATTTTGTGATGTTTGCATTATGAGTGAACTAACGCAAGAATAAAGTGGAAATGAAGCCCTTATAAGCTTAGAAAGGGTATTTGATAATTTTAAGTGTATACCCTAAGGTTTCAGGTCATATGAAGTGGTAGAAGTAAGTTCGTTGGAGAAATTGGAGTTTGAGTCATGTTTTGGGAAGATTTCATAGCATTTGAGTTCTACATTGCTTAGAATTACCTTGAAGGGGAGATATAGGGACCCTTAGATGGTTAATGAAGTTTTATACAAGTACCAAGAAGGTTCCACAAGGATTGGAGGTCAAACGAATCGACAAGAACGCATTTCCGCGAAACAGGTGAAAAATAGGCAATATGCGGCCACATACTCAGTATGCTGGGCCTCATATTGGCCACAAACTCCCCATTTTGGGTGATATTTCTTCCCAACACCACCCCCATGTTGTGGAGGGAGTATCCGACCACATACTCAATATGCTGGCCCGTATACTCACTACAACACGGAGCGGTGGGGCGAATTGGTCACCTTTTTAAACCCCAAAAGACCCCATTTTTCACATTAACTTCCCACACTTATTTCCCCATATTAAAAGAAGGTTCTTGAAGGTTCCCCAATGTTCTAAACCTTTCCATATCATCAAGAGAAAAGATCAACATCAAAACCTAAAGATAATCTATGGAAGGTGATTGTTCTTGCTTCTTTTCAAAGTTGTGATAAACTTGGTCTTGAAAGGAGTTGAGGAAGGTGAAGTTCTTCAATAATAAGGTATTTCCTTCCTATTATTTACATGATTGAGCTGATGTAAAGGTTTAGTAACTCTTGGAAAGGAAAAGAATTAAAGTGGAGAAGTCATAGAGTGTTGGGGTGAAGAAGACGATTATGAGATGAACTTGAAGAGGGATTTTGGATAAATTTGAGATTAAATTGAATATAATTTCTTGATTATGATATTGTGGATGTTGTTATTGTTGTTTGGGGGTTGTTTTGTAGTATGATGGAAGCCAATAAAACAGGGGAAGTGCTGCCCAAATTCTGTTAGCTCCTTAGTTGCTCTAGTTTGAACTTATGGGTGTTTTCAAGACTTGACCTTTAGTATGAATCCTCTTGAATGTAGATTTATGGGCTTGGGAGGAGAACGTTAAGTAATTAAGGAGACGTAAAGGTATGTTAAGGCTAACCCTTTCTTTCAAAAGGCATGATTCTCTATTTGTGAGCTCATACATAATATCCACAATATTCCTATTCCTAGAAATGCTAGAAGCTTATAATTCTTAAGATTCTCATGATATGGCTGACAATGTTCATTATGATGATAATGATAATGATGATGATGAGGATTCATTGTAGAGATGCCAAATCCTAAAGTTCTTGATGTTCTCATGATGCTATTGAATTTGTCACATGATTATTGATTGTATTCATTGTTGTTGATCTCATCTTATAATAGTTGTTCTTCCAAGGTGAGATATAGCGATGATGATGATTCCATAATAGAAATGGAGGTTTATCGACCTTACGTCACTCCGATAGAGTAGTAACGTTTCATTGGGCTCTTATGCATGCTTTATATATATATATATATATATATATATATATACATATACATATATGTATATATATGTATATATACATATATATGTATATATACATATATATACATATATTTATATATATATATATATGTATGTATGTATGTATTTATATGTATGTATGTATTTATATGTATGTATTTTCTTACACCGCGTCGTGCTATATATATATATATATATATATATATATATATATATATATATATATATATATATATATATATGTATGTATGTATGTATTTATATGTATGTATTTTCTTACACCGCGCCGTGCTATAGCCGACCGGGCAGACACGTAGATGTACACACCACTGCAGTGGGCAGCTTATGATGTCATCCCGGACGCGGGATGATGATGACATAATAATGACACCGCGCCTACATGGTCCGGCGGTATATATGATAACACCGTGCCTATATAGCCGGGCAGTATACTATATAGGTATGTATATATAAGATGGTTTATTTTTTTTAAGCTAAGCATGCATGACATCCGCCTTAAGTGGCTTTCATATGGACAAGTTATTCCTCGTATCTCATGTTACTTTCCATATCTCTTATTATATTGTTTTTCATGCCTTACATATTTAGTACATTATTCGTATTGACGTCCTTTTGCTTGTGGATGCTGCGTTCAGGCCCACAGGTAGGCAGGGAGACGGATCAGATCCTTAGATACTTCATCAGCAGATTCTCAGGAGTGATCCATTTGCTTCGGAGCTGCAGTCTCGTGGTATTACTCTTTAGTGTATATATTTGGGCACAACGTGGTCCTGTCCCGTCTTTATGACTTCTTATTCTCCATGTAGAGGCTCGTAGACAAATGTCTATAGTTAGACGTCCTATACCCTTATCGGTTCATATTTTGTATATCATTTTTGTAGCCTTGTCGGCTTGTATATATATATATATATATATATATATATATATATATATATGTATATGGCTTAGTTGATGATGCTCATATAGACGAGCTATTATTTTGCGGAGTTATGCCCTTTTAGATTATGATATTCATATGTTATCTTTTATGGTCCACCTAGAATGACAATGAGAAATATGCTAAGAGGTGATCGGTAGGTTAGCTCCGGGTACCCGTCATGGCCCTCTGGTTGGGTCGTGACAAAAGTGGTATCAGAGCAGTTCGTCCTAGGGCGTGTCTATGAGCCGTGTCAGTAGAGTCTTATTTATGGGTGTGAAGTGCACTACACTTATAAACAGGAGGCTGCGGGGCATTTAAGAATGATTGACCTTTCTTCCTCATCATAGATCGTGCGAGAGAACCATGATATAAGAATTTCCTATTTCTTAATTGTCTGTTATGTTTTCAGCGATGCCTGTGAAGAGAAAAGCAACAGCTGCCCAGAAGGGCAAGTCAGTGGCCAGAAGAAAGACTAGGCGGGAATTGCCGGCAGACATAGAGGAGGGTGAGTCCCAGAATGAGGTTCCATCTCGGACCTCTCATACTCCACCCATTTCAGAGGAGCACGAAGGAGCCTTAGCTCTAGCTCCAGTACCCCCAGTTCCTCCACTAGATGCCTCAGTCCAGGAGATGAGAGAGGCCATCCATTTGTTGACCTAGTTAGTAGCTGCTCAGGCCCAGCGGCAGGGTGCCAGTCATGGTAATAGAGCTGTCAGTGCTAGAGCTCCGGATTTTATTAGTTTTAACCCTCCAGAATTATTTGGGTCAAAATCAGATGAGGACTCGCAGAGCTTTATAGATGAGATCTTGAGGACATTGCGGATAATACATGCTTCTGATGTTGAGTCGGTAGAGTTGGCCTCTTATAGATTGCGAGATGTGGTTCTTCATTGGTACAACACCTGGATATCTTCTAGAGGGGTAAATGCATCTCCCCCGGTATGGCAAGAGTTCGTAGATGCTTTTCTCTGACACTATTTGCCGCCAGAGGTTCGACGGTCCAGAGCTGACAGGTTCTTGAATCTTAGATAAGGGAATATGAGTGCTCGAGAGTATAGCTTCTATTTTAATTCTTTGGCTAGGTATGCCCCAGCCATGGTAGCTGATATGGGGGACCGCGGACACCAGTTTGTGAATAGTTTGGGGCCACATTTTATGGATAAGTGTCTGACGGCCTCACTTCAGGAAGATATGGATATCTCTCGCATTCAGGCCCATGCCCAGGATTTGGAAGAGCGGCAGCAACACCGAAGAAGCGAGCGTGTTGTATATATAGTGGGAGCATGTGGGGTGAAAAGAGACCACTCTTCAATTTTGACCTAAAGCATGGGCCAACTCACTGCTGTACTTGTGTGCAGCAAGTGGCTCGGCTTTACAGCTGTCTCTGCCGACAGTGCAAGGTGCACAGAGAGCATATCATAAACCAGGTCTCTATTTGGTTCTGAAATAGTTTGACAATCATCAAAACACAAGTGCACTTGGAACTATTAATTTCTCCCTTTTGTTATAATGATGACAAACTCATAGACTGATGTTCCCCCTGAGAACCAGCTTCCCACTTGTTCCTCCTGCGAAGCAGACCATCATTGTCAAGGCACCTGTAACATGTTAGCAACATAATACCAATTTCAACTGGAAGAGAAAAAGTGCCACAATATCACCACATATCAATCTTCTAGTTCTTCCCCCTTGCTCAAAGACATCTTCCCATAGTTGTGAATTTTCAGCACAATTATTAGACATGTCTTCTCCTTAATCATCGCATGTTCTGCACAATTATTCGACGTATCTTCCCCCTTAATCACCGCATGTTCTGTTCAGTTCACTGTTACCTTACAATTATATCTTCCCTCTTTTGGCATCATCAAAAAGATTAAAGCACAACCAACAAGAAGTTCAAATATATTAACTCATAGCCACAGAGACAACATAAACATGAGTAAGATAGAGGAAAGCAAGCTAGCAATAATGCACAGGAACACAACAATATGCTAATAGAAAGATCAGTACAAGTGTGCGATTAATCAATTCAGTATACACAAATAATATTTAAACTGCAAATCCGCCAAAATTCAGGAAAAGGTAACTTCAATTTTATGCAAAAGGGATGGGGCCTAGGAAGGATTTTTTGGACAGTGTAGAGACTTGAAGGGCTGAGCAAGTATAGGTCAATTTCTATGGGCTTGACGATTCTTTATCATCTCATCTCTGAGTGCATCCACTTGAGTTCTCAACTGATCCCTCTCTGCCCATAGCTTCTCAATTTTTTCTTCTGCTTCTCACCCGGAATCTAGTTCTTTTGGTCGTTCAGCCAGTTGGGCTTTTGGAAGGGCATTTTCCTCCTTGAGTTGTTTGATCTCTGAATTTGCTGCTTCTTGAGTTTCAATTAGAATTGAAAGAGTGGATGGACTTCCAGCACTTGGTCCCTGTGGCACATCAAGTAGAAGTAAGAACAACTACTTTTCATGGACTAGTTTAGTGTAATCTTATTGAATTCTTGATCTAAGGGGATATAAGTGTTTAGGAGAAGTACATGGATGTTTCTAGAGCTCAAAAGAAGTATTAAAAGATGATAAAAAAGGGAT
Organism: Lycium ferocissimum; assembly: GCF_029784015.1. NCBI lineage: Eukaryota > Viridiplantae > Streptophyta > Magnoliopsida > Solanales > Solanaceae > Lycium > Lycium ferocissimum. The sequence continues at coordinate 59,877,390 of NC_081349.1, read as the reverse complement.
AATGGGGTATTTATACCCAACCGACTTTCCAATTGGCCATCGCAATCATGAGGCCTTTGGTTCGCGATCGCGGAGCCGTTGGCTCGCTAACGCGAAGGTCTGTTATCAGTCTATCTTGAAATGCCCATAGATTCCTATTCTGATGTCGTACCGACGGACGGTATGTTGCGTTGGAAACTAGACTCAATGAACTTCAGTGTGCATAGGTTATGCATTCCATAACTCATTATATTCTGGGAGATACACCTCCCTCAATTTGGAATAGAATTCCTGTCCAAAATTCTGCCAAGTTTTTCAAAATTTTGACAAACTTAATTTCTTTGATTCGCTTGATCCCGAAACCTTTAGACACTTTCTTAGCACTTGTTAAAAGTATTCCTTAACTTATAAGAGTTCCATGACCTCTCCGAGCTTACATTAGTTTGCTTATGACGCAAACCACGCAAAATTTTTTGAGGTGTAACATTCTCACTCCCTTTAAAAACATTCATCCTCGAATGTTAAACTCTCAGAGATCTTATGGAAATTTTGGCAGAGCTTCCTCTGTAACTGTAATACCATCTACCTGTCATGCAGCACACCAACAACACAATACCACCTAGGGCTACAACAATCGATAACAACAGTAGCCCCACACGACCAATAACAGTAACTAACAACAGATACATATCTGAAGGCTATGATGTCTTAGTCTGAACCTCCTCTGGGAGTGAAAACAAATGCGGGGACATGGATCTCATATCTCTGGATAACACCCTTGCCAATATACTCTATATAATAAGGAAGCTCTCGTCAATATCTAGCTTATTGAATGACACATATCGTTCTTTTACCTTTTCTAACCAATCATATCCCTTTTTAAACATTCAAACAATAACTATCCTTGGCGAAATCTTGCGTTCCATATCATATCCCTTTTAGATATTAAACATCATCATCCTTATAACCGATACTCTTTTCATTTTCGTAATTCCAGTTTCGTCTCTTTCTGCTCGTAAATCATTGGTATGCTTACACTCAAGAATCATTTTTAAACACATACGTATCCTTTCCACGTCTTACCTCGAGGGGAAAATACGACTTCCATCTAATCTTATCGATGTCTCATTAATAAAACACTTCTAAGGCTGATAACCACTCACTGTATAACTATAGTCCTTCGCTATTACCCAACTGAAAATCCCATCAAAAATTCTCTTCTTTTTAAGTCCCATCAGAATACTTCAAAATTTATCTTAACAGAATTGCATAGAATATATAAAGACCACCCTCAAGGGTGTACAAGCGATATTACCACAATAATTGTTCCTGACGTCATTGCTCATCCCCTTGTACTATACTATCTTCCCTTACTCACAAGTCATTCATATCTTACTGATTCCTCTTAATACCCATCATTCGTAATTTTGTAGATATAGTCTCTTCATCGAACTATGTTCCCCACACATGCCCTTCCTGATTAATCATACTTTTGCCTTATTAACAAAACTTATCTTTTTTTCACCGTACTATAAACATATTCATAATTTTAACCCACTATCTAACCACAAATTCCACTCTAGGTTCCTTTTTAATAATACTCATTTTCTTTTCCCCCGTCATCATTGCAATCCTTGCATCACCCGTAGCCTTTTCTGAAGGAGTCATCGTCAAACTATAAAACAACAGAGGCCAGGGTTGAAGATTCACACCCTATGACTCAACTCTATAGCACGATCTAGGATATAAAGAAATATAACCATCCTAAATTCCCTAGAGTCTCCTGTTTATAAGTGTGGCATGCTTCACACGACTCTACTAGACACGGCTCATAGACAAACCCTAGGATGAACTGCTCTGGTACCACTTCTATCACGACCCAACCGGAGGGCCATGACGGGCACACAGCTAACCTACTGTTACACCTCGAAAAATTTCATGTTGTTGCACAGTGAATGGACTAACGTAGGGTGAGGCGTATGCGATGTCCCTACAAGCAAGAAAGGTTACTTAACGATTCTAATTGAGATTTCAAAGACATTGGAGATAAGGGAAGAAAGTTCGTGAACAATGTAAAGTATAAGTTGTGTTTTGAAAAAGGGTTAGCAAAGTACAGAGCTAATGTGATTTAATAATGTCTTGAGGAAAATTTATAATGCTCCTTAGATTTCTAATGAAGTGTTAAACAAGTGTTAAGAAGGTTCCATAAGGATTGGAGATCAAACGAAATGACGAAAACAATTCCAGAAAAGTGGAGTTATACGGCCACTAATACGGTCCGTATAACTTTATACGGTCCGTATAACCCAACATGAAGGATGTTTTCCATGATGGTGAACCACGACCACTTATACGGACCGTACAGTGTTATACAGACCGTATAAGGGTCCGTATAAGTCCCGATGGGCTGAGTTATTTTCAAGTATATAAATGTGTTCCCACTCTTATTTTCTCATGCTTTCCACTTCTCCATCTCTCTCAAGACTTCTAGAGGGTTCTATATATTTCATCAACACAAATTCAAGACAAATCAAAGATCAACTTCATCAAACCAAGGAAATCAAGTGTAAGGAAGTTCTCTAGGGTTGTTGAAGTCAAGAATCTCTTGGAAGTTGAAACTAGGGCTTTCTTCAAGTGGAGTATTTCTATCCAAAACCCATTCCTACTCAATCAAAGGTAAGTTTTATGATCAATTCATGTTATTTAGAGTATTGAGAGGTTGAAAGACTTGGATTATAGAAGGAAATAGAAAATGGGTTACAAATATGGGAATAGTGACATTTTTGAGTAGTAGCTTAATACGAATCATGATTCTTCATATGTTACGAGTATAGTTATGTTATAAATGATATTAAGAGTATGGAAGAAACATTATATGAGGATGAAGGTAATGTTGTATTATGACCATGGTTATGGATGCCTTTGAAATGGAAGTAGAAGAATTGAATAATGTATGGTTGATGAAGATTGTTGAGTACGATATTATGAATATTGTTATTGACATTTGGGAGTTGATATGTGATATGGATAAAGTTGTATAAACAAAGGAGATGCTGCCTAATTTTCTCTAGCTTTAGCTCAAGCATGCTCATGTTATCGATTATCTAATATTGGTACGAACTCTCTTGAAGGTAGAAACGTGAATATTGGAGGGGAGCGTTCAAGTGATAAAGTAGCTAAACGAAAAGGTATGTGAGGCTAGTCCCTTCTTTTTCTAAGGCATGATCCTTACAATATGACTCCTTTATCTTTCCATGACTTTCTCATGTTCCGAAAATTATAAGCCTCTGATTATTAAAAACTACTCATGAGATGAAGATAAGCGATATGTTATGAATATGATAATGATGTTGATGAGTCTAAGTCTAGAGATTCTAAAGCTCATGATACGATATACCTACGACGCTAATGATCCTTATACTACCCCTTTAATGTTATTCACTTATTGCTAGACCCGCCTTATGATGCTAGTTCTTTCAAGGTGAGGTATGATGATTATGATTTTCCTATAATGGAATCGGGGTTTTTTCGACCTTACGTCACCCCACAGTAGAGTTGTAGTATATAATGGAGTTCTAATGCATGCTTTAGGATAAGGATAGAATGATGAGATTCCACCGTGCCTAGATGGCCGGACATGTCACCGCTAAGGCGGGCTGCTTATGATTCCACCGTGCCTAGATGGCCGGACATGTCATCGCTAATGCGGGCTGCTTACGATTCCACCGCGCCTAGATGACCGGACATGTCACCGCTAATGCGGGCTGCCTACGATTCCACCGCGCCTAGATGACCGGACATGACCACCACTAGTGGGCAGCGTATGATGGTTTCCCGCACTCGAGTTAACGACGATGGTATATATGATATGTTGGTATATGTGGTATGTATAACATGTGTTCTCTTTTAAAGGTTAAGCAGGTTATATCTTCAGCTCATGTTCCATTGTTTCTTTATTATGCTATTATTATTCATGCCTTACATACTCAGTACAATGTTCGTACTGACGTCCTTTCTTTTGGACGCTGTGTTCATGCCTACAGGTAGACAGGGAGACGGTGCGGATCCGTAGGAGCTTATCAGCGGACTTACAGGAGCACTCTATTATTCCGGAGGTGCTACTTATGATCATGTTCTTTTGTGTATATATATTTTGGGCACGATAGGGTCCTGTCCCATCCTTATGTCTAGTACTCTAGTAGAGGCTCATAGATACGTACGTGTGGGTAAATTGTGTCCCACGATGATCACATTGTACTTCGGTATATCATTTTTGTAGCCGTGAGGGCTTATGTATATCGATATGGGTTGCTTTGGAGATTATATATGTTCAGGTTGAGTATGATGATTAGCTTAATGAGAGGTGCTTGGTAGTCAGCTCCGGGTACCCGTCATGGCCCCTAGTCGGGTCGTGACACCTACCGAGCACCACATATATGCATCTCTTAGTCATACCTGAGTGGGCCATAATGCTAACTCGTAGATACCATAAGTTGTATGGGTCACAAGCCTAAAACATAATGTACATATGTCAACAAGCTAATTCCAAGTACATATGCTAGCAAGGCTATCCATAGTAATGATACAACAGAATATTAATCCAGATGACCATAAGACATCTAACTGTGCATATCTATCTGCGAGCCTTTACTGGAGTACATGACATAATATGGCCGAGCCAAGGCCCTGCCACACCCATGCAAATGCTTATGCAACCATACTGACTCGCAGAGCAACTCCGGAGCAAGTGGAGTGCCATGACACTGCCTTCTGAGTTGGTATCCTACTGAGAGATCCGTCAACCTGTATTTCAAGACCTACGGGCATGAATCACAAAGGAACGCCAGTACGAATAATAAACTGGGTATGTAAGGATGAAAATGTAACATAATAAACATACAATGTAAAGGAGAAGGATAAGAATCAACCTGGCACTTCTAAGCTATCGATGTAAATCTAACATATATGTCTCTCTGTACTATCATGTGCTTAACTACATCTATGTACAATACTATGGTCCTGACCTACTTATCATTCTGATACTATCTACCCAATTGATTAGTGGTAACTGCCCGACCGGCCATTGCACGATGGTAACTGCCCATCCAATTATCCCTCGATAGTAGAGCACATCTACCCAAATAATCAGTGGTAACTGCCCAACCGGCCGTAGCTCGGTGGTAACAATTGCCCAACCAGCAGTACCATGGTGGTAAATAATGATACCTAATATGTCCAACTGGCTGAAGACCAGTGGTAAATATGTATGCATGTGTTGCGGAACGTGCAACCCGATCTAGATATAAAAGCATGTGTTGCGAAACGTGCAACCCGATCCAGATATAAAAGCATGTGCTGCGGAACATGCAGCCTGATCCAAATATGAATGCATGTGCTGCGGAATGTGCAGCTCGATCTAAATATGAATGCATGTGGTGCGGAACGTGCATCTGGATCCAAATATCCCCTATAGGTACCCTTTATATACTTCTAGTCTTCATTCTGTATCTATTAGCTTATATGCACTTCTCATGATCATTACTTATCTGTTAATGCCTACATGATTACATAAGTGTTACACCTCAGAATTTTGGGTGTTGTGCGGTGAATAGACTAATGCGAGTTAAGGTGTATATGATGCCCCTACAAGTGAGAAGGGATATTTAATGATTCTAATTAAGATTCCAAAGACATTTGAGGCGAGAGAAGAAAGCTCGTTGGAGAAGTTAAGGTAGAAAGTGCCTTACCCCGTGTACAAATGTACCAGCAGGTATTCCCGGTAATTTACGAGGTTAGAAGTTGAACGAATCGAATCGACACAATCTGAACTGATTCAAGAAATTCTGTAGACACCATTTAGTATCGATGGGTCATCGACTCGTCGACAGATCGTCGACCCACTCAGGCATATTCCAGTCCCGACTATAAATAGACGACCCTTGTTCATAATTTTCAGATTTCACTTTCTTTTCAACTCTTGAAACCTCTAGAATATTCCCCATATCATATTAGTACATATCCAAGAGAAATCAAGGATTAAACACCAATAATCAAGGAAATCAAGCGGGAAAGAATGTTCACTAGGGTTGATAGAAGCCAAGAACCTCTTGGGTGGTGAAGTTGGACTTTTCTCTAGTGGAGTATTTTCATCCAAAGACCATTCCTATGTGATCAAAGGTGAGTTTCACATTTAAATTCATGTTACTAAGAATATTGAGTAGTTGAAAGACTTGGATTATGGAAGAAAGTAGAGTATGAAGTTCAAATATAGAAATAGTGGAATTCTTGAATGGTAACTTGACTTGAGTCATAGTTCTTGACATACCATGAGTGTAATCTTGTTGTGAATGATGCAAATGATGTTAAAGGAGTGTTATATGATAATGAATATGAAATTATGTTACAATTATGATTATGGGTGACTTTGAAAGGGAATGTTGGGAATTGAATAATGTTTAACTTGATGAAGTTTATCGATTGTAATATCGTGGGTGTTATTATTGACGCTTGGGAGTTGTTTATTATATAGAGAAGGTTGTTGGAATGAAGGAAACGCTGCCCAATTTTCGTTAGCCTTAGTTGTTTTAGTTGAGGCCTAAGTATGTTTCCGGTTATCTAATCTTCGTACTCTTGAATGTAGAATCGTCAGCTTGGAAGGAGAACGCTAGTTGTTGAGGAGACGTGAAGGTATGTAAGGCTAGCCTTTTCTTTTCTAAGGCATGATTCCTATAACAAGATTTCCTCTGTCTTTCCATGACTTCCTTACATTCCAAAAAAAATTACAAGTCCATGATTACTAAGAGCTTCTCATGAGATAGAGCTAAGAGATGTGTTATGAATATGATAATGATAATGATGAATCTATGTCCAGAGATTTTAAAGCTCATGATGTGATGCTCATCATTTTTACATGATTCCTTGATGTTATTCATTGTTGGTAGTCTCTCCTTATAATGCTAGTTCCTTCAAGGTGAGACATGACGATTATGATTATTCCATAAAATAATCGGAGGTTACCGACCTTACGTCACCTCGATAGAGTTACGACTTTTACTTGAGCTCCTATGCATGCTTCAGGTAAAGTATATGATGATAATTACACCATGCCTAGTGTCACACCCCGACTTAACTAGGGTGTGATGGGCACCCGACCCCGTGTACGGAGCCGAGCGAACCCGCTAACTCTTATTACACATATGCACTCTTTGGATTCTTAAGACAAAATGAAGTAAAATACATAGTAGTTTTTTTTTCTGAAAATCCTTTCGTCATTTCTCAAAGTAAATACAGTTTGAAAACATGAGGGCTACGTATAATAAAACACGTCAATCGGTGAGACTCTTTTAAAGCCGACACCTTAGACCCGACTCTTTGTCGCAAAGTCTCTAACCGTAATCATGGACAGAGCACGTGTGCGGCGACTCGGCTACACTCCGTGGCCAAATGGAGCCCAACCATTGGAACATCTTCTATCCTGGCTTCTATCCGTACGGGTGTACCGCGTGGCATGAACGCAGCCCCACGAAGAAGGGGTCGGTACGAGCAATGTGCGAGTATGTAAGACATGAACGGTAACAACGTAGTAAAAGCTGTACATATGAGACGGATCATGTGTAAGACGGTAACTTTTGTGCGGAAGTAATAACTATGAAGCGTGGACGGTACCACGGTATAGAGGAGCAACTTTGTACATGTGAGTGCCACTCGGGGCGAGACCATGCACGCTTGGCTTTTCCTTTTCTTATTCGAACACGGTGTTTCTTGTTTTTGTACTTAGAAAACGAGATACTTTTTTAGGAAAAAGATTTTTTTTTACCTGCCCCGGTACGGACGCGATTCATCGGCTCTCCCCAACCCCCCCTCCCCAACGATTATTTAAGTATATCATATTATATATATATATATCACGGAAAGGCGCCGCGTGCGGCGTCCCGCTAAATCCCGCGTCGGGATGATAAGCAAAAAATCGGTGGACACGGTTACTTACTACATTCCCCACATATACGGTGTATACCGGTACATTCATCGATTATCGGGTATTATATATATATTATCATATAAACAATTAAACGGCATGCATGGGAGTCCAAGGAAAAGGCCGTAACGCTATCGGAGTGACGTAAGGTCGGTGACCTCCGATTTTATTATGAAATGATCATGGGCGCTTTTATCTCACCTTGAAGGAACTAGTAGTAAGGCGAGACAATTAATGGAAAGCAATATCATGAGAAAGTACAACGTAGGATCATAGGGCATCGTTCGTGTACTTAGAATCTTTAAAGGAAAACACTATTCATGAGTAGAGCGAGTGATTCAAGAAATAGTTTAACGTTCTCATCTCGCTTGTTCGGAATCATAGACTTGGAACCTTTATTCATAGAATCATCATTTTTCATCATAGAGTCATAGTCGTCGTCTTAGTCATTAAGGCTTGCAATATTGTAAAACTTAGTTTTTGGAGAAAAACGAGTATTTTGGAAAAACATTTGTAAACTTTTAGGAAGGAAAATCATGTTTTGGAATCGAGGGATTTGTAAAAACAATTATTATTTAGTAGTCAGAGTAATAACCAAAAACTTTCCTTAACTATGGAATGAAAGTAAGTCAATGGGTCAATAAGGGAGAGTTCGGAAATAGTGGGCCCACCTCGAGTCAAATGAGGCGGCATATCAAATTTACGTATATTACAGTTCATAGCGTCACTTGAGAGGGTCTTAGGATAATCGAATCCTATTTGTGTAAGTTACGGATGTTTGAGAAGTTTTCCAACATTTTATGCAAGTTCTAATTCAATTCTCTTTGAATGAATAGTAACTAGTTTTCAATCTCGGA
>NC_081349.1:59818752-59868479 GCF_029784015.1 Lycium ferocissimum | reverse complement strand
TGATAATACGAACACATGAAAGAGGTGAAGTTTTGATCTAATTGCCATCCCATGAGAAAGACATGACATTCGAAAACATAAAAGCAAAAAAGCATCAGAAAAGTGTATCATTTTCGTATCTTGCAAAAAAACTTTTCTCACTCCCATATACTCCATCCGTATCAATTTATATTTATATGGAATCGCTGGAATTTCGAGAGTCAATCAAATTTTTCTTTGACCAGTATTTTTTTATGTCTTTTAAATATCTTATGCTGTTAATTATTGTAATTTATAATATTTTTTCATAGTTTCCAAATATATAAATTTTATGTCAAAAAACGTAAAGCTTCTATGTTCAAACTTAAAAATTTGAATCTCTAAATTTCAACTATGCCACATAAATTGAGATAGAGGAATATCATTTCCGTATCTTGCAAAAAAACTTTTCTCACCCCATATATATTTTACCAAGATTTCCTGACAATTGTACTTTTATCAAGACAAGATGTGCATGTTCCTCGTTTACATTCTTTCTCTTCTCTATATAAAGCCTCATCTCATATCTCTTTTTCCTTCACCAAAATCACCTTCTTAAAAATGGCTACATTTTTTGGCCCTGGTGACTTCATTTTCTTGTTCATAATGAGTCATTTAATGTCCATAATAGACAAGTTGAGGCCTAGTTGGAACCCTTCAATTCCTCATGAACTTCTTTCCCTTGATATTGCAGCTAGGCTTAGAACAGACTCAAATTCCACAATGGCAGCTTCAATTGATTTTGGAAAAATTGTTCAAGAAACACCAACTGCAGTTCTTTACCCTTCCTCGGCGAACGATATAATCGGTCTCATAAAATTCTCCTACAGTAGTGCTACAAGAAACCCTTTTTGTATTGCAGCAAGAGGGCATGGGCACTCAGTGAGAGGACAAGCAATGGCAAGAAATGGGGTCGTGGTGGATATGAATTCTTTGAAGAATAATAATAATGACAAAAATAATGGAATTAGGGTTAGTTGGGATGCTTCATTAGGGTTTTATGCAGATGTTGGAGATGAGCAACTATGGATTGATGTTCTAAATACTACACTGGAGAATGGTCTTGCACCTGTGTCATGGACTGATTATTTGTACCTTAGTGTTGGTGGCACTATTTCTAATGCTGGAATTAGTGGCCAAACTTTTCGGTTTGGTCCTCAGATTAGTAACGTTCATGAGATGGATGTTATTACAGGTAGATATAGTTTTATGTTGTACATTTCCTTTATTAAGTTTGTTTTATGTTTTCTTGAGCCGAGAGTCTATCGCAAATAGTCTCTACCCCACGAGATAGGGTAAGGTCTGTGTACACCTACCCTCTATAAACGCCACGATGTGGGATCTTAGTGGATATGTTGAGGTACCACTTGCAGTCCTGTGTGGTCTTTTATTAATAACACCTAAAAAAAAAAAAAGTACAAACTGAGGATCTCTTCCTAGCATGTAAATAACAAGAGCTTGCAAGAATAAAAAATTCTAAGGACCGCCATTATTCTAATTTACGTGATATAACTTAAAAGGGATTGATACAGAGTTCAATAAGAAAATGAAGGCTTTTAGAATTTGTGTGGTTAATTATAAAAACTTCTCATTTAGGAAAAAATGAAAAGTATAAAGTTAATTATTTTTTAATTTAGAAGTGTGTTATTCTTTTTTAACCGAACTAAAAAAATATGTCTATATACCATAAACTAGATGGAGCAATAATTTTTCAAAGTAATGTAACATACTCTCATTAAGACAATTTATTTTTAAGAGGTTTTGCAAAAGTTACTCTTTGCACCCAGTATGTTTTTTCCTTTTATCTTTTCCATCCTTTCTGACTGCTTTAAGATAAATTTCATTGGAAGTAAATCAGTAATGTAAATTGTAAGTAGTTACGTAATGTGAAGATTTTCTCCTGCAAAATTTTGTCAAGTTTATAAGCATGTTACATATGGGATCACCACGTGAGGTTCTTTTAGAAAAAGTGTAGATACACACGGGGGCGGAGCCAGCCCTTCGGGTGTGGGTTCAGCCGAACCCAATAGCTTTTGTCTGAATTATATATTTGTATTAAAAGTTTTGTCAAATATGTATAAATTATTAATTAATTCCCGGTAACTTTAAAGAATTAGAACTCCGAACCCACAAGCTTCGAATCGTGACTCCGCTTCTGGATACACATACACTATATCTACTCATCACTGTTATTTTTTCTATGTAAAAGGATGTGTGTCTAGCATTTATTGGATAAATTCATATTCTTGGAGAAGATTCAGCTTTTTCACCTGGAAGATCTTGTAGGATCACCCTTTATATAAATGTGTAAGGAGAATCTACACTTAGTTGCATGTGATATGTACATTTCCAAGTAATTTCTAAATCACAGAGCTTAGGGAAAAGTCCACTATTGCATAGACAATATGCAGTTAATATATTTAACTGTACAAGTGTTCAATTTTTGTGTCTGCTTTGGTTCAGGTAAAGGAGAATTTGTGACTTGTTCCAAGCAGACGAATTCAGAGCTATTTTTTGCAGTTTTAGGAGGCTTAGGGCAGTTTGGAATCATAACCAGGGCAAGAATTGTCTTAAACAAAGCACCAACTAGAGTAAGTATTATACTCCCTCCGGTTCAATTTATATGAACCCATTTGACTGGGCACGACATTTAAGAAAGAGGGAAGACTTTTGAAATTTGTGTGACTGTAAGTCATTCATAAAGTGAATTTGTTTCCAAATTAGGAAAGAGGTCATTCATTTTGATACGGACTAAAATAAATAAGTTCTCAAACAAATCAAAAACGAGAGAAGATACATGCTTTTCCATAGATTTCCCTAGATTAGAATAATGCTCTTCTTTTCTTGGTTTTTTTCTGGCGGAATACTGAAAGACACCCTAAACTTGACGCGTTTTATTCAGATCCCCCTTAAATTATGTCTGGTCCTAATTACCCTTTTGTACTTGGCTTTTTTTATAATCGTTACCCCTCAAACAATAACTGGTCCTAAAGACAGGGGTAATTAGGACCATTTATTGTTTGAGCTGGAACGATTATAGAAAAGTCAAGTACAAGGGAGTAATTAGGACGAGACATAGTTTAAGTGGGATCTAAATAAAACAAGTCAAATTTAGGGGAGATTTTAGGTGCTCTGCCTTTTTTTTTTTCCAGATGCAGTTACTAAGATTTTACCTTTGTTGTAATGTAGGTGAAATGGGTGAGAATATTGTATGCTGATTTCTCAAAATTCACAAAAGACCAAGAACATCTGATCTCAATAGAGGGCCTGGACTATGTAGAGGGATCTCTGATGATGAATCACACTCCAAATAACTGGAGATCTTCCTTCTTCTCACCTTCCAATCAAACAAAAATGGATTCCTTGTTGTCCAAAAATGACACGATCTACTGCTTAGAAATGGTCAAGTACTATGATGATCAAAATGATAACACAGTTGATGAGGTATTATTAATTACTGCTTTGTATCTTGTTATCTTGCTGTCATATTTTTCTTGCAACCCTACTTCAAAAACTTTTTTGTGGCAAGGGTTTATTGGAAACAATCTCTCTACCCTACAAAGGTAGGGGTTTAAGATCTCCGTACTTTTTACCTTTCGCAAACCCGACTTATGGAATTACACTGAATATATTATTGTTCTTTGTATCAGCACCGAAAGTGATCAACCTTTTATGCAGGAAATGAAGAAATTACTTGAAGGGTTAAACTTTATGCCTGGATTCATGTTCACAAAAGATGTAACATTTGTAGATTTTCTGAATAGAGTAAGAAGTGGGGAGATAGAGCTGAAATCAAAAGGTCTATGGGATGTTCCTCATCCATGGCTCAATCTCTTTGTACCAAAATCCAGTATCATGGATTTCAATGCTGGTGTCATTGTGGACATAATTCTCAGACACAACAAGGCCATAGGGCCCATCCTTGTCTACCCAACAAGCAGGAAAAAGTACTCACCTCTAAATCTTACTTTCATAATATTATATATTGGCGGTGTAAAGAACTTTTATCTTATTGGATATTCGGAACCCGTTTGTCCATAAAAATTCACTTTTTTCGAAATAATTTAATTACTTTATTACAAATCAGTATTTAGCCATGAAAAATTCTAAATTCAACTTGAAGTTGAATTCTGAATTTGAAAAACAACTTATAATCTGTTTTCTAAATGCATTTCATAATTCTAAATAAATGCTCTCATCTCTCCTTTGCAAAAAAAATATAACCAAAACACAACTCCAACTTCAAAAATTCTAAATAAAATTTAAAATATTTTATTCTTATGACCAAACACCTACTTAACCAGTTAATCTGATATATGTACCCAGTAATTTTTATTCTTTTTCATGTTACTAATCCATGTTTTATGAAGTATTTACATATACTTATCTTTTAGATGAACTAGTAGTATCAAAATACACTATTAGTGTATAGAAGTTAACCTCTTGATGATTAATCTAAAGTAGAACTAATATTTTACTTTAAAATGGCAGGTGGGATGATAGAATGTCAGCAGTGATACCAGAAGAGGATACATTCTACTGTGTGGGGCTATTGTATTCTAGTGACTTTGATGACTGGCAGATATTGGATGGCCTAAACGAAAAAATGTTAAAGCACTGTGATAAAAACGGCCTCAAAATCAAGCAGTATCTTCCACATTATAAAACCAAGGAAGATTGGATGAGACATTTTGGTGAAAAGTGGAACACTTTCCAACAGAGAAAAATCCAGTTTGATCCTAAGATGATTCTGTCACCAGGACAGAGAATTTTTAATTAGTTCTTTTTAGTAAGGGCAGGAAAAGAAAAGGCCACGGTTTTGTGCTGGGATAAAAGTGTGCATACAAGACAAATTAACGTCTTGTATTTTTTGATTTAGTAGAAACTCTAAATGTGGGTAAATTTTTTTGGTCTATGCATTAATTTTATTCGGCTACATGTGAAAATAATGTACTCTAATTAGCTAGCTTTTCGTTTGTAGTAAATCCTTCTGATTTTAACGAGGTTGAGAAAATGAAGAAGTTCTTCTTTTATTGATCTTTGTCAATTCCAACCAACCAAAACGAAAAAGAAAAAATCGAATACTTTCTTTTCCTTTACAGAAATTTCGACAATAATGATGAGATTCATTTTTCACCCCAGGGGCACACTATGATGAATGTAAACTTTATACTAAAAATACTATCGTTTAACTAAACTGTATGGCTGCACCTCCTTCTTTTTCATTTTTTGATATTAAAAAATAGTTTGATAGAACAAGAGAAGGTAAATGAAGGATTAAACTTAGGCGGTTCCTTTGCAAATGATCACTTTTTTCAGTTCCAACAGAAATTTTTTATATTTGTCCTGAATATTGAGTTTGGTAGATTATGGTTAGCAACCATTGTTTAGCCTAAAATCAGTAAAATCTGTTTATTAGAAAAATCAGTTTGAACGAGGTCTAAAGCAATGTAATTAATCTAGATAATATTTATCCATTGATAACAGGGGCGGATCTATGTAGTAGCGTGGGAGTGCCACGTCACCCGGACACCTCTATTGAAACTATGTATATATTGTAACGGTTCACATTTTTGCGGGCTGGTTTAGCGGTCGGAAAAGCTACTTCGAACTCGTTGGTGCTCTTTCGGACTTTGTTTTAAAAGAGTCGCCACCTAATTTTTAGGAAATTAGGAAAACCAGTTTTGAAGGGTTTATTCATATACCGTGAAAAATTCTTCTTAATCCAAAGTTCTAGGTAAGGGTTCCGGTGATCCCCTAGGGAAGGTGTTAAGCACTCTAGTATTAAGGTTCCGTACTATACAGTTGACCTTCGAATTTCAATGTGTGAGTATTTGCATGAACTGTTTGTTTGGTGTTTATATTCCCGAAAAGTCTGTCATTTTGCATATCATTTTTTGAAAAGAATTGAATATATTCCCTTTACATATAGGGTATTTAGGCTTGGATTTATAATATCTGGATAAAATTAGCTCTTTTCATATATAAGGATAATAGTGGTTTTTGTAAATATAGAAAGTCTTTTAAAAGTGTGAGATGAATAAATTTATTCATGCTAGACTCATACATTGTTCGGGTCCGTTTAGTACATTTTTAGAACACCCTTATCTAAACTTATATGTTTATAAATATTTTACGCAGATTTATTTACAAGAGTTTGATTTATATAATCAATTGACTTGTGGGTTTTGAAATTTGCCAAAAACTATTTATAGCGTAGCAATAATGTTTTAGACATGGACTTTGGCCCAAACTTATATTCTCCTTTTTCTGAAAAAATGGTTAGTAAAACTTACACAAATAACTACCTTTTAATAGCTTTCAACTAGTTATAGCTACAAGTTGAAGATTTACAATTCGTAGCTGCTTTTGGCTGTATTTCAGTTATATCTCGCATTTTTGAAATACAGTGAAATATAGCGAAATACAGAGAAATACAAAACACGTTAGAGTAAATTTAGGCTCTATTTTTGGAACATATTTTTAAAAAAAAATTCTGAGAGAAAAAATAGGCTATATTTTTTTAACATAATATTCTTTTCCTTTTTAAATAGTAAGTCAAATTAAATCAACCATATTTCACACAAATCACTGAAGAGTAAAATCAGGCCCTATTTATGGAACAGTTTTTTTTTTTTTTTTTTTAAATTATGGGATTCAATTTAAAACTTCCCATAAATCACGCATAACGATTGTTCTTCTATAAAAGCTTACGAATCTCTCTCAACTTTTATCACAATCAAAATTTTTGAATTAAAAAACTACTAAAGATCTAAAAACTTCCAAATACAGAAAAATATACACTGAAATATAATGAAATATGGTTAATTGTTTGAGAAATATAAAGTTGTAGTATGCGTATATACAATGGAATACAATGAAATATATCAGAACTGTTTCATAAACTAGAAATACAAAATGCAAAAATACATTGAAATACAGTGAAATAATGTACTGAAATACACTGAAATATACTGAAAATTAAATATACTGTTTGTTAATACACTGAAATATACTGAAATATTTTATCAAACGCTTGGTGGGCATGAAGCTCCACAACTCTCATCAATGGTGTTCCCATGGGAAAGAAGCGAGTCATCTCAGATTGCTACAAAAAGGACGTTATCCGGAGATAAAGACTTTCAAATGGACTAGTTAATAAAGCTTCACTCCGTCGTCCTTCACTGTTGTTAGAGCTCTTTTTTTCACTCCGTCATCGACCATGGCTCTTTTTAATAAAACTTCACTCCGTCGTCGACCATGGTTGCTGCTACTACTGTAGGATTCTTCTGATTTGTAAGAGAAAATGAGATCTAGGGTAGGTGATGGAAGAGAGAGAGAAAGAGGGGTGAGGGAGAAAATAAATTTGGTAGGTGAGAAAAAATCGATTTAAAAGACTAGGAGATGGAACGGAGAGAGAAAGAGGGGTGAGGGAGAAAATAGATTTGATAGGTGAGAGAAAAATAATTGGAAAAAAAAAATTGTGGGTAAGTGGGAGAGAGGTACCTTATTTTTAGGAAAATACATGCAGTTACAAAAACAAGTTATAGATGGTAATTTGATAAATAATTAAGCTACAAAATATAATTAAAAAAAAATAGCTATTACTAATAAATAAGTCTTAGAGGTAGTTATGGGCCGTAAATTTTCCAAATGGTTATGGGTTGTTGGTTTCTGGCCCAAAATCTCACTTCTTTCTTTAGCTACTGGGCTCAGCCCAAAACATACTTTCGCTTATCTTTTTTCCGAAAAAAATTATTTAAGTTGGGCCTAAAAATATAATATTTGGGTTGGGCCTTAGCCCTCAAAAACTCTATCTTTTGCCTGAATTATTTCCAGAAAAAATGTATGTTTTGATACACAAATATGCCACATATGCATATGTTTTAGAAATCATTTTCCATCTAATTTTTGCCCAAAGAAAGAACTCATTTCTGATCATTTTTTAAAGCGTAGCATTTACACCTATTTTCTCTGCCTGGACTGAAAAAAGAGTTTTTTGAGAACCGAATCTACAACTGGGAAAACGCTCTTCTATATTTTTAAAAAAAAATAAAGTTTGAGCCTGGTTTTAGAAAAAATGATAACAACATATATTTTGGTAAGGATGAAACTAATCCTCTCTATTCCTTTACAGTTTAGCCGTTTTTATTCTTTTGAAAAATGTTTATACTAATTTGGATTTTGAAAATCACGTTGGGGGCCTAAGGTCGAACTAAACGGCATATGCACCGTTCACCTAAGATGCCTAGTACAAACATAAATGATTCCAATAACAATGTGAGTTTTTACAATCATACAAATACAACACTTCAATCAAAATGAGGCTAGCATACTGAAATTTAAGGAGAAGGAGACATATGTTAGGGGTGTACCAAACCCGCTAAAAGACCATTTTTACCCATGGTTGGGCCTTCATGCCATTCTCACCCATGGCTGGGCCTTCAATAATATTAGCTTCCCCTTTCCCTTCTTGGACTTAACAGTTTTTGAAAGAATATTCCTATTGGGTCTTTCGCCCAACACGCTGGTGGACTCTGGCCCAAATGGTTGTGCAGTAGGAGAAAAGGAAAAAGAAAAGGAATCGAATTAGTCTATGTTAGGTGATCCTAATACTAACATAACTATACATATACATCCTATTTTATTATAAGTGCACAACTAAAGACTTGATCATACACTATTGCTTCACTGGAAACTCCAAATCATACCATACTAATGGGAAAAGGTTGTCACCACCTTTATTTCCGACATGGCACAAGTTCCAAGGGGTTTCATGAACCCCAGGCATGGCTGGATATCGGGGAGTTGCTAGACCTATCCCCTAAACCACCTCAAACTCTCAAAACCCAGTGTTGCCATAGTATACAATCAGAGTCCCAAAGTTGTGCACAAGCATCATCTCATGGGAAGTAGTTCACATACAAGTAACATTAAAATAAATTCAAAATCATGACAAAGACTGAGGCAGGTATTGTAATACAATGAGGCATATAAAATAATATAACAGTTTCAAGGTACTTAGTCAAATAAGTGGCATAAAAAAATCATACTCTTTTATTTGTGTATACATACTAACCATAATTGGCCCATCCTTTGAAATATACATAGTATACCTATGATATACACATGGTATGTGTATACCAAGTGTATACCATGTATATATTCCCCTTCCTTTTATTAACCTGTATATATATTTTGTGTATATCCACACTCTTATGTGTTCAACTTTAGACCTCAAGATTACTTTATTCACTTAATCAACCTTTTCCCCTTAAAACAATGTCCAAATATATAACTCAAAGCTGATTCAAGTCTAATTTAATCCCTATACTTCTCAGCTAAATGATTCATCTATTTTCCATATTAATAGTCTATATAGTAGTAAGTGAGAGCTGCTTAAATGTAATAACAGAAACACATCAGGGAGATACAGATAAAGAGAAAAGATCCTATAATTTTAGGATCACCATGACAAGGTTAGAACACCAAAAAGTCCGAAACTTGGAATAACATTGACTGAACTGAGACTGTACAGCTTTATATTATCAGGAAAAGACCACAGAAAAGAATCTTTGTTTTAATACAATAGTAGTAAGAACACATTACAACAAGGCTTCATGTACTTGAGATAGACAGGAGAAGGGATCAGCTATGTATGTCACCAAGTCTCACAAAAGAAAGGAATATCATGAAGTTTAACACAATTCTTAGCAACTCCGTATTTTAGCTCCTAACAGGACACTTATTATCTATAGTCTTAAACTAGTTCATTTATCTTTAAAGGAAGGCAAAGATCACCCTCTAGAAACAACCAGTTCCCTTATTCTTGACTTCCTAAATTACCTCTAGACCTTTAAACAAGCTAATTTTCCTGAACCTTTTTATCTTCAACCCTCTGGTAAAATGATGAGATTTAAGGAAAGCCAATATTCCCTCAAGACAGGAATGCCCCCATGGTCCATAGGCTGATCATGACATCCCTCATTTGGGGGGTAGATACTATGAGTCAAGGTAGGCTTGGCTCTTCCCTGCCCCCTCTTTGAGGTGTCTTGAAAAGACCATCCTAAGCCAAGTGGTTCACACTGCCTTTAAGAGCACTCACCATATCCCTAAATAACAACATCAAACCAATTACAGTCTAACACTACTCATTTTTTAGAACACAGATATAGTACTCAATTGTTTCATCTCCATAATTCTATACATGATAGGATTCTGAATAACTCCAACAGCATAGGATCAAACCTTACCAGACAGAGTACAACTTTACCCTTTTTACCCAAGTTACCCTAAAATGCCTACTAAAGTCTAAGTGCCATAGTTCAGGTTTACGGACAAAAGGTTCTTACCAACCTTAGATTAACTAAATTCCCTTTTCCTAAGCTCAAACCAAGGTTAGTACATCACATAAATAAGCCCACACATAAATGCATCATATAAGTTTTAAACATATTCATCATGAAACAAACAGAAAAGCAAGCAGGTTAAACCTCAAAAAAAGAAACATGGATTCAGACACTAGTGAGTAACTTACCTCTTTAGTGCTTAGTTAATAGCATTTTCAATCCCCTTAATTATGACAAAATGTGACAGACTCTTACCTTTTGTTTTAACTTAGTTTTAAATGATCATTAAATCTCAAGAATTCCCCCAAGGCATGACAAACCATTCTTGACCAATCCCAAAATCTCAATGAATCCCACAGTCATGAGAACAAGGTTTAGGAAGGCAAGGAAGCCTCAGGGTCCTGAAAGAGAAACAGGATAAGGTGAGGTCATCACCTTCCCATCCCTCTCCTGAACCTTACTTTCAGTAAAAAGGGATTAAACGCCCCACTGGTCACTACCTCCAGTTCATGCCTAAGATCACTTTTTACTCTCCGAAGGCAACCCCAACCCCCTTACCTTATTCCCATACCTAATGACAATCACCAAGAACTTATGGACAAGATTAGTTTGACACTGCCCTTAAACTGAATTTCATCGGGACCCCTAATTGACCACATAAGTTAGCAGCTTCTAATCAACTCAGTTTAGGGTCCTAACTATGTAAGGCCAATTTGAATTCCTTTAGACATTAACATATTGAGAAAGTTGAACATTTAAATCACTTAAAAGCTTAAGTTCAGACTGAACATCAACCTTCAGACTCAAAACAACTCCTTTTCCAATTGATCAATCATTTTCAAGTAGTTAAGGGCACATCAGGACTCAAATCATCTTTTTAATCCTTTTAGACTTCTTTAGAAAATTCAAGCATGAATTAGATATAAAAAGAGAAAGTCTGATAACATGAATGTCAAGGCTGAACTCTATTCAAATGAAACAAACATGACACACAATCCTGCTAGTGGCATCTAGGTATTCTACTTCATTTTAAATTATTTCTACAGCTTCATGGACCTTCATTAGCTCTTAATGAACCATTTAAGAACCTGTTATCTCATGAATGAACTTGAATCCCAAAACTTCATTTTTTAGACTTCTATATCACATTCTAGGGTGTTGTTGTTTCAAACTACCCTTAATGTATAACATACAACTACTCAAGATTATTTGACTAATCCAAACAGATTCAAACAGACTTGGATAGATTCAGACCCACACAAATGCAAGCAGACCCTACTTATCCTAACTCTAATACTTTAAACACATCAAAGACCCCTATAAGTATACATGGATCCCTTAAGCTTTATTTGAGTTTAATCATGACCCTTTATTGGTTTACACTAATTATAATTCATACATCCAATTAACACAGGCAGAGCACACAGGCATATGAAAGTAGGTTGAAGAGTCAAGTTTGACATAGTCTCATCCAAGAAAAAGCAAATGCCTCAAATGATTTAAAATATATCATCACAGTACTTTAGCTTCTAATGCATTCAAATAGGATTAATGTTGATTTAGAAGTTCACTAAATTATTATCAGGACTCATTTAATCACACTCTTGTCATATTTAAGTATTGAACAACCAAAATAGGAAACCTCAACATCCAATAAAGTACACAAAGCCTGTTTTAACCATATCTATAGAAAAAATATCAATACATTATTTGAAATTCATACACTCAGTCTATATCAACAACTACTTACTAATGTCAAACATATACTTTGAAAATAAAGGAAGTAATCTCCACATCCAAACGAGCTAATGAACTTTAAACATCATCCAAGCAGCACATTCATTTAGTTGAACCAAAAGGCAATACAACAACTAACTAACATTAACAAGGCACTATCATATAAACTAACTTCTAAACAGTAACAAAATAAGTAAAAGATAGAATGTTACCTTTTATTAGTGCAGCCTTGGTCAAAAATGAATTTGAAAGCCCTCTGTGCTTCCAAGAAACACACCCAGCCACACAGACTCAAAAACAAAAGAAAGAATGAATTTTTAAACTTAGAAAAAAACCTCAAACTAGTCGAAGTCTTAAATTTTTTTTACTTAAGAGGCTTGAAATTTGAAGTTTCTAGCCTTCTTTTAATTCCTCCAATTTTTCTGACCTCTGAAAAACTCTTTTTAAACCTCTAACTTTCAAAAACTCAAACTTTTTCTCCCAAAAAGACCTCTTCCCTTGTGAGGGGTTGGGATTCTATTTATAGAACCCCAAAAATTGTTCAACTCTCCAAAAACACCGATGTGGGACAAACATATTTCCATAAAAATGAACTTTCAAATCGAATCTACGTCTCAAATGACTCCTCAAACACATGAACAGCCAAAACTGAACCTCATTTGGTTCGATCTAGACCTTTCAACCCCAACCAATGGAAATCAAGCAAGGTACAACAATAAAGCAGGTAAATCACAGAACAATAAAGCAAAATAAAGCAAAAATACGATTCATTACCGTGTTTGGATTAAAATTCGTGAAATCGAGTGAAACATTAAATGTTTTCACTACAATAGACATGAAAAAGTTGTGTTCATCTGCTACACTCTGTAATTTTGCCATTTTTGGCAGAGAGAGAAGAGGGAAAACTCGAGGCGGCGCTAGGGTTTCATAGAAAAGAAAGAGAGAGAAAAGGGAGAGGGAGGGGGGGGGGAGGGGGTGTGTGTAAAGAGTTTGTTTGGAAATGAAAATGAAAGAAAGGGGCATATACCCGCTTATCAGTATAAGTGATTTAGGCCGAGTCACAGCCTGGCTTGGGCTGGACCCGGTCCAGACCTTAAGGGATTAAAAAGGCTGGCCCTTTTCTTTTGTATACATATATATGTATACTAAGTGTATACATGTATATGTCTACCTGGTGTGTGTGTGTGTGTCTATATATATATATAAAAAGACAATTAAATAAAGATTAAAATTGATGATACTTTAATTATAGATAAAATTTAGGACATAATTACCTTATTAAAATAGTTAAAAAAACCTGGCCAATTATGTTAATGGGCTTAAAATTATGAATATGGCCCTGATTTTGACCAACTAATTACTTCAATTATGGCCAAATTTGGCCTTAATTGATTTTAATTTAGCTGGTTATTTTCAATTATGGCCATATTTCGCTTAATTAGCAGGTTTAAAAATTAAATTGCATTAATGACCTTAATTAATTTAAGCCAATGAATTTGGTTATTTCAATCAAGGCCACTAAGAGGCTAATTTTGCAAAAATGACCCCAATTTCCTTGAATCATGAATTGGTCAAATTTATTGTGGCCATAACAAAATAATTAAATAATTTAAACATCAATTTGCAATAAGGACCACTTAATTAACTAATTAAAATTTATAGGTAATTATAAATAAATTTTGACAAATCACACAATTATGCAAAACTAAAGATTAAAGGGTGAAATGGTCAATTATTTAAATTACTCAAACGCCATGGATTAAAGGGAATAAAGTATTTGCTAATTTTGATTTTTGACAATTTTAACAATTAAATGAATGATTATTATTTTGTTAAACCAAATGCCATCTTTTTCTTTGATTAAATCAAATAAGTATCTTATAAATGTCATAACAATACAAATTAATTTCTAAACAACTTTATGATGTCATGAAGAACCTTTCACCAATTTAAAGGAGCAAAAAATTGTTCTGAACAATTTATAAAAAATCATTGAAACCTTTTAAAGTGCATAGCCTATTTTACTCATTTTCCAAGGACTCTGAGTAATCATGATAAATTATGGGAGGTCAAAAATTAGATGTCAACATATACATGTATAAGAAAAGTTATAAAATCTAATATTGCCAGTCGGAGCAACAATGTAGTCCATGGTGCCCTTTGGTTAGTCGCCTGGTTTTCCACCCCAGTGACACCAGTTCGACTCTCTGCTACTACAATTTTAAAATTTTTTTAAAAACATTTTACTTTCGTCACTTGCGCCAACTTGATAACTAATTGTAATAACACTCCCTAACCTTTTTTCTTTACTAATTTTCATTGGCTTTCTTTTTCTTCCTTTTTTTTTTTTCCTTACCGGAACTTGGTAATATACTTAACAAATGAATAAGTCTTTATTTAACTTTTCTGGACTCGTACCATTTTTCTTCCTTTTTATTTTAAGTATAAAATATTACTCCATAGTTAGATAGTAATTAGTTTTCTTCTTCCAAAAAACACTTCCTCTTCTCCCAAATCTTCTCCTCTTTTAGTCAATATTTTAATAATTTTCCCTACTGCCCCAACTTCTCTTCCGTTGTTGTTTCTTATCTTTAATCTTACATGTTATTATATTTTATTTAAATGGTTTAACAAAATGCAAAATAAAATTGTATATATATGTTGAGTCTTGGTTCATGCAGATTTAAAAAGAAATTTTCTTTATGTTATACTCCCTCCGCATCATGGTACCTTTTTGATTTTGAGATTCAACGAGTCTTATTTTGACTGCAATTTTTTCATGTATCTTTCAAATATTTTGAATTATTAATTTTATTGACTAATAGTACTTTTTACGTGGTTATCAATTATGTAAATTTTATTTTAAAAAACTTAAAGATTTAATGTCTGAATTCATGGTCAAAATGAAATTTTTTTTATTCTTGAAATGCGAATTGTGCCACATAAATTGGGACAGAGGCAATGGAAAGTATGTTTTTAAGCTTGAGTGAGCGTGTTTTTTTATATAATATTTTGAATAATATTTGTCTATGTAAATCGAAAAGACAATAACCCGAACCGCAATCCTAAGCTGAATACACCGATCAAATGCTTACTCTATTTGGACCTTGCAAATTGCAATCATTTATAGCAGAGTGGCACCCGGAATATCCAAATTCTAGATCCACCTCTGCTTGATAATGTTGATGAAGCAGTAAAATAACATTCAAAAATATAGAACTTAATAATTGACAATAAATAAATGATGAATAATAATAGAGAGAGATTTTATTGGATCAGGCTAGGGGTGGGCATGGTATGGTAGATAGCGATTACCATACCAAAATCGAAATTTTTTATGCCGTGGTTTTGTTATTATGATATTTGGTACGGTACTTGGTATGAATTTTAAAAAAGTTCAAAATTCGATATGGTATTCGGTATTTATAAATAATATACCGAAATACCGAATACCATACCGAAGTATATAGTTACATATACAAGTCATATATATTAGTATTTTAATACTAAAAAATATATAAACAAGTATTAATACAAAATTAATTATTTAAACGTTGGAAATTTGATTAATCTATGTTAATTGAAATGCCCTTTTGTGTAATTGATTTACGAAGGGGATTAATTGTGCTTCTTTTGAATATATTTACATGTGTAAGGTGTTGGTACAATATAATTGAGACGTTTTTTGAATAGCTGAAGTCGTAATTATCTATTATATAAGTATATGTAGGTCTAAGTCGAATAAACTATGATTACCGATTTACCATACCGAAAAATACCGAAACCGAACTTAAAAATACCGAACCATACCGAATTAATTTGGTATGGTAATGTTATAGTATTTTTAAAAATCGAAAATCGAAATTACCGTACCGAACTTTCCAATATCATACCATACCGTATCATGCCCACCCCTAGATGAGCCAATGAATGTTCTTTGATGAACGATGTTGAACAATTGTGTTTAAAGAGAGCATAGTTGTAAAGTTTCAATACTCGGGTGAGATTAGATGCATAAAATTGTATGATAGCTAACACTAACTATTCTCCTTAATATCCGCATGTTTCAGACGATACTGAGCGAGGATCGTGGGTGTTTATGATCCAAATTTGTAAGCTTCCTCTCCAAAGTTGCCAAAATGGCAGTTGATGAAATACGTTACTGTCTTTTCATACCCTTTAGGTATGGTAGTCCCGGAACAAGTGTTGCTTTCACGGAAGTGAGTTGGACCGGACCTCCCACAAACATGGCCATACCATCACAATCGCGGAGTCTAGGCCTAGGCTAGAGCCCAGCTTTTCCATTACTAGTTACCGCAATTGCGGTCAAGACCAGGTCCTCTTGGCTCGCTATCACGTACCTCATTACCACAATAGCAGAGGATCGATAGTTGACTGAGGTCCACTTTCGTGGAAAATTTCTGGCAAATGCGGGTCCCTGCCTGCCCTGCCCCTTCCAAACGCGATTTGGTACTCGCGATTGTGGCACACCAGTAGTAAGAAACTTAAGAACAATGCAAGTGTGAAATTTATCTTTGTATAAATTTCATTGATTCCGTGTTCCTTTTATAATGTAATGAGAATCCCTATTTATACTTGAGCTAAGGGGACACATGCTCCATGAACCATTCCCCTATTAATAATACAAATTAATGCCATAGTAATGATGGGCAATAAAGAGGACAATAATGCTGATTAATGCCCCGTTGAAGGTGCAAGGCCTATTTGTAATGGTTGACCGTTAGCCTTCCAACCAGTGCTACTCCAGCGGGCATCCGAAACTTTTAGTGTCTTCGGAGCCACTAAGCCTCTTTTGGAGGCTTTGAAAGCTGACTTGTACTTCAACTATATCTACTGACACATGTCATCACGGTATTCGTTCAGCTGTATTCTACGAATTTAGCCCAATACTGATACACCTCGTAAATTTTTTGCATCGTTTATGTCATAAGTAAAATAACGTAAGCCGGAGAGGCCATGGAACTCCTATAAGGTTAAGGAAAACCTTTAACAAGTGTTAAGTAAGTATTTAAAGGTTTCAGGGTCAATTGAATCGAAGGAATTAAGTTCGTGGAAAATCGGGGAAAACTTGGCAGAATTCTGGATAGGATTTTGGTCCAAATTTAGGGAGGTATATCTCCTAGAATATGAGGAGTTATGGAATGAAAAACATATGTAAATTCAAGTTCATCGAGTCTTCTTTCCAATGCAACTGACATATTGCAAATCTGAGAAGTACGGGATCATGTATGACCCGTACAAAAATGTACGTCTCGTACCTCATTTTTTAAAAGTTGGTAGAATGTTGGATTTTTGAGGGTCCAATTACGTGATCCAAGTAGGGGACGTACATGGAAGTACGTACAATTGAGGCAGCGAAAATGTTTTTAAGTGTTTAAAGTGGTCCAAACTCGTTTCTCCTTCATTTATCTTCTGTGAGACCCTAGAGACCCCTAAAAACCCTCGCAAACATTTCCTCGTAAACCTAAGATAAATCAAAGATCAAAAGTAAGTTTTAAGTGACGGAAGCCTAGGATTGTGCCTCGGATTCTAGTATTGTATCTTGTGGCACTTTTGGAAGGAACTTAAGGCTGAAGTAACCTTGGATCTGAGTTGTTCTTAAGCTCTGGAGGTAAGATTTCATTTGTATCTTCATGTTATTAGGTTATTAAGCCTTAACCTACTAATTAAAGATGGATATCATGAAAGAAAAAGCTCAAACTTGCTATGAACTATAAGTTGAGTTGTGGACTGATTTTTATCATGTTGTTATGGTGTTATTGGAATGATTTCTTTGTAATTGAGTTCTAGTTGACGTTGTTGTCATGTTGTTATGGTTCTGCTAGATGGATACGTAAAGAAAAAGTTTTAAAATTGTCGTATACGAAGCGTATATTGGATTGCTTGATGTGTACCTTGGAGTACTTGTGAAGTGAGTCTAAGGGACTTATATGAGCTTCTTGTTGTTGTGGTTGGTTCTTTGAATATCTTATGGATGTTGAAGAATAAGGGGCAATGCTGGCCGTTTCACTTTAGAATCGAGTTATCATTTGATATACGTGATATACTAACATCATCTAAGTTGTATATGTATTCCTTTATTTTAGGATTGACGCTCTAGTGATGATAAGCTCGTTGTTGGATTGCTTGGACGACTTGAGGTATGTTAAGGCTAACTTTCCTTCTTTTGGCATGATCCTTATGAATGGAACGTAAACGTAATATTACTTTATTAATGATTCTATTCTTAGAATCTAGAGATGTTCCATGCTTATTCATGTTCTGGAATATTAGTTTCAGTAAGCCTTTCCTTAGATTCAGTATGATTATAGAGTCACCTGTTGATGAAAATGTTATTCCACAACGATGATCAGAGGTATAACGATCTTACGTCACTCCGATAGATTCAGGATGTACTCTTATCATATTCATGCATTGCATTATACACACACACACACACACACATGTACAGACCTGTGACCCCTCAGGCGTTATATACGCACTACCACATGATCAGCTGCTCATATGATAATGATGATGATGATGATGATAATGATGATGATGATGCCCACAGAGGACGATATGATATGATGGGATGCCCACAGAGGCTTGACAGGCGTAATATACGCGCGCGCACACACACACACACACACACACACACACACACACACATATATATATATATATATATTGTATGTATGTATGTATGTATGTATGACCTCATGCATGGATGCACAATATATATATTGTATGTATGTATGTATGTATGACCTCATGCATGGATGCACAATATATATATTGTATGTATGTATGACCTCATGCATGGATGCACAATATTTATGCATATCATTGGCCCATAAAGGCAGTTCAGACATACAGGTTGCACTCATTTCATCCGATGTACTCTTATGTCTCTTTCATGTTACTTTCGTGCCTTACATACTTAGTACTTTGTCCGTACTGACATCCTTTTTCTGGAAGCACTGTGTTTCATGCCCGCAGGATCAGGTAGATAGGTTGATGATTCGCCCCTGTAGGTTGCTGTTCAGCTGATATGGAAGCACTCCTCTTGTTTCGGAGTTACAGTCTTGTTTTGGTACGATATTTTTTATATACATATAGGTATGGTAGGCCCTGTCTCGACCTTGTTATGTCATATTCCAGTAGAGGCTTGTAGACAGTCATGGTATAGTTAGACGTTGTATGGCCTCCTCAGCCAATATTTTTTATGCATAGTATTTTATGAGAGCCTTGTCGACTTGCACAGTTTAGTCCAGCATAGCCATATAGTATGTCTTTTCGGGGTCATCCCTTTGTTAACATATTTCTCATTTGATTTAGCAGATGTTCATCTGGTGGCCCCCGAGGTCCACTCTTGTCTATGACCATAATATGAAAGTATGATTAGAGGTGCTCGGCAGGTAGGGCTCGGGTGCCCGTCATGACCCTTTATTTCGGGTCATGACAAACTTGGTATCAGAGCAGTTGCATCTTAGGGTTTTCTAGAAGCCGTGTCTAGTAGAGTCTTGTTTATGGTGTGTTGTGCACGACACTTATGAATAAGAGGCTGCAGAACGTTTAGGAAGATTGTCCTTCTTTCTTATCTTAGATCGTATGTTAGAGCCATACTAACAGGATTTCTTTTTGATAACGTATTGCTATTTCAGATATGCCTATGAAGAGAGAAGTTTCAGTTAGCCAGAGGGCTAACACGGTAATGGGATCAGGTGTGAGTTACTCTATTAAAGAGTGCCCGTCCGATATTATGCCCTTTATTGAGGAAGATCCGTCTGAGGACCAGGATGAGTTATCCTTTCGAGTGTCCCCCACTCCAGTGACATTTGGAGAGCTGAAAGGAGCTTCGATATTCCTAAGACCACCAGTTCCACCACTGGGCCCTACTGGCCAGGAGGTGGAGAGAGTGGTAGAGTTATCGGCACAGCCGGTGGCTTCCCAGACTCAGCACCTTGCTAGGATACTAGATAGTCATAGATCTTTTAAGGGATTGAGAAGTCCGCAGTCTTGGGAGTCCGTTAATCAAGACTCGCCGATTTTTACAGGACATGATTCAGATTAGGAAGGTAAACCAACCAAAAGGGAAAGATTAGTGGATGATTACAGGAAACCCCCGAGCCGCAGCAGGCCGCAAGGTTATACGTAACAAGACAGGTTACCCCTACAGTCGGTGTTGGATCAAAGCTCTCAGATAGGGCCATGGCAGGGGTTGCGGTTATCAAAATCCCTGAGTCAGAGTAATTCGGTTCAGCTGAGGCCTTGTTGCAGTCAGTGTGGCCAGACAAATGCCTAACTATGACATTTGAATACGGGAGGTTGATCTAGTGCAGGAGTTAATGGCACCAGATTCGGAGATGTCTGAGGCTTGGTCGAGGGAATTAAAGTGAAAACAGAGGTAGAGACAGAGCTCCTGGATTAGGTAGTGCTCAGGACCGCATTCATGCCTGGGCAAGTCATCGTGAGACTTTGAGTCCTCACCAGATGTGATGACAGGTACATTAATAGTCTATTTATATACTATTTACGTATTGCTAAATCCGGGGTCCGATATGTTGTATGTTGCACCAGTTATTATGGGAAAGTTTGATATAGCACTAAAGTTATTGAATGAGCCGTCTTTTGTATCTACATCTGTTGGTGAGCTTGTTATTGCTAGAAAGACTCAT
The DNA here is from genome assembly GCF_029784015.1 of Lycium ferocissimum. Classification (NCBI taxonomy): domain Eukaryota; kingdom Viridiplantae; phylum Streptophyta; class Magnoliopsida; order Solanales; family Solanaceae; genus Lycium; species Lycium ferocissimum. The sequence continues at coordinate 59,847,694 of NC_081349.1, read as the reverse complement.
CGAGGTTGTTCAGTAGGTGGTTATGATCATCAGCACTTAGAAAATCCTATAAAGTTACATATGGTCGATTTTGACGTTATTATGGTTATGGATCAATTAGTTTCTGTTCATGCTAGTGTTGGGGGCTGGACAAAAATTGTTACGTTCTACAGGAAGGGTGAAACGTGTCGCCAAGAGTTAGATTTATCTCTCGACTCAAGGTAAAGAAGATAATTTCGAAAGATTGTATCTATCATATAGTTCGAGTTCAGAAAGTAGAAGTCGAACCGCTAATTCTTCAGTCTGTTTCAGTAATTAATAAAATTCCCCGATGTGTTTCCCTATGAGCCTTCAGGCATTTCCCCAAAACAAGAGGTTGATGTCTGTTATACATGTAATACCAGATGCTCAGCTGATATCCATCCCTCATTATAAGATAGCCCTTGCTGAGTTGGAGAAAGTAAAGGAGGCAAGGACTTGCTCGAGAAAAGCTTCGTTATACTCAGTGCTTCGCCATGGAAAGCATTAGTGTGGTTGGTAAGGTAGAAAGGTGACTCGCTGAGGATGTGTATTAATTCTAGGCAGTGGAATGGGGTGGCGATATAGGAAAAGTACCCACTTCAGAGGATTGACGACTCATTGGATCAGTTGCTGGGTGCTAAATGTCTCTCGAATGTAGATTTAAGATCAGATTATCATTAGGTCAAGGTAAGGGAGAAGGATATTCTAAAGGAATCATTCCGAGAAAAACATGATCATCTTGAGTTCCTCGTTATGTCTTTTGGGTTGCCTAATGCGCCAGCAGTGTTAATTATTTTGATGAACAACGTAATGTCACGACCCGACTAGGGGGCCATGACGTGTACCCGGAGCTGACTACCGAGCACCTCACATTAGGCTAATCACCATACTCAACCTGAACACACATAATCTCCAAGGCAACACATATCTATATACATAAGCCCTTATGGCGGTAAAACGATATATACAAAAATACAATGTAGTCATCATGGAACATCTACTATCCACACGTACGGATCTACGAGCCTCTACTAGAGTACTAGACATAAGGACGGGACAGGACCCCGTCGTGCCCAAATATGCACACAAAATACTGTATCAAAATAGCACCTCCGGAATAATGGAGTGCTCCTGTAAATCTGCTGATCAGCTCCTATAAATCTGGGCCGCCTCCCTGTCTACCTGTAGGCATGAACACAGCGTCCAAAAAGAAAAGACGTCAGTACGAACATTGTACTGAGTATGTAAGGCATAAACAACAATAATATATCACTGAAATAAGGAGACATCAAGTAAGGAACAACTTGTAACTGACTGTCACTTAAGACTGAGTAATGCATGCTAACTTATTTCATAAACATCATCATGTCATGTATGCATATATATAAGCTGCCCGACCATATAGGTACGGTGTAATCATCATTAGCCCGCGTCCGGGGTAACCATCTCATGCCGCCCACTAGTGGTGTCTGCCCATGCCCTCTAGACATGGTGTATATGCCGCCCGCCTTAGCGGTGTCTGCCCGGCCATATAGGCACGGTGTAATCTCATGAAGCATGCATAAGGCTCAAAGACAACTATAACTCTATCGGGGTGACGTAAGGTCGTAAACCCCCTATTTACATTATGGCATAATCATGAGCACCTTGCCTCACCTTGAAGGAACTAACATTATGAGGTGAGTGTAACAACAATGAGCAACATTAAAGAATCATATAAGGATCATTAACTTCGTAGAAGTAGCATATCATGAGATTTAGAATCTATAGACTTGGACTCATCATCATCATCATTATATTCATAATACATTTCTTATCTTAATCTCATGAACAGCTCTTTATCAACATTGGCTCATAGTTTCCGGAATGTAAGAAAGTCATGGAGGATAAGGAAAATCATGTCATAAGAGTCATGCCTTTAAAAGAAGGGGACTAGCCTTACACACCTTTTCGTCTTTCTATCTTGTCGACTATACGCTTCCTTCCACATTCGTCATTCTACATTCAAAGGAATTCGTGCTAAGATTAGATATTCGGAAGCATACTTAAGCTTAGGCTAAAGTCAACGAAAATTGGGCAGCATTTCCTTTGTTTCTACAACTTTCTCCATATAATATAAAAACTCCCAAATGTCGATAACAATATTCACAATATCATAATCAACAATCTTCATGAACCATACATTATTCAAGTCTCCTACTTCCATTTCACGGGCATCCATAACCATGGTCATAATACAACATTACATTCATCCTCCTATAATGTTTCTCCCATATTCTTAATGTTATTTATAACATAATCGTACTTGTAACATACCAAGAATCATGATTCATATTAAGCTACTACTAAAAAATGCTACTATTCTCATACTTGTACCCCATCTTCTACCTCCTTCCGTAATTCAAGTCTCTCAACCCCTCAATACTCTAAATAACATGAAAGGATCATAAAACTTACCTTTGATAATATGAGAATGGTCTTTGGGTAGAAACACTTCACTTGAGGAAAACCCTAGCTTCAATCCAAAGAGATTTGTTGACTTGTATAAACCCTAGAAAGCATTCTTGCACTTGATTCCATCAACTCTTGATGTTTTACTCTTGATTTCTCTTGGGTTTATGTTAAAAGGGTGTGGAGAATATTCTAGAACTTTATTGAGGTGTGGAGGGAAAATGAGAAATGAAATAAATGAACTTGGGGCTCTCTTTTATAAAATAAAAATCTGTCCCGACGGTGGACACTTATACGGTCCGTATAAATTTATACGGTCCGTATAAGTGACCGTGAAATCATCCCAGCAATAACTCGTTTCTGTAACCATTATACGACACATTATACGGTCCGTATAAGTGACCGTATAACTCCATCAGTGATGGACCTTCACTGTAATGGTTATACGGACCATTATACAGGCCGTATAATATTATACGGACCGTATACATGGTCGTATAATCCACTTTTCTCCGATCTTGTTCTTGTCGCTTAATTTAATCTCCAATCCTTATGGAACCTTCTTGGCACTTGTTTAACACTTTATTAGTAATCTAAGGAGCATTATAACCTTTCCTCAAGACGTTACTAAATCAACATTAATTCGGTACTTTACAAAACTCTTCCGAAACACAACGTATACTTCACCTTTCTTAATAAACTTTCTTCTCTTGCCTCAAACGTCCTTGGAATCTTAATTAAAACCATTAAATACTACTTCTTACTTATAGAAACATCATATACTTCTCACACTGCGTTAGTCTACCTACCATATGATGACATGAAATTTTTCCGAGGTGTAACATTCTTCCCCCCTTTAAAAACATTCGTCCTCGAATGTTAAGCTCTCGGGAATCCCACAAAAATTTTGCCAGAGTTTTCCTTGTAATATGGCACTACCATCCTGTCACAACGGCCCACAATAACATTGCCTAATAGGGGTACAACACAATAGCAAGAAATTATGGCCACACACGACCAAAAACATAGAAAGAAAGCATACATACCTCATAATCTTGATGTCTCATCTTGGATCTCTTCCGGGGGTGGAAACAAATGTGGGTATTTGGACTTCATACTTTCTTCCGCTTCCCAAGTCATTTCTTCTCGGTTATTATTTCTCCATAAGACCTTGACTGAAGCTACTTCTTTGTTTCTAAGTCTCCATACTTGCCTATCTAGTATGGCAATGGGTACCTCTTCATAAGTCAACTTTTCTGTCACTTGAACATCATCTACCGGCACGATCCTAGTAGGATCTCTGACATACTTACAGAGCATTGATACATGGAAAACTGGATGGACTGATTCAAATTCTGAGGGTAAGTCCAGTTCATATGCTACTTGGCCTATCTTACGCACAATCTTATAAGGTCCAATGTATCGAGGACTTAATTTTCCCTTCTTGCCAAATCTCATCACGCCTTTCATCGGTGATACCCTCAGGAATACCCAATCATCAACTTGAAATTCTAAGTCCCGCCGACGGTTATCCGCATAAGATTTCTGGCGACTTTGGGCTATTAGTAATTGATCTCGGATAACCTTGACCTTTTCTAACGCTTGTTGAATCGATTCAGGGCCTATTAGCTGTACCTCTCCTACTTCAAACCACCCAATTGGGGATCTACACTTCCTTCCATATAGAGCTTCATACGGGACCATCTGAATACCGGAATGATAGCTATTGTTGTATGTAAACTCAATAAGAGGTAAGTGGTCTTCCCAACTACCACCGAAATCTAGCACACATGCCCGTAACATGTCTTCCAAGGTTTGAATAGTACGTTTGGCTTGCCCATCAGTTTGTGGATGAAACGCTGTACTAAGACTCACCTGAGTATCCAAACCTTATTAGAAAGACTTCCAAAACTTAGTTCTAAATTGTGCCCCTCTGTCAGTAATAATGGACACCGGGACACCATGAAGTCATACAATCTCCTTAAGGTACAGCCTCGCGTAATCTTCCGCCGAATATGTGGTTCTGATTGGAAGAAAATGAGCTGATTTTGTGAGTCTGTCCATGACCACCCATATGGAGTCATATTTGATTTGGGAACGAGGTAACCCTACAATAAAATCCATATTGATCACTTCCCATTTCCAGGTTGGAATTTCCATGGCTTGTAACAATCCTCCTGGCTTTTGATTCTCAATTTTCACTTGTTGGCAATTTGGACATTGAGCTACAAATTCTGCTATGTCTTTCTTCATTTCATCACACCAATACATTAGCTTATGATCGTGATACATCTTCTTCGCTCCCGGGTGAATAGAATACCGAGAGTAGTGGGCTTCTTCTAGAATCTGACGACGTAGTTCTGCAACATTTGGAACCTATAGCCTGTCTCGGTATCTAAGAACTTCATCTATAGAAACTTCAAATGGCGACTTCGCTTTCTCATGACGTGTATATCTATAGTGGCTCAACTGGGAATCTTCGTATTGGCGCTCTTTCACTTCCATATCTAAGGAGGAAACAGCTGGGTTGTAAATACCAATTTTTCCATTACTTGACTCAATTAGACGAACTCCGAGGTTGGCTAGCTGGTGAAACTCACGGATTAATTCTTTCTTCTTCGAAGGGACACCACATAGACTACCCATTGATTTGCGGCTAAGTGCATTGGCTACTACATTTGCCTTTCCGGGTGGTATAAAATACTCACATCATAATCTTTCAGTAGTTCTAACCACCGCCTCTGTCGTAGGTTTAACTCCTTCTGCTTGAAAATCTATTGGAGACTCTTGTGATCCGTATAAATGTCAACATGAACGCCATACAAATAATGTCTCCACATTTTAGTGCATGAATAACCGCGACCAATTCAAGATCATGGGTCGGATAGTTCTTTTCATGTTTCCGCAACTGCCTTGAAGTATAGGCAATAACCTTACCGTGCTGCATCAACACACAGCCTAACCCAACACCAGAGGCATCACAATACACAACATAACTATCTGGCCCTTCTGGGAGTGTCAGGACTGGGGCTGAAGTTAATCTATCCTTTCATTTCTGGAAATAGCGTTCACAAGCATCAGTCCATTGAAATTTAGCTTACTTCTGAGTTAGCTTCGTGAATGGTGCTGAAATAGAGGAAAACCCTTCCACAAATCTTCTATAGTAACCTGCCAATCCTAAAAAGCTACGAACTTCTGTAGGCATTGTAGGTCTTGGCCAAGTCTTCACAGCCTCTATTTTCTGAGTGTCTACTCGAATACCGTCAGCTGAAATAATATGGCCCAGAAAAGTCACCGAATTTAACCAAAATTCACATTTCGAAAACTTAGCATACAACTCACGAGTCCTAAGAATCCCAAGGACAATACGCAAATGGTCTGCATGCTCTGCTTCTGTAAGAGAATATACTAGAATATCGTCAATGAACACGATCACGAACAGATCTAAGAGAGGTCTGAATACATTATTCATCAGGCTCATAAATACCGCCGGAGCATTAGTCAACCCAAATGACATCACCCGACATTCATAATGGCCGTATCTCGTTCGAAAAGCTGTTTTGGGAATATCTTCTTCTGTAACTCTCACTTGATGATAACCTGACCTCAGATCTATTTTGGAAAACCACTTGGCACCCTATAATTGATCGAACAAATCATCAATTCTTGGAAGCGGATACTTATTCTTTATCGTCACCTTGTTCAACTGCCTATAATCAATGCACATCCGTAGGGAACCATCTTTCTTTCTCACAAATAGGACAGGTGCTCCCCACGGTGATAAACTGGGCCTAATAAATCCTTTCTGAAGCAAATATTTCAATTGAGCCTTCAGCTCTTTCAATTCTGCGGGAGCCATTCGGTAAGGAGGAATAGATATAGGCTTGGTGTCCGGCAATACATCTGTTACACCCCGTATCTTCGAAGAGCACTTATCAAATTTGAAACATAAGTACGTTGAGCTAGGGTTAAGTAAAACCACTTTGGAATATAAGGAGCAAGCATTATTAAGTATATTTATTGAGTGAAGGATGTCTATAAGGTATACCGGAAGGTTTTATAAGGAAATGAGTGAAAGAAATGGAGTAGTATGACTTTGGAGAAAGGATGGGTCATGTTTTGTGTGAAAATTTTGGTCCAATTTGGGGGACAAATATCTCTTAGCATATGAAGTGTTTTGAAGTGAAACAAAAGTCTAAAATGAAGAGTTGAGTCTAGTTTTCAACGCAATAAATTTCTTGTCGATAGGACATTGGAGTAAAAAATTATGGACGTTACAAGTTCTTTGAACTAGTAACAAGATAAACGCGTGCTACAAGAAATTGGTTACCCGAGAAAAGATCGTTTGTTGACCCCCCCGAATTTGACCCTATATAAAGGGTAAAAACCCGCTTTTTCCATCAGATTTTGCTAGAAAAATTCAGAAATTGAAGAGAGAGAGTGAGGGAAACAATAAATAAGCAATTTTCAAGTAACGGAGTATTAATCGGTGAGTTGCTCATGGATAAACGCATAGATGTGATTCTAGTATGGTTTTGCGATGGATTCAAGGTGGATATTGAAGATATCGCTGTTCTAACAAAAATAAGGTATGAATCTCTCCTTATTAATATTACTTTTGGTTTATTTACGAAGATAGAGTGATGAAATGGTTGTATAATAAAGTTGTTGGTTGAGAAATGGGATAAACATCGCGTGGGGTGTTTTTTGGAATATTATGGTATTGATGATGATGTTGTTGATGTTGGTGCTGTTGTAGTTGTTGTTTTATTGGTATTGTGATTTCGGGCTAGAATATATAAATAAATAAGGGAGGTGTTGAATTTTGGCAGATTATAAATGGATTTATTTGAAGGACTAAGACAAGCGTATAACGATGAGTCTAACGATTGGTGAATCCTCTTAACTGTAGACTTACGAGTTCGGACGAATAAGTGTAGATAATTGGAGGTTGAACAGGTATGCTAAGGCTCGTCCCTTTCTTTCAAAGGCATGATTCCGATATTATGACTTCATAAATGTTTTCATATCTTCCTTGTTTTCAAAAGTTAGATGTTTATGACTCCAAGGCATAATTCCTTTCCTAATAATTCATAAATGTTTTCCAAAATGTTCGTATTTTCTAAATCAGAGATTTATGGCTCCGTGAGCTCTTATGATAACAACGATGAACTTGTTTTCACAATCATAATGATGATGTCAAAGATGGGAATATTTTCCTACGATGATTATGATGATGATGATTCCATGTTTAAAGGTTTCAAGTTTACGATTTCAATGACGATATGAGAATGTTGAGCTATTTCTTAATTTCTCAATTTTATTCATGGATGATGACCATTTTTAAAGATTCCAAAGTATATGAATTGATGCCTTATGAGATTTATGATCATATTCTATGTTTTCTCTTGATGTTATTCTTCATTGATAGTCTCACCTTATAATAATTGTTCCTTGAAGGTGAGACAAAGCGACCATGATTATTCCATAATATAATTGGAGGTTACCGACCTTACGTCACGCCGATAGAGACATAGGTTTGATTTGTTTGATATATATATATATATATATATATATATATATATATATATATTATATGATATATATATATATATATATATATATATATATATATATATATATATATATATATATATATATATATATATATATATATATATATATATATATATATATATATATATATATAGGGTGAGGCGCTATAGAACGGCCACCGATCTTTGTATGGTATAATATGATATGACATCATCCCGGACGCGGGATGCCCGTATATATATATATATATATATATATATATATATATATATATATATATATATATATATATGGAAAAAGGGTGAGGCGCTATAGACGCATGGCCACCCGATGGATCGTTCGGTATAATATGATATGACATCATCCCGACGCGGGACATATGTGGTTAAATGTGACGGAGCCGACGTGTTCGCAACATGATATGTTCTATTTTTCGTATATATGAACAAAAAATGTTTTTCAAAGAAAGAGAAGCATGCATGGCATCCGCCCTGATAAGAGGCACCCACATGTACAAAGTTGCTCTCTTTTTTTATTTCACGATATGCTTTATATTTCCATTCTATTATTAGTCATGCTTTACATTCCTTACTATGTTACTATTCATGCCTTACATACTCGGCACATTATTCGTACTGACGTCCCTTCTTGTGGACGCTGTGTTCATGCCCGCAGACTGTGTGAGCCAATCGGTTGGGTGAAAACGTTTGCGCTACATTCGCATCATGTAAAGGACCTCCCCTCGATCCGGAGCCCACAAGACGCTCCATATATAGTTTGTTTTGGTATGCTATTCGCGTTATGTACATATATGGGTACGGCAAGGCCTTGTCCCGTCATTTCTGGGCGCTTGTACTCCATAGAGGTCCGTAGGTCGAAGTGATATGTAGTCATGATGTTATGCAACCTCGTCGGCGTGTATCTTCTTGTACAACATATATTTGTGGCGGCCAAATCGGCTCACGCTGTTATTCTCCGTGTTTATGTTTATATGTATGCGTTGGCCGTGAGTTCCAGGTGCGGTGTCTTTTATGTTGATTGTTCGGGAGACGCAGCCTTTTAGCACGGTATAATAATTGTATAGGCGAGCCTGAAATAAAATCATATCATAATCGGATACGTCAAATGAGAAGTAAATGCAAGCATAGGAGTGCTTGGCCGTCAATGGTCGGGCACTTGTTGCGGCCCATCGGTTTGGGTCGTGACAACATCAATAGAAAAATCAATCTCTCTTTCCGGAGTTCATATTTCGGAAGTTCATCTGGAAATACATCCAGAAATTCATTTACTACCGGGACGGATTAAAAGGTCGGTGGCTCTGCTTCGGTGTCATGAACTCAGACTAAATGATAAATATAGCCTTTAGCTATCATTTTCCTTGCCTTAAGGCAGGAAATAAACCTACCTCGAGGAGATGCTGTATTACCTTTCCATTCTAGCACGGGCTCTCCCTGGAATTGGAATCGAACCACTTTCATTCTGCAATCGACATTAGCATAACAAGAGGCCAACCAATCCATACCCATAATCACATCAAAGTCTAGCATTTCCAGCTCGACTAAGTCAACTGTTGTCTGACGATCACATACCATAATTACACAATTCTTGTATACTTCTCTAGCTATCACAAGATCACCAACCGGAGTAGATTCCTCAAAAGGTTTAATTGGCTCGGGTTTCGCCCCAATACGACCAGCAATGTTAGGAGTAATATAAGATAATGTAGAACCCGGATCTATCAATGCATATACGTCATGAGAGAATATGGATGATATACCTGTGACCACATCCGGGGAGGACTCTAGATCCTGGCGTCCGGCTAAAGCATAAATACGAGGCCGCGAATGTTCAACAACATAACCGGACGCTCCTCCCCCGCCCCTACCATCTCCTCCTCGAGCCGGAATCACATTCCGGGGAGTTCCGCTTCTCATCGGCGCAAAAAAAGAAAACCAGCTGCACATCCTGTGGGCTGAACCCCAACTCTATCACTTATCGATGGAAAACCTCGCATCATGTGCCCAACTCCGAGCGATACGAAGGTGGCATTCTAAGCAAGCATCCGAACCTCGACAACACCGACCGTAATGTAATCTACCGCACCGGCCGCACCGCGGCACCAGTGGTCGCCGCCATAAGTAAAAAGGATCACCCCCAAACTGAGAACCTGAAACTCTTAAACTCTGACCCAGACCATAATGAATAGGGCGGTCAAATCTCCTACCCGCGAATCAAGGAGGTGCACTAGTCGTATCCGGGGACATTGAATGGCCCGAATATCCTGAAGTGTACTATTGTCGACCCCCATCCGTACTCATTCTTTTGTATATGCGTATCCGGCCCTCTTACTTTGCCCTCTATCAATATCACACTCTCCTTTTTGCGGACGTTGCTGCTCTTCTAGGTTCTGGGCGTGGGCCTGAATAGGGGAATGTCCATCCCCTCATATTCCCTTGCTTCAACTTCAAGAATTTATCCGCTCTGGCCCGACGGAGCTCGGGTGGCAAATAGTGGTGGATGAAAGCATCTACGAATTCTTGCCAAACTGGGGGAGGTGCATTTTCTTTTCTTGAATGTCACACCCTTAATCCGATAGGGTGTGATGGGCACCCGACCCTTACCTAGGGCCGAGCGAACCCGCGGACTCTCGTGACATTCATACTCATACTGGACTGGGCCCTTAGGTCGTACAATAAAAACATAATAAAAACTTTACAAAACATACTTTTGATCTTCCTTAACTCAAATAAGATCGGAAATCGTAAGAAAACTATAGCATAATACATAACTATACACCGGCTTATGGAGCCGCTTACAAACTGACATACTATACACACGACTCTGTCTGCAAAGTCTCTAGCATAACCCGATACCATAGTACACGTATACTCCGACCTCGGAAAAAATTTGGCAAAGACTCCGAGAAAGTGGAAGCTCGCATATATATCCACTCGGACATCTTCTACTAACCTCTTCGCTCGTCGGGTGTACCGTGTGGTACGAAACGCAACCCCCGAAGAAAGAGGGTCGGTGCGGGAATCTCGGAATATGTACCGAGTATGTAAAGCATGGAGTAAGTGAAAACGGGGTGGTCATAATCGAAGTAGGAATTACGAAACAAGTACAATGACCATTGTGGGGTCGTAAAAATCATAAGACTTGCCTTTTAAAACATTTATCATGCATGTACATATATCGGTAAGTAAAATCATATCATAATCATGTCATCATATCATCGTACATATATACCGTACGCGGCCCTCTGGTGAGGGACTCGGTGAGTAAAATTATATCATAATCATGTATGCATGCATATATACATATATATATATATACATATACCGTACCCGGCCCTCTAGTGAGGGACTCGGTGAATAGCGTGTAATGGCATATATATATATATATATATAGCAAGGGACTCGTGTATGCCATCTCAAGGGCCGCCATCCCCATCTCATCACATCATCATATCATCATATATATGTATATAGCGTACTCGACCCCTCTAGTGAGGGACTCGGTGAACAATGGGGGAGCCGCACGAATACGTACCGGCCGGGACTCGGTGAAAGATGTTCGAGGCATGCACGAGCGAGTAGTGAGAAACCAAATGCAATTAAAACATTTCAAAGACTCAATGAAGTAGTCTAAACGGAATGTCATTTGAAAGTCGGACAATAGTTATATCAAATATCTTTCGGACGTTACTTGGAAACATATCAAACATCATAAGCATATCCTAGAACCGTAGGGATCATAGTCATATGTCAAATCAATCCGAGTCCGCCTCGGAAAGTTACGACCCTTATTCACTTTAGGACTTTCCACAAACATATCGAAGCGATCCGAGCCTTTCTGTGAAAGTTACGGACGTTCGTAGTTTCGGAGTTGTTTAGGAACAAAACTCTTTTGAAAACAAAACTTTTATGCAACTTTTAAAATTTAATCATGCAAAAGGCATAAGAACCATAATTCGATTACATTAAGAATACGGATATCAAGAAACAAGTAAGGATCATAAACAGGCTTGGATCGCAGGAATAGAGTTATCTCGGGGTGCGTGCCATAACTTACTTTTCAACTAGAACATGCCAAAAGAAAGAAAGGTTGAGCTTTACATACCTCGGTCGCTTCCTAAGCTAATCCAACTCAAGTCTCGACTCTTCCAAGGTCTACACAACGTCAATAGATATCGAATATTAGTTGAAGGCATTTAGGAATTCAATTCCAACTAGCACTCAATTCTACAGAAATTTGGGCAGCATCTTCCCTATAAATGCATCCACCCCGAGAATTACACTCGGCCAAAATCTTCAACAACAATACCAACAACCATATAACCAACATCAATAATTGATTTCAAATACATTCTAACATTAATAACTCTTTTCTACATAGTTCAACGACATTCAATTATATTCAATTCAACTACATACTTTCAAGCTAATATCGATGCTCGCATATTCAAAGACTAACCCAAGGTCATTCAAACAAGATTGGAGAACATTTCGGACAATCCACAAAATTATTCAAATCAGCCCACACCCATACACTATGCAGCCGAAACCTTCCAAGTTCAAGGAAACAACAACGACACATATCTTTCTTCCGAATTCATAAACTATATCAACAACCCCATATTACAATATTATCCATGTAAATGCAAGAGACTATATTACTAATGTGCTAACTTCTATATTAGCTCACCAACGATTCTAACTTCCACTTGTATCATCCAACACCTTCATTTTCATCACATAATTCTACAACAACATCAACCAAAACACTAAATGAGTTTAAGTCACCATTTCTACACAACATAACCTACCCACGGCCAAGACAACACACACGGCCCAACAACAACCACACTTCAATTTGAATCATCAAACTTTCATTTGCATCATAGAATCCATCACACAACAATCAAAACATACCAAATAAAATTAGTTCTTCACTTTTATGCCACACTACATATACACGGCCACACAACACAACACCATATTTTCATGAACTTCATTCATTTTCACATTCCACAACATACACAAACCATGCATAACACATAAAAATGAGGATTAAATCTTACCTCCTTCATTCACTTCTTCACTCGGCTAGAGTTGGTGAATTGCGACAACGAGCGGTTTTCTTGTTCCAACAACTACTCCATGTTGACGAGGACCTTCCAATTGGTATGAAAACTAGAAGAAAAGAATTTTTCATGATCATTATTTCCTTGTTCATTCTCGGTTGGGCATGCCGAATGGCCCTTCCATTTCTTTTTCTCCATTTCTCTTGAACTTTCTAAGATGAAAATGATGATGAAGATGATTTAATTATCATCTTATACTACCATATACACTTAATACATGTGGCCTAGGGCCCACTCCTCACATGCACGGCCACATGGCCATTTTTTTCATGAATTTTTAGTTTCCCAAACTTCACTTTTGGCACCATATTTCATAAAATATTAGTTTCCATAATTCCACTTTTAACCCCAAATTTTCCTTAATATCTCCATCCAATGAAATCATAAGCGACTTATGCCTTACAACCAAGTCGAAAAATAGCCTTGTCCATAGCTCGTCGCAACCAACTTAAAAATATTCGAACGTACAAAATGCGGGATATAACATTGAAGATATCCAGTTATTAAACGAAAGAACCGCCACATCTCGGAGTCTGTAAGATGCCAACTCCACAGATTAAGTATCGGAGGCATGGATAATTTTCAATGTTCTCAATATCTCATCAATAAAACCTTACGGGTCTTCATCCGGCTTTGACCCAAAAAATTTTGGAGGATTTAAACTCATGAAATCCCGGGCTCTAGCACTAGTCGCCCTGTCACTTGGACCCGTACTCTGCCATTTTGCCTGAGCGGCCACTAACTATGTCAATAACTGAATAACCTCGGTCATTCGTTGACCCGAAGTAGCTAGTGGAGGAACTGGAGGCATAGGAGCCGGAGCTGAATCCCCCTCTTGCTCTTCTAGACTGGGCAGAGTGTGAGAGGTATTTGATGGAGCCTCTTTATGAGATTCACCTTCTTCTATATTCGTTGGCGGCTCCCTTTCTATCCGCCTTTCTGTCGTAGCCTTGCCCTTCTGGGCGGCTGTGGCTTTTCTCTTTACCGGCATCGCTAAAATCATAACGCACAATTAGGGAGGAGAAAATCTTATAACATGGCTCTATGGCACGATCTAATAAGAAGAAAAATGGTCATTTTTCCTAAATGCCCCGCAGCTTCTTATTTATAAGTGTGGCGCACTTCACACCCATAAACGAGACTCTGGTGGACACGGCTCGTAGACACACCTAGGGACGGGCTTGCTCGATGCCGCTTTTGTCACGACCCGACCTAGGGGCCATGACGGTACCGGAGCCGACTTCTACCGAGTACCTCACATTAGGCTAATCATCATACTCAACTTGAACACATATAATCTCCAAGGCAACACATATCTATATACATAAGCCCTCATGGCGGCAAAACGATATTTACAAAAATATAATGTAGTCATCATGGAATATCTACTACCCACACGTACGTATCTATGAGCCTCTACTAGAGTACTAGACATAAGGACGGGACAGGATCCCGTCGTGCCCAAATATGTAGACAAAATACTGTATCAAAATAGCACCTCCGGAATAATGGAGTGCTCCTGTAAATATGCTGATCAGCTCCCATGAATCTGGGCCACCTCCTTGTCTACCTGTGGGCATAAACACAACGTCCAAAAAGAAAGGACGTCAGTACGAACATTTTACCGAGTATGTAAGGCATAAACAACAATAATACATCACTGAAATAAGGAGAAATCAAGTAAAGAACAACATGTCGTTACTTAAGACTATATATATATATGCTAACTTATTTATATACCATTATCATATATATGTATGCATATATAAAAGCTGTGTGACCAAATGTGTGTGTGTGTGTGTAATTATGTGTTGTGTGTGTGTGTCCAGCATCCCGCGTCCGGGCATCTCGCGTGGTAACTATCTCATGCCGCCCACTAGTGGTGCCTGCCCATGCCCTCTAGACATAGTGTATATGCTGCCCGCCTTAGCGGTGTCTGCCCGGTCATATAGGCACGGTGTAATCTCATGAAGCATGCATAAGGCACAAAGACAACTATAACTCTATTAGGGTGACGTAAGGTCGTAAACCCCCGATTTACATTATGGCATAATCATGAGCACCCTGCCTCACCTTGAAGGAACTAACACTATGAGGTGAGTATAACAACAATGAGCAACATCAAAGAATCATATAAGGATCATTAACTTCGTAGAAGTAGCATATCATGAGCTTTAGAATCTATAGACTTGGACTCATCATCATCATCATTATATTCATAATACATTTCTTATCTTAATCTCATGAACAACTCTTTATCAACATTGGCTTATAATTTCCGGAATGTAAGAAAGTCATGGAGGATAAGGAAAATCATGTCATAAGAATCATGCCTTTAAAGGAAGGGGACTAGACTTACATACCTTTTCGTCTTTTTATCTTGTCGACTATACACTTCCTTCCACGTTCGTCATTCTACATTCAAAGAAATTCATGCTAAGATTAGATATTCGGAAGCATACTTAAGCTTAGGCTAAAGTCAACGAAAATTGGGCAGCATTTCCTTTGTTTCTACAACTTTCTCCATATAATATAACAACTCCCAAACGTTGATAACAATATTCACAATATCATAATCAACAATCTTCATCAACCATACATTATTCAATTCTCCTACTTCCATTTCAAGGGCATCCATAACCATGGTCATAATACAACATTACATTCATCCTCCTATAATGTTTCTCCCATATTCTTAATGTCATTTATAACATAATCGTACTCATAACATACCAAGAATCATGATTCATATTAAGCTACTACTCAAAAATGCTACTATTCTCATACTTGTACCCCATCTTCTACCTCCTCCCATAATCCAAGTTTCTCAACCCCTCAATACTCTGAATAACATGAAAGGATCATAAAACTTACCTTTGATAATGTGAGAATGGTCTTTGGGTGGAAACATTTCACTTGAGGAAAACCCTAGCTTCAATCCAAAGATATTTCTTTACTTGTATAAACCCTAGAAAGCATTCTTGCACTTGATTCCATCAACTCTTGATGTTTTACTCTTGATTTCTCTTGGGTTTATGTTAAAAGGGTGTGGAGAATATTCTAGAACTTTCTTGAGGTATGGAGAGAAAATGGGAAATGAAATAAATGAACTTGGGGCTCTCTTTTATAAAATAAAAATCTGTCCCGATGGTATTATACGGACACTTACACGGTCCGTATAAATTTATACTGTTCGTATAAGTGACCGTGAAATCGTCCCAGCAACAACTTGTTTCTGTAACCATTATACGGCACATTATACGATCCGTATAAGTGATCGTATAACTCGATCAGTGATGGACCTTCACTGTAGCGGTTATACGGACCATTATACGGACCGTATAATATTATGCGGACCATATACATGGTCGTATAATCCACTTTTCTCCAATCTTGTTCTTGTCGCTTCATTTGATCTCCAATCCTTATGGAACCTTCTTGGTACTTGTTTAACACTTCATTAGCAATCTAAGGAGCATTATAACCTTTCCTCAAGAGATTACTAAATCAACATTAATTCGGTACTTTACAAAACTCTTCCGAAACACAACGTATACTTCACCTTTCTTAATAAACTTTCTTCTCTTGCCTCAAACATCCTTGGAATCTTAATTAGAACCATTAAATACTACTTCTTACTTATAGAAACATCATATACTTCTCACACTGCATAGATCTACCTACCATATGATGACATGAAATTTTTTCGAGGTGTAACTCATAATCATACCCTTCTTAAGTTTGTTTGTGGTTGTATTTATCGATGACATTCTGGCCTATTTTTGATCAGGAATGGAGCAAGCTGATCATTTACATTTCGCACTCATAGCCCTCCAGGATTGGAAATTGTATGTGAAGTTCTCTAAATGTGAGTTTTGGTTAAACTTCGTTGCATTTATGGGGCATATGGTATTAGACGAGGCAATTTGGAAGGTAGAGTCTGTAGCCCAGACCTATGATACCGACAGGGGTTTGTAGGTTTATGGGGTTGGCAGGATATACAAGAGGTTCGTAGAGGCTCATCCAGTACCACTGACAAAGTTGACTTAGAAAGAAGTGAAGTTTCAATGGACAGACGTTTGCAAGCGGATTTTTAGCAATTAAAGGGCAAATTGACTTTAGCCCAGTTTTGGCACTTCCAGATGGATCCGAGGACTATGCCATTTATAGTAGAGCCTTAGGTTTCGAATTAGGTTGTGTGTTGATGCAGAACAGTAAGGTAATTGCCTATACTTCGAGACAGCTGAGGAAACATGAAAAAAATTATCCGACCCACGATTTGGGGTTAGCATTAATGATTCATGCACTTAAAATATGGAAACATTACTTAAACAGTTTCCATGTTGATATCTATACAAATCATAAGACTCTCCAGTATATTTTCAAGCAGGAGAAGTTGAACTTGCGGCAAAGACAGCGGTTAGACATATTGAAGGATTATGATATTAATATTCCCTACCATCCAGGGGAGGCAAATATAGTAACTCTTAGTTGTAGATCTATGGCTGGCTTGTAATATTTACGAGCCGAGAATAGAGAGTTAGCTCATGAGTTTCATCAGTTAACCAACCTAGGAGTCCGATTATTGGACTCAGGTGATGCGGGAGTTATAGTTCAGGATACAACGACGTCATCTTTAGTAGCTGAGGTTAAAGAACACCAATATGAGGATCCTTTTTTGATTCGGAATAGAGAGACAGCCTAACAGAAAAAGAAGTCACCCTTTGAGATTTTCAGAGATGGAGTTCTGAGATATCGAGGTAGATTTTGTGTTTTCGATGTTGCAGGGTTACGCCAGCAGATTATGGCAGAAGCTCATTATTTTCGCTATTCTATTCATCCAGGGTTGATGAAGATGTACCATGATATCAGAGAGTTTTATTGGTAGAATGGTATGAAGAAGGATATAGCGGAGTTCGTAGCCCAATGCCCTAATTGTCAGCAAGTAAAAATTGAGCATTAAAAGCCTGGTGGATTGTTGCACGACATAGATATTTCGACTTGGAAATGGGAGGCGGTTAATATGGATTTCATTATAGGCTTACCTCGTTCCCAGTTTAGGTTTGACTCGATAAGGGTGATTGTTCATAGGCTTACAGAGTTAGTATATTTTTTACTTATCAGGACTACTTATTCAGCGGATTATGCGAAGTTATATATTAAGGAGATAGTGAGACTTCATGGTGTTCCAGTATCTATTATTTCAGACAGAGGTGCAAAGTTTACAACTAATTTCTGGAGATCCTTCCAGAAGGGTTTGGGGACACAGGTGAATATCAGTACAACCTTTCACCCCCAGACAGATGGGCAGGCTGAGCGAATTATTCAGACTCTTGAGGATATACTACGAGCATGTGTGATAGACTTCAGAGGCAGCTGGGGATGATCATTTTCCACTTATTGAGTTTGCATATAATAATAGTTACCATTCTAGTATCCAGATGGCCCCGTACGAGGCCCTATATGAGCTAAAGTGTAGATATCCTATCGGGTGGTTCGAGGCCAGAGAATCAAAGTTGATAGGACCTGATTTGGTTCAACAGGCGGTGTAGAAGGTTAAGCTCATTGAGGAGATATTGCTACCAGCTCAGAGTCGCAGAAGTCTTATGCAAATAACAGATGTCATGACCCAAGCTGATGAGCCGTGACGAGTGCCCGACCACTACAACCAAGCACCCCTAAACTCGTACTTGCATCTCACTAAGCAACATAATGGCCCACATATATAGTTTATAACTGAGCTATACTAATTCCTGTAAGATTTGCACAATAGACTCTGCATCGAGAACTCACACCTAACGCATATATATAAACAAACGTGCTGAGGATAACAGTGCAATCCGACTAGGCCGCTACATATGCTGTACAACAAAAATAGGAGCCCACAAGGCTACATACCAACTACATACTGTCACGACCTGATTAGGGGGCCATGACGGGTACCCAGAGCTGACTACCGAGTACCACTCACTATGCTAATCATCTTACCCAACCTGAACATACAAAATATCCAAGGGAACACATACATATATGCATATACAAGCTCTCACGGCTACAAAAATAATGTACAAGGATACACACTGATGTATCTGTGAGACAACTACTACCCACACGTACGTATCTACGAGCATCTACTAGAGTACCAAGACATAAGGACGGGATAGGACCCCGTCGTGCCCAAATATATACAAATATTAATATCTCAAAAATGGCACCTCCGGAATAGTGGAGTGCTCCTGTAAATCTGCTGAGTAGCTCTTACGAATCTAGGCCACCTCCCTGTCTACCTGTGGGCATGAACACAACGTCCAAAAGAAAAGGACGTCAGTACGAACAATGTACTGAGTATGCAAGGCATATACAATAATAACATGTCGAAGAGATAAGAGAACAGTAAGTAAGGAAACAACCTGCAAATGAATGTCACTTAAGACAGAATAATGCATGCTAACTTACATTATCATCAACATCATATCGAGTATACATATATAAGCTGCCCGACCATATAGGTACAATGTGATCATCTTTAGCCAGCGTCCAGGCCTCCGGCGTCCGGGGTAAACATCTCATGCCGCCCACTAGTGGTGTCTGCCCATGCCCTCTAGACATGGTGTATATGCCACCCGCTTCAGCGGTGTTTGCCCGGCTATATAGGTACGGTGTAATCTCATTATCATATACTTATCATAAAGCATGCATTGGAACTCAAATACAAACTATACTCTATCAGGGTAACGTAAGGTCAAGAACCCCCGATTCCATTATGGAGTAGTCATGATCATCATATCTCACCTTAAAGGAACTAGCATTATAAGGTGAGTCTAGCAACAATGAATAACATCAAAGAATCATATAAGGATCTTTAGCTTCGTAGAAATATCATATCATGAGCTTTAGAATCTCTAGACTTAGACTCATCATCATCATTATCATATTCGTAACATATCTCTTGTCTTTATCTCATGAGTAGTTCTTAATAGTCATAGACTTATAATTTTCAGAATATGAGAAAGTCATGGAAAGATAAAGGAAGTCATGTTATGGGAATTATGCCTCAGGAAAGAAGAGACTAGCCTCACATACCTTTACGTCTCGCTAACTTTATCAATTAAACGCTTCCCTCCAATGTTCACGATTCTACATTCAAGAGAATTCATACTAGAATTAGATAATCGACAACATACTTATGGTTGAGCTAAAGCTAATAAAAATTGGGCAGCATTTCCTTTGTTCCTACAACTTTCTCCATATAATATAACAACTCCCAAGCATCAACAACAAACCCACAATATCATAATCGATAAACTTCATCAAGTTAGTCATTATTCAATTCTCAAAATTTCCCTTCAAGATCATCCATAACCATGGTCATAATATAACACCGCATTCATCCTCATATAATGCTTCTGCAATATTCTTGATACCATTTATAACAAGATTATACTCATAACATCTCAAGAATTATGGTTCATGTCAAACTATTATTCAAGAATATCATTACTTCACAATTGAGCTCCATATTCTACTTTCTTCCATAATCTAAGTCTTTCAACCATTCAATATTCTTAATAACATGAAATGATCATAAAACTCACCTTTGATTGTGTAGGAAAGGGTTTGAATGGAGTTTCCTTACTTGGAGAAAACCATAACTTCAATTCAAAGAGATTTCTTGACTTCTAGCAACCCTAGAGAGCTTCCTTACACTTGGTTTCCTTGGATTGATGATTTTATTCTTTGATTTGCCTTAGATTTATGTTAATAGGAAGTATAGAAAGTTCTAGATATTTCAAGAAGTGTGGAAGAGTTGGAAAAATGAGAAATGAGAAGTGGGAACATATTTTTATACTTGGAAGATGCTCAGCCCGTCGGGAGTTATACGGACCCTTATACGGTCCGTATAAGTGGCCGTATTTTACCATCAGGGAAATTCCCTTTTCTGTAAGGTTATATGGACCCCTTATACTCACCATATAAAGTTATACGGACCGTATAAGTGGTCGTATAACTCTATTTTTCTGAAATTAATCTCGTCGATTCGCTTGATCTCCAATCCTTATGAAACCTTCTTAACACTTGTTTAACACTTCATTAACAATCTAAGGAGCGTTATAACTTTTCCTTAAGACATTATTAAGTTGACATTTGTTCGGTACTTTGCAAAACCCTTCCAAAACACGACTTATACCTTACATTCTTCATCGAGCTTTCTTATCTTGCCTCAAGCGTCTTTGGAATCTTAATTAGAACCGTTAAGTAGCCTTTATTACTTGTAGGGACATTGCATACGCCTCACCCTGCATTAGTCTATTTATTGTGCACCGACCTGAATTTTTTCAAGGTGTAACATTCTTCCCCCCTTTAAAAATATTCGTCCTTGAATGTTAAGTT
Source organism: Lycium ferocissimum (assembly GCF_029784015.1). Lineage (NCBI taxonomy): Eukaryota > Viridiplantae > Streptophyta > Magnoliopsida > Solanales > Solanaceae > Lycium > Lycium ferocissimum. The sequence goes on along the minus strand of NC_081349.1, from coordinate 59,826,150 downwards.
CTCGGGAATCCTAGAGAAATTTTGCCAGAGTTTCCCCTATAATATGGCGCTACCATCCTGTCACAACAGCCCACAATAACAACGCCTCACAGGGCTACAATACAATGGCAAGAAAATATGGCCACGCACGACCGAAAGCATTAAAAGGAAACAATTTCATACCTCATAATACCGATGTCTCATCTTGAATCTCTTCCGGGGGTGGAAATAAGTGTGGGTACTTGGACTTCATGTTTTCTTCCGCTTCCCAAGTCATTTTCTCTCGATTATTGTTTCGCCACAAGACCTTAACTGAGACTACCTCTTTATTTCTAAGCCTCCGTACTTGCCTATCTAGTATGGCAATGGGTACCTCTCCTACTTCAAACCGCCCAATTGGGGATCTATACTTTCTTCCATATAGAGCTTCATACGGGGCCATCTGAATACTGGAATGATAGCTGTTGTTATATGCAAACTCAATAAGAGGTAAGTGGTCGTCCCAACTACCACCGAAATTTAGCACACATGCCCATAACATTTCTTCCTAGGTCTGAATAGTGCGTTCGGCTTGGCCATCAGTTTGTGGATGAAACACTGTGTTAAGCCTTACCTGAGTACCTAAACCTTCTCGGAAAGACTTACAGAATTTAGCTGTAAATTGTGCTCCTCTATCTGTGATAATAGATATCGGGACACCATGAAGTCGCACAATCTCTTTAAGATACAACCTTGCATAATCTTCTGTCGAATATGTGGTTCTGACTGGGAGAAAATGAGCTGATTTCGTGAGTCTGTCCACGATCACCCATATGGAGTCATACTTGCGTCGGGAGCGAGGAAAACCTACAATGAAATCCATATTGATCATTTTCCATTTCCAGACTGGAATTTCCATGGCTTGCAACAGCCTTCCTGGCTTTTGATGCTCGATTTTCACTTGTTGGCAATTTGGATATTGAGCTACAAATTCTGCTATGTCTTTCTTCATTCCATCCCACCAATACATTAGCTTGAGATCGTGATACATCTTTGTCGCTCCTGGGTGAATGGAATACCGAGAATAATGAGCTTCTTCTAGAATCCGATGACGTAGTTCTGTAACATTTGGAACACATAACCTGTGTCGGTACCTAAGAACTCCATCTGTAGAAACTTCAAATGGTGACTTCTCTTTCTTCGGAAATGTATCTCTATAGTGACTCAACTGGGGTCTTCATATTGGCTCTCTCTCACCTCCATATCTAAGGACGAAATAGCTGGGTTGTGAATACTAATTCCTGCGTTGCCCGAATCGATTAGGCGAACTCCGAGGCTGGCTAGCTGGTGAAGCTTACGGATTAATTCTTTCTTCTCTGGAGGGACCTCACATAGACTACCCATTGATTTACGGCTAAGTGCATCAGCTACTACATTCGCCTTCCCAGGATGATATAAAATACTCACATCATAATCCTTTAATAATTCTAACCATTGCCTCTGTCGTAGATTTAACTCCTTCTGCTTGAAAATATATTGGAGACTCTTGTGATCTGTATAAATATCAACATGTACACCATACAAGTAATGTCTCCACATTTTTAGCGCATGAATAACCGCAGCCAATTCAAGATCATGGGTCGGATAGTTCTTTTCATGTTTCCGCAATTGCCTTGAAGCATAGGCAATGAATTTTCCATGCTGCATCAAATACAACCTAACCCAACACCAGAGGCATCACAATACACAACATAACCATCTGGCCCTTCTGGGAGTGTCAAGACAAAATGAAGTTAATTTATCCTTCAATTCCTGGAAACTGCGTTCACAAGCATCGGTCCAGTGATATTTTGCTGATTTCTGAGTTAGCTTCGTCAATGGTGCTGAAATAGAGGAAAACCCTTCCACAAATCTTCTATAGTAACCTGCCAATCCTAGAAAACTACGGACTTCTGTAGGCGTTGTAGGCCTTGGCCAAGTCTTCACAGCCTCAATTTTCTGAACATCTACTCGAATGCCATCAGCTGAAATAATGTGACCCAAGAAAGTCATAGAATTTAGCCAAACTCGCATTTCGAGAACTTAGCATACAACTCGCGAGCCCGAAGAATCCCAAGGACAATACGCAAATGGTCTGCATGCTCTGCTTCTGTCCGTGAGTATATTAGAATGTCATCAATGAACACGATCACAAATAGGTCTAGAAAGGGCCTGAATACATTATTCATCAGATTCATAAACACCGCCGGAGCATTAGTCAACCCAAATGACATCACTCGAAACTCATAGTGGCCATATCTCGTTCTGAAAGCTATTTTGGGAATATCTTTTTCTCTCACTCTCACTTGATGATACCCCGATCTTAGATCAATTTTGGAAAACCATTTGGCACCCTGTAATTGGTCAAACAAATCATCGATTCTAGGAAGCGGGTATTTATTCTTTATCGTTACCTTGTTCAGCTGCCTATAGTCAATGCACATCCATAGGGGACCATCTTTCTTTCTCACGAATAGGATAGGTGCTCCTCCCCACGGTGACGAACTGGGCCTAATGCATCCCTTCTTGAGCAAATCTTTCGGTTGTGCCTTTAGCTCTTTCAATTCTGCAGGAGCCATTCTGTAAGGAGGAATAGGGATAGGCTTGGTGTCCGGCAACATATCAATAGCAAAATCAATCTCTCTTTCCGAAGGAAGGCCTGGAAGTTCATCTGGAAATACATCCAAAAATTCATTTACTACCGGGACGGATTGAAAAGTCGGCGGCTTTGCTTCGGTGTCATGAACTCAGACTAGATGATAAATATAGCCTTGGCGATCATCATCCTTGCCTTGAGGTAGGAAATAAAACTACCCGTTGGGGACGCTGTATTACCTTTCCATTAAAGCACGGGTTCTCCCAGGAATTGGAATCGAACTATTTTCATTCTGCAATCAACATTAGCATAACAAGAGGCCAACCAATTCATGCCCATAATCACATCAAAGTCTAACATTTCTAGCTCAATCGAATTAACTTTAGTCTGACGATCACATACCACAATCACACAATTTTTATACGCACTTGTCTAGCTACCACTGGATCACCAACCGGAATAGATACATCGAAAGGTTTAATTGGCTCGGGTTTCACCCCAATACGACCAATAATATAAGGAGTAATATAAGACAACGTGGAACCCAGATCAATCAATGCATAAACGTCATGAGAGAATATGGATCGTATACCTATAACCACCTCCGGGGAGGACTCAAGATCCTGACGTCCTGCTAAAGCATAAATACGGGCCGAGTGCCACTCGAATCGGATGCTACCACTCTCTCGCCCCTACCGCAATAATAGTCCGCCTAAGGCGCACAAAAGAAGAATATCAAGGGCCGAGCCCCAACTCTACCACCCATCGATGGATAATCTCGTATCATATGCCCAACCTGACCACAGGCATAGCAAGCATCTGACCCTCGGCGACACTGACCGGAATGTAATCTACCACACTGGCTACATCGTGGCACTGGTGGTTTCCACTAGCTAGGATCACCTCCAAACTGAGGACCTGAGACTTTTGAACTCTGAACTGGACCAGAATAAATAGGGTGATCAAATCTTCTGTTCGCAAACCGAGGAGGTGCATTTGTCGCGGACTGGCCCGAATATCTGGAATACTGTTGCCGCTGACCCCCTCTATACTCACTACTAGCACCGGCCGATCTAGTCCGCTTGCTCTGTCTTCTATCGATATCACGCTCACCCCTCTACGGCTATTACTGCTCCTCTAAATTTTGGGCATGGGCCTGAATATGGAAAATGTCCATCCCCTCTTGCAATGAAGCTGTCAAGTAATCTTTGAACAAATGTGGCCCTAAGCCACTTACAAATCTGTGTACTCTATCTCCCATGTCAGCCACCATAGTCAGAGCATATCTAGCCAATGAATTAAAGTGAAGGTTATACTCCTGGGCACTCATATTCCCTTGCTTTAGATTCAGAAACCTATCAGCACGGGCCCTTCGAACCTCGGGTGGCAAATAGTGACGAAGGAAAGCATCTACAAATTCCTATCAAACCAGGAGAGGTGCATTTTCCTTCCTCGAACATATCCAATTATTATACCATAGGACCGTTACATCCCAGAGATTATAAGAAGCCAAATCCACTGACTAGGTATCCGAAGCATGGATGATCATCAACGTCCTCAATATCTCATCTATAAAACCTTGCGGGTCTTCATCCTGCTTCGACCCAAAAAATTTTGGGGGATTTAAACTCATGAAATCAAGATCCCTTGCACTGGTGGCTCTAACTTACATTATAATCAACATCATATCGAGTATACATATATAAGCTGCCCGACTATATAGGTACGGTGTGATCATCTTTAGCCCGTGTCCAGGCCTCCCACATCCGGGGTAAACATCTCATGTCGCCTACTAGTGGTGTCTGCCCATACCCTCTAGACATGGTGTATATGCCGCCCACCTTAGCTGTGCTACCCGGCCATATAGGCACAGTGTAATCTCATTATCATATACTTATCATAAAGCATACATTGAAACTCAAATACAAACTATACTTTATCGGGGTGACGTAAGGTCGAGAACCCCCGATTCCATTATGGAGTAGTCATGATCATCATGTCTCACCTTCGGGGAACTAACATTATAAGGTGAGTCTAGCAACAATGAATAACATCAAAGAATCGTATAAGGATCATTAGCTTCGTAGAAATATCATATCATGAGCTTTAGAATCTCTAGACTTAGACTCATCATCATCATTATCATATTCATAACATATCTCTTGTCTTTATCTCATGAGTAGTTCTTAATAGTCATAGGCTTATAATTTCCGGAATATGAGAAAGTCATGGAAAGATAAAGGAAGTCATGTTATAGGAATCATGCCTCAGGAAAGAAGGGACTAGCCTCACATACCTTTACGTCTTGCTAACTTTATCAATTAAACGTTTCCCTCCAATGTTCACGATTCTACATTCAAGAGAATTCGTACTAGAATTAGATAATCAATAACATACTTATGCTTGAGCTTAAGCTAGTAAAAATTAGGCAACATTTCCTTTATTCCTACAACTTTCTCCATATAATATAACAACTCCCAAACATCAACAACACACCCACAATATCATAATCGATAAATTTCATCAAGTTAGTCATTATTCAATTCTCAAAATTTCCCTTCAAGATCATCCATAACTATTGTCATAATACAACACCGCATTCATCCTCATATAATGCTTCTCCAATATTCTTGATACCATTTATAACAAGATTATACTCATAACATCTCAAGAATTATGATTCATGTCAAACTATTATTCAAGAATATCATTACTTCACAATTGAGCTCCATATTCTACTTTCTTCCATAATCTAAGTCTTTCAACCATTCAATATTCTTAATAACATGAAATGATCATAAAACTCACCTTTGATTGTGTAGGAACGGGTTTTGGATGGAGTTGCCTCACTTGGAGAATACCCTAACTTCAATTCAAAGAGATTTCTTGACTTCTAGCAACCCTAGAGAGCTTCCTTACACTTGGTTTCCTTGGATTGATGATGTTGTTCGTTGATTTACCTTGGATTTATGTTAATAGGAAGTATAGAAAGTTCTAGAGATTTCAAGAAGTGTGGAGGAGTTGGAAAAATGAAAAATGAGAAGAGGGAACATATTTTTATACTTGGAAAATACTTAGCCCGTCGGGAGTTATACGGACCCTTATATGGTCCGTATAATATTATACGGTCCGTATAATTGGCCGTATTTCACCATCAGGGAAATTCCCTTTTCTGTAAGGTTATACGGACCTCTTATACGGATCGTATAAGTGGTCGTATAACTCTATTTTTTTGAAATTAATCTCGTTGATTCGCTTGATCTCCAATCCTTATGGAACCTTCTTAACACTTTTTAACACTTCATTACCAATCTAAGGAGTGTTATAACTTTTCCTCAAGACATTATTAAGTCGACATTAGTTCGTGTTACACCTCTCGTGTTTGTAGTAGTAGAACCTATGATTTCCTAGTGGGGTATGCCCGTGGAATAGAGACCCGAGCACGAGTTTGGAGTAGAAAATGTCTTACCCCGTGTGCAAGGGTACCAGCAGATATTGCTAGCAATTTATAGAGTTAGAAGTTGAACGAATCGAGTCGACGTGATCTGAACTGAGTCAGAAAAATCTGCAGGACACTAGTCATCTTCGACGGGTCGTCGACATGTTCGACGGACCGTCGACGTGCGGCATCGATAGGGTCCCGCAGCCTTGCATCTGTAGGCGCAGGTCGAACCAGGCCGCTGTACCCTTTTTGGCTTCCAAGTATAAATAGGTGGTTCACGACCTTATTTCATATTTTACTCCTTTCCAAATCAGAAAAACCCTAAGATATTCTCTCCCAATAATTTTCATCATATTAGTGAAGATTTGACAAGACCCGGACCCCGTAAACCCGAGATGGTGAAGAAGAAGGTTTCTTCAAGGTTGTGAAGTTTAGGGAGTTGAAGCTGAAGTGATTCTTGGGATTCTTGACCCCCTCAAGGTATGTAAATGATTTTTACCCTTATATTTAAGTTGCGTATCAAGAGTTTTAGTGATGTTAAGCGAAGAGAAGGTAATTGTAGAAGAGTGAAGTTGATGAAGGGCAATGTAGTGATATAGGGTTATTTTAAGAGATGATTGGAAACGGGTTTACGTATATTTTATATATATATGTGTGTGTGTGTGTGTGTGTGTGTGTGTTTTCATTGTTGATGTGAGTATTGTAGTTGATGTGGGATCGAATGAGAAGTTGGAGAGTTGTAAGCTCACAAAGGAAATTATTATCTATAGTTCGTGGAGCTTTATGTGCATTTGAGAATGGTTAGTAAGCGAAGTAAATAGCCTAATTAAGCCCTATGTTATCTTAATTGTAGACTTGCAAGTTCGAGAGGTAGAAGTTGGACGATTGAGTATACTTCCAGGTATGTTAAGGCCATTCTTTCCTTCTTTTGGCATGCTCCTATGATATGATCCAACAAGCGAGTAAGCGAGCTTCCATATTACTCTACTCTTAGAAGCATTAGAAGTACTTCAGGCTTTGATGTTCATGTACCCCATTTATGAGTAATCCTTCTATTCATAGGTCCAGCCTTATGTTGCCAGTTCTGTGCATACAGTTTAGTCATGCATTACATTCATTATGTATTTATGTACATTGATCCGTGACTAGAAGGTGTTATATATGCGAATATTAGATATATGTAAAATATGAGGAGAGATGTAGGCGTTATATACGCATTACTACTCTTATGATGATATTGATTATGGCCACAGAGGAGCCTGTTACATCTCGCATTTTGTGCGTATTCGGAAAATTGGAAATAATTCGGAATGGTAAGAAACAAGGCTTTGATTGGGTATTACTTAATATGCATGTGATGTTT
>NC_081349.1:59813460-59818652 GCF_029784015.1 Lycium ferocissimum | reverse complement strand
CTTTTGTGTTTTCAAATTTTGAAAGAAAATGTTGTAATTATTATTCCGATTTCGATTATGACTATTTTACTTATCTTTTGGATTTATGACAACGATTTTATGCATATGATTCCTCACGACTCCACTCGTGCATTCTGTTATATCTTTCGCCGAGTCCCGGGCTGGTTCTGTTGTCGTGCGCGTTTTGTTATACTCCGGTGTTATGCTGTGTTTATGGTTCACCGAGCTCCTCGCTCGAGGGCCGGGTTCCGCTATATTTGGTGTTATCTTGCCGTATGGCGTTATGCGTCGTGTTTGATATGTGACGGAATACGGAGATTTGAAACTTTCGGTGTTATGCCGTGTTATGGCGCCATCGACAAAGCGGGCGACCATATTTCCCCCCCGTGCCCTATGTATGATTATATTTTGAAGTAACATTTTGATATTTTGGAAATGTATTTACTTCTTCGTACCTCTATTTAATCGGCATTCATTTGTATACTACATTTTTCGCTTTGCATACTCGCACATATTTCGCACGACCCCCCTTCCTTTCGGGGGCCGTTCATGCCTGGCAGTACGTACGTACGCTTTGGTGATCCATAATTGTGCAGGGACACCCACTACGCTGTTGGAGTGCTCCCTTATTCCGAGCCATATTTTGGTGTATATCCGTTCACGTTCACGTTTGTATATTTGTTGAGGGCACGGCGGGGCCCCGTCCCGTCATATGATTACGTTTTTGTTTGTTTGAGAACCGTGGACATGTATCCGGTTACGCCCATTACGTACGGTCGTGTGTGTATATGTTGTGTTTGGGGCGATCCCGATTCGCCGTGGCGACCTTTATCGGCTTGCATTTGTATATGTTTTGGGCCGTTGCGCCATTTGATAGCCCCCGCTCTCGCTTGGATATATATCTTTTGATGTTTGAGATGTGTTGCGACGGTTGAAGTATATTCGAGATGTCGTTTGATATTTATGTCTATATAAGCCATCTGTTTGCGACTCAGATTTGTGATTGTGTTTGGGTGCCTAATTCGGGTACTAGTCATGGCCCACGGGGTTGGGTCGTGACACCACGAAATTAGAAAGAAGGGCAGCCCATTTTTTTTAGGAGCCCAACTCGTGTAAAAACCAGCCCAACAGCCTCTCTAACATTCCTAAAACCTAATCCCTTATCCAAAACATCAGCAGCCACTGTTCACGCCTCTTCCACCTCTACCATTACGGACAAACGCCATACTCTCCAATCCTAAAAAGCAAAACTTGTTTAGCCATTTTCATGCAAGAGAATGCTTTTTTCAGAAACGTCCCTTTCTTCTTTCCTAGTTCGTGCAATAGCGTACAACCATGACCTAAAGGAGCTTTATGGAATCTTGTTAGTTTTGGGATGGATGAAGACCGAATCTCTCCATATTTTACCAATCTCGCACCATTTTGGGCAATGATCTGACCAAATCATGTGAAGGTCATATACCTCCAAATCCCAACGTTCGAGTTCAAAGGGTTTTCTTTCACCACAAGTTTCAAATCAGATTCAAAATCCCGCCCAAAATTTTGACCTTGAAAACCCTAGTTCATGGTTATAAATAGGAGGTTTTTTAGGGCGGGGGGACGGCGGGGGCAAAAAAAAAATCTGATCCTTAAAAAAAAATATAGTTATAGTTTTACAAACAAAAAAAAAAAAAAAAAAAAAAGAGGGCAGAAAAATCAGTCAAGAAATCGCTCTATTTTCATTTTTGATCTGAAACTAGGTTAAGTTAAATAGATTCGGGTTCGTCGCGTTCGAGTATAGATCCGAGACCCGAAGCCTCAGTTCGCTGCACTCGAAAGAGGTAAACAATCCTTCTTTTAGTTAGTTTTAATTTCAGTTTAGGTAGCTTAGTTGCACTTACGTGTTCATGTATGTTTCGTTGTTTAGTTGATTTAGTTCCAGTTTAAGTAGCTCAGTAACATCTGTGTATGTTTATGTCGTTTTAGTTAATTTAGTTTCGGTTAACAGTGTTTATGTGATCATGCCTTGATTTAGTGTTGCTTGGTTTTAGTTTAGTAGTGTTGATATGTTCATATAATTTCATGTGTGGATGATTAAGTTAATATTATTTGGTTTTAATTTATTGGTATACTCATAATTGGGATATGTTCTACTTAGTTATATGATATTTTGGTTTAGAGAGCATGTTAGGTCAGTCTCTCTGTTTGTTCTAAGTCCAAATGATAGTCAAAATGTTATCGTTAGTTTTCCAACGTCATTTTTTAATCTGTTTTGTGCCTTAGATACTGTTTTAATTAACTCTTGGTTAATAATAGCTCAACATGATTTAGTGTGTATTCGTTTGCCCCTTTTTTAGTCAATTATCTGTCAATGGTAGGTCAGTATAGTACATGTATTCATTGTTTGTTTGAATCATGGCGCTGGTGGTAATCTAGTTAGTATGACCAGTGTTTCATTTTACCGATTGAATCATGTAGTTAATAAAGGTTTCGTATGGTTCAATTTGTGTCCGTTCGCCGTGTGTTATTCACTATTTGCCTGGTTTAGTTTGCTAAGTTTACTGTTGATGGCCCTTGAGAATGTCAAAATAAGGTTTAGCTTAGTTTGCAGCTTTAACTTAAATATATCCTGTCTATTTTTAAGTGTACCGAACTTGTCTGTGTATGTCATTTAGCATTAATCCTATCTTTGGCTTATGGTCATGCTGTCTAAGTTCACTTAGATTAAAGATACATTTAAAAAAAAAAAATTAGTTTAGCCATCAAATAGGGTTAATAATCTGGAATGAATTGGATGGTTTATTCTGTCTTAATGAGATATCATCGAACATCCCTGCGTTGGCCTGCAAATGGATTCAAATAAGTTGGTTGTCGGTAAAGTCTGTTCTAGGTTTGCTACATGTTCAAACAAAATCTCTACACATAAGAAATAGAATTGGTAAGGGTCTGTTTGGCTGGTAAACATGAAACTACTTGACTAAGTGTTTTAATACCTAAAAAATTGATTTAAAGAGACTGCTTGGTTGGTATTTTATTTTCCCTGCTAAAGGTATATAAGAAACTAAACCAAAATAGATATTGGTCCTAAAGACTAAGTTTCTTCTTGCTAGGAATAGGTTAATTGCTTCCCTGTTTGACACCATGATTAATGCACTCAACTCTGTGTCTGTTTTTTTTTTTAAAAAAAAAACTAGCGTGTGATTTGATATTTAAAGCATGCCTATACTTGTTTAGGTCATGTTCAAGGCAACTTGTGACCTATGGTGTTTGATATACTAGAATGGTTTCTCCGTGATATGTTGTTTGAGTCAAAGGTTGTTTTCAAAATGTATTGATTGATACTAGGATAACACCCCTATGCCTATTGGAGCTGAAACTGAATTTATTGAGATAAAAAATGATAGGGAATTTTAAAATATTGTGTTGAAAGAGTCTGCCTAGTTTGGAGGTTTCAACATGCTTAACTGTTAGTAGTTTCTGCCCTACATCTTCTCTTATTTTTTGAGTGTCAGAATTTGCTCTTGTCGTAAACAAAGTGTCTAGTTAGCAATCAATATCAGGACATAGACTTTGGACCTGGTTTCCTTGTTGTTCTTTAATATCAAATGTGTACGTAAATAAATTACGATTCTGTTAATAGCACCTATAAATCAGGTGTTCAGGTGATGTCCATAACCCTTCCTTTACTGTGATCCATCTTGAATCAAGTGTTTATTAAAGGTTTGTTCTACCAAGATGGTTAAATATTTAAAATTTGTCGTTAGGCTTATGTTTTAAGGCTAGAATGGAATGATGTGTCTCTTCTGTTGGGGAGTAGTTGACTTTAAGATCTCAACATGTAAGTGCTGATTTATTTACGTAGTTTATGATCAGTTAGGCATAAGATTTAGGTCATCTTTTGACATAAGTTTCAAATTCGTTTAAAGAATGTGTGTCAACCAGTTTTGAGCTTAGTTGAGTTATGATAATTCCTCAATAGTTATGAAATGCTTTCGTTAAAATTGTTGTTGCTTTCGATGGAACTTTCGGTTGCCAAATACTCATCCTTACCTTTTCTTTCTTTGCATGACTTGGGGAGTTTTCATTCCGAATGTCCTTGAGATATTGAAATACAAAAATTATATCTTTTTTTCTATTCTCAGCCTCGTAAATGAATTTAGGATAATTATATGAAAGTTCAAATAGGCCTCCATATGACTACGTTTCATATCTATTTTTGAGAGGATAGCGGGTAGTATTTCTTTTTGTTCTTAATAAAGTAGGACGGAAAGGAATTATTTTGCCTCCTGAGCTACAAACTGCACTCTAAATTATCGACAATGGCTCTGCCTCAACGTAATTCCAATTCATTTCTTTTGCCCGTGGAAACCTCATATGCTAAACGAAACATTATGGAACTTTGTCGAAATACATGTTCAGCTTGATAGTTTTCATACTTTAAATTTTACGAAGAATTTGTTAAATTTCTCGTATCCTGCATTCTAATCTTTTTTTTTTTGTTTTGTTTACATGTGCATCCTGGGAGCAAACGGGGTCTTAGTTCAGGACTTTTGCAAACTTGGAGTCTTAACCCAAGGCTCTCCTATTACCAAGCATGGAGTCTATTTCGCAGATTTTCTTTAAATGCCTCAAATCTGTCAAGAGGAACGAGCAAAATTGCTCGGGATTTCTTTTGTCTCTCTTTCCATTATCAATCATTCCATTTTCATTTTTTCGTTTTTATTGCATTTTTATTTGTTATATACAATCGTTGGTTTGTTTATGCTTGGTATATCCCTGTCTTGGAATTTTAGGATAAACTTGGTTAGAGCAAGTTTTGTTTAGACTATCCCAATCATTTATTATTAATAATAAAGTAATATTTCCCTTGCCTAAAGAGTGGTAATACTTATATAAGAAACTGAAGGTGAATCTGAAAACAACTCACGAAGGTAGTATTATATCCGCTAAAATATATTAATGCACTGTTTGGGCTGGTATTTTATTATCATTATTGTTATTTTGTAAATCTTATTTTATTTTCTCGCTAAAATCGCGGCTTTCCAAACAACTAGACTAAAAATTCCGTTTCAGTTTTGGCATACTTTGAGGTAAAAGAATACTGTTTTTTTTTTTTTATATAAAAACTTATTTCGGATCATTCAGATTTAATAATATTTCAATATGTGAAAGTGCCAATGATTTGTAAAGATTTCTTTTATATTCTATTCTAG
>NC_081349.1:59786588-59813360 GCF_029784015.1 Lycium ferocissimum | reverse complement strand
CCTTAATAAATGATATACTAACAAGTGCTTAAGTGAATAAATTATGCAATGCAAAGTATAATTACTAGTAGTTATATGGCGGTGAAAACTATACGATATCATAATAGTTGCGTGATAATATTTATAAGGTTGGAAAGTAAGTAAATGCCATTGCCTAATTGTATGACATAAAAACGGTAAAAAAAATGTCAAAAGCGACTATCGTGATTATAATATTAAGTGCCTGCAGTATGATGAAAAAATAATAGCAATAATAATAATAATAATAACAATAATAATAATATTAAGACGACGATTATAATAATATTAATAATTATAACATTACGTGCTTGCAGCATAATAATAATAACAATAATAACAATAATAATAAATATAATATTAATAATAATAAAAAATAATAATGATAATAATGATAATAATATTAATAATAATAATAATAGTAATAATAATAATAATAAGTGATGACTATAGTTGGATAGTGGAAAACGACCATATTAATAGAAAACAAATAATTGTGGTAAATATACATAACTATTCGCAAATAAATATTTTGGAAAAGGGCGGGACAAAATCGGGTGTCAACATCAGGAATTGAAGGATAGATTAACTTCGGCCCCAGTCTTGACTCTCCCAAAGGGGCCAAATGGTTATGTTGTATATTGTGATGCCTCTGGTGTTGGGTTAGGATGTGTGCTGATGCAGCACGACGAAGTCATTGCCTATGCTTCAAGGCAGTTGCGAAAACATGAGAAGAACTATCCAACTCATGATCTTGAATTGACTGCGGTTATTCATGCACTAAAGATGTGGAGACACTATTTGTATGGCATTCATGTTGATATTTATACCGACCACAAGAGTCTCCAATATATTTTCATGCAGAAGGAGTTGAATCTTCGGCAGAGGCAGTGGTTAGAATTATTGAAGGACTATGATGTGAGTATTTTGTATCACCCCGGAAAAGCAAATGTAGTGGCTGACGCACTTAGGCCCAAATCGATGGGTAGTCTATGTGAGGTCCCTCCAGAAAAGAAGGAATTAATTCGTGGGCTCTACCAACAAGCTAGCCTCGGAGTTCGCTTAACTGATTCAGGCAATGCAGGAGTTAATATTAGTAATCCGACTATTTCATCCTTAGATATGGAGGTGAAAGAACGTCAATATGAAGATCCTCAGTTAAGCCACTATAGAGATACATTTCATGAGAAAGAGAAGTCTCCATTTGGAATTTCTACAGATGGAGTTCTTAGATACTGAGACAGGCTATGTGTTCCGAATGTTGCGGAATTACGTCGTCGAATTCTAGAAGAAGCTCATTTCTCTCGGTATTCTATCCACCCAGGAGCGACAAATATGTACCATGATCTCAAGTTAATGTATTGGTGGAATGAAATGAAAAAGAACATAGCAGAATTTGAAGCACAATGTCCAAATTGTCAACAAGTAAAAATCGAGCATCAAAAGCCGGGAGGATGATTACAAGCCATGGAAATCCCTACTTGGAAATGTGAAGTGATTAACATGGATTTCATTGTAGGGTTACCTCATTACCGAAGCAAGTATGACTCTATATAGGTTATCGTGGACAGACTCACGAAAGCAGCTCATTTTCTTCCAGTCAGAACAACGTACTCGGCAGAAGACTATGTAAGGTTGTATCTCAAAGAGGTTGTGCGACTTCATGGTGTCTCGATATCTATTATCACAGATTGAGGAGTCCAATTTACAGCTAAGTTCTGGAAGTCTTTCCAAGAAGGTTTGGGTGCTCAGGTAAAGCTTAGTACAGCATTTTATCCACAAATCGATGGGCAAGCCGAACACACTATTCAGACCTTGGAAGATATGTTACGGGCATGTGTGCTAGATTTCGGTGGTAGTTAGGATGACCACTTACCTCTCATTGAGTTCGCATACAACAACAGCTACCATTTCAGTATTCAAATGGCACCATATAAAGCTCTGTATGGAAGAAAGGGTAGATCCCCAATTGGGTTGTTTGAAGTAGGAAAGGTATAGCTAATAGGCCCTGAGTTGATCCAACAAGCGGTGGAAAAGCTCAAGGTGATCCGAGACCGACTATTAACAGCCCAAAGTCGCCAGAAATCTTATGCGGACAACCGTCAGCGAGACTTAGAATTCCAAGTTGATGATTGGGTATTTCTGAAGGTATCACCGATGAAGGGCGTGATAAGGTTTGGTAAGAAAGGTAAGTTGAGTCCTCGATATATTGGACCTTATAAGATAGTCTGCAAGGTGGGTCAAGTAGCATATGAATTGGACTTACCCTCAGAACTTGAAGCAGTTCACCCAGGTTTTCATGGCTCAATGCTCCGAAAATGTGTCTGAGATCCTACTTGGATCGTACCGATAGGTGATGTGCAATATATATATATATATATATATATTATGAAGAAGTACCCATTGCCATACTAGATAGGAAAGTACGGAGACTTTGAAACAAAGAAGTAGCTTCAGTTAAGGTTTTATGGAGAAACAATAACCGAGAAGAAATGACTTGGGAAGCGGAAGAAAATATGAACTCCAAGCACCCACACTTATTTCAGCCCTCGGAATAGATCCAAGATGAAACATCAAGATTATGAGGTATGTATGTTTTTCTTTTATGCATTTGGGTCATGTGTGGCCAAACTTTATTGCTATTATGTTGTGGCCCTGTGAGGCATTGCTA
This sequence comes from Lycium ferocissimum, assembly GCF_029784015.1. Classification (NCBI taxonomy): domain Eukaryota; kingdom Viridiplantae; phylum Streptophyta; class Magnoliopsida; order Solanales; family Solanaceae; genus Lycium; species Lycium ferocissimum. The sequence goes on along the minus strand of NC_081349.1, from coordinate 59,810,671 downwards.
TTATGGGCTGTTGTGACAGGATGGTAGTGCCCTATTACACGGGAAACTGCGCGAAATTTTCATAGAATTCCCGAGAACTTAACATTCGAGGACGAATGTTCTAAAGGGGGGAAGAATGTTACACCTCGAAAAATTTCATGTTGTTGCAGCAGTGAATAGGCTAACAAAAGGCACAAAGTACACGATGTTCCTATAAGTAAGAAGTAGTATTTAATGGTTCTAATTGAGATTTCAAAGACATTAGAGGTAAGAGAAAAAAGTTTGTCAAGAAAGGATTTTCAAGGTACCAATTTAATGATGGCTTAACGATGTCTTAGAGAAGAGTTATAACATCCCTTAGATTGTTAATAAAGCGGTAAAAAAGTGTCAAGAAGGTTCTATAAGGATTGGAGATCAAACGAGTCGACGAGGACAAGTTTCAGAGAACTGAGCATTGTACGGTCCTTTATGCGGACCGTATAAAATATACTGCCCGTATATTAGACTGTATAAGCTGCCCAGAATTGGAGCCTTCACTGGACCAAATATACGGTCACACATACGGCCCATATAAATTATACGGACCGTATGTGTGTCCGTATAAATATGTTGGGACAGATTTCAAGTTTTAAATAAAAGGATCCAAGTTCATATTTCATTTCTCATTTTTCACTCCATACCTCAGGAACTCTATAGAACACTCTCTACACTTCTTTTTCAAGAATTCAAGAGAAATTAAGGATCAACTTCATCAAACCAAGAGAATTAAGTGCAAGAAGCTCACTAGGGTTCATCCAAGACAAGAAATCTCTTTGGAAGTCAAGTGAAGTGTTTCAACCCAAAGCTGATTCCCACACTATCAAAGGTAAGTTTTATGATTATTTCATGTTGTTTAGAGTATTGAGGGGTTGAAAGACTTGGATTATGAAAGGAGGTAGAAGATGGGTTATAAATATGAGAATAATGGCATTTTTGAGTAGTAGCTTGGAATGAGTCATGATTCTTGATATGTTGTGATTATAATCACATTACAAATGACATTAAGAACATGGGATAAACATTATATAAGAATGAATGTAATATTGTACTATGACCATGGTTATGGATAATTTGAAGTGAAATAGGGAGACTTGGATAATGTGAGGTGAATGAAGATTATTGCTTATGATATTATGAATGTTATTATTGACATTTGGGAGTTGATATATGATATGGAGAAAGTTGTATAAACAAAGGAGATGCTGCCCAATTTTCTCTAGCTTTAGTCAAGTATGCTCAAGCTATCGATTATCTAATGTTAGTACAAACTCTCTTGAAGGTAGAAACGTGAATATTGGAGGAGAACGTTCAAGTGATAGAGTAGCTAAACGAAAAGGTATGTAAGGCTAGTCCCTTCTTTCTAAGGCATGACTCCTATGGCATGAATCCTCCTATTTTTCAATGACTTTCTCACATCCTGGAAATTATGAGTCAATGACTATAAAGAGCTTCACACGAGATAAAGAAATGAGATATGTTATGAGCATGATAATGATGATGATGAGTTTAAGTCTAAAGATTCTAAAGCCCATGATATGATGTATCTACAAGGCTAATGATCCTAATTATGCTTCTTTGATGTTGCTCTTTGTGTTACACTCACCTTATAATGCTAGTTCCTTCAAGGTGAGGCAGAATGTTGATGAAACTCCATAATGGAATTGGGGGTTCACGACCTTTCGTCACCCCGATAGAGTTATAGTCTGTCTTTGTGTTTTTAGGCATGATTCATGATAAATATATGATGATGATATCACACCGCGCCTATTTTGTCCGACAGACACCGCTAAGGCGGGCAACGTATACACCATGTCTAGATGGCATGGGCAGACACCACTAGTGGGCGGCATGAGATGGTTATCCCGGACGCGGGAGGCCTGGACGCGGGCTAATGATGATTACACCGTACCTATATGGTCGCGCGGCTTATATATGCATACATGATATGATGGGGTTTATGATTTAAGTTAGCATGCATTATTCTGTCTTAAGTAACAATCAGATCCAGGTTGCTTTTTTACTCGAAGTCCTCTTATTTCTTGGTATGCTAAAATTGTTTATATTTTACATACTCAGTACAATGTTCGTACTAACGTCCTTTTCTTTGGATGTTGTGTTCATGCCCACAGGTAGACAGGAAGGTGACCCAGATTCATCGGAGTTGATCAGCAGATTTTCAAGAGCACTCCATATTCCGGGGGTGCTATTTTACGATATTCTTTTGTGTATATATTTGGGCGCGACGAGGTCCTGTCCCGTCCTTATGTCTAGTACTCTGGTAGAGGCTCGTAGATGCGTATGTGTAGGTTGTATGGTCTCACGAATTCATCATTGTATAATTGTATATCATTTTGTAGCCATAAGAGCTCTTGCATATGTATATAAGTAGGCATATGTTGCCCTTAAGATCATGTATGTTAAGATTGGGTATGATGACTAGCAAGAAGAGCGGTGCTCGGTAGTCAGCTCCAGGTATCTATCATGGCCCCTAGTCGGGTCGTGACAACCGGAACCTGCCAGTATGAACACAGCGTCCCTAGGAAGAGACGTCAGTACGAACAGTGTACTGAGTATGTAAGGCATGAGTAACAACATAATAAGAGATATGGAACATAACATAAAATAAAGAGATAACCTGTACATCTGTTTGCCTCGTAAAACGGATATCATGCATGCTTAGCTTTTTAAAGAAAACACTTTTCATGCATATGAAGCATAATATCATCTTTAGCCCGCGTCCGGACCTCCCGCGTTCGGGGCAACCATCACACGCCGCCCGCTAGAGGTGCTGCCCCGCCATATAGGCATGGTGTTATTATCGTTATCCATAAGCCGCCCACTGTAGTGGTGCTGCCCGGCCATATAGGCACGATGTTAGAAAATATTTATATATTTATATATATATATATATATATATATATATATATATAAAGCATGCATGAGAGTCCAATCAAAAGCTACAACTCTATTGGAGTGACGTAAGGTCGGTAACCTCCAATTATCTTATGGAACAATCATCATCGTTATATCCTACCTTGAAGGAACCAGTAACATAAGGTGAGATCAACAACAATAAATCAAATCAAGGAGATCATGAAATAAACTCAACAATCTCATAATAGCATCAAAACCATAAGCTTTGGAATCTCCAAAAAATGGAATCATCATCATCATCATTATTATCATGGAACATACTTATCTTTAGCATCATACGAAGCTCTAAGAATCAGGAACTTCTAGATTTTGGGAATAATAATGTTATGAAAAACACGTATAACTTTGTAAGAAAGAATCATGCCTTGGGAAAGAAAGGGATAGCCTTAACATACCTTTTGGATCTCCTTAACTACTTAACGCTTATCCTCCCAAGCTCGTAAATCTATATTCAAGAGAATTCATACTATTGTTAGGCTTATCGTCATATGCTTATCTTAAGCCTTCAAATTAAATCCTTTTAGAATATGCCGAAATTCAGGCAGCATCTCCCCTGTTTATATTCCTAGCCCGAAATCACAATATCAACAACCAACAACAATAACAACAACACTAACATCAACAAAATCATCATCAATACCAAAATACTCCATAAAACATCCCACATGATGTTTATTCGATTTCTCAACCTACTAATTCATTATACGGCCATTTAATAGCTCTATCTTCATAAATACACCTAAATCACTATCAATAAGGAGAGATTCTTACCTTATTCCCACTAGAGCTGCAATATCTTTAATATCCGCCTTGTATCCAAGCCAAGATTCACCGCAACACGGTACTATAATCACAACTATACGCTATCCGGACCTAGATCCCGAGATTACACTTGATTTGGGCTAAAATTTATGGGGGAAGTTGGGAGAAAGTTCCAGAGGTTTTAGGATATTTTGAGGAGTGGTTTGGATGAAAATAATGGGTAAACTCCCTTTTATATTGTTCTAGAGTCGGTTGGCACTGACCTAGAATGTTCGCGCACTGTAGCTGCGCGTTCGCACAGAGTAATCCCTGCTCCGCCGGCCTAACTTGTAACTTCCATAACTCTCTACTCCGATGTTATATCGATAAGAGGTTTGTTGCGTTGGAAACTAGACTTCATGAACTTAATTTTAGGCTTTTATTTTACTTCAAAACTTTTCATATGCTCAAAGATATTATTTCCCCAAGTTAGCTCATTTTTGTCGTTCAAAGTAGCGCTCATCTTCTTCCAAAGTCATACTAACTCAACTTCTTCCACTCATTTTCTTATAGGACCTCTCGGAATTCCTTATATGCATCCTTCACTCATAAAATATACTTAATAATGCTTCGCTCCTTATAGTCCAAAGTTGTTTTACTTAGCCATAGTTCAACATACTTATGTTCAAACTTGATAAATGCTTTTCCAAAAGTACGGGATGTAACATCCTTCCCCCCTTAAAACATTCATCCTCGAATGTTGTAGCTTGCAAGCTTACGATGTTATCATTGATATCTTGAAATGGTTGTCCTTTCTTAGACCCTGATCTTCATACTCTTATAATATGAGCTTATCAGCCCTTTTTCATATTCCCCTAACTCTTTGTCGAACTCATCCATAAGTTTCATAGCCTCATGTTCTTATGTATGTAACCAGTAGTCAACTGATATCCAGTTATCGTCCTATTCTCATTAAAGTGGTCGTGGCTCACGATTGCACGGCTCCCCACCGATTTGTAAGTACCCTTAATTGTTGCTCCCTTTTTACTTGCTCTTTATTCCTCTACTAGTAGACAAACTCTCTTGTTCAGATATGGCACCTTTCCTTACTTGCTTCTCTGGTGCTATTTTAGATTATCCCCTTTTTATACTCGTCGACCATATATACATACCATATCATCTCCTTTTAATTCCTTGGTCAGACTCCTTAATTCCTTACCATATCATCATAGTTCCATCTATGGTAGCGCTCAGATGGTTTGCAATAGCATGTCATTGCTAATGACTTACTACTCTCAGTGATTATTTTACTTGAAATTATCCATCCAGACTTCTTTTCATAATCAATCCATAACAACAACCTCAACACAATCTCTTATATACGTGTATATAATACTCCCTCATCATCATTATTATCCTTCGTAGCAAGATTATTCTCATAATATACTAATAACCACAGCTCAACCTAATTTACAACTCAAGATATCATCAAATTCATATTTGAACTTTTCCTCCAATTTTCTCTCCTCAAATCTTAACATAATTTCAATATAACTCTTAAACATGGAACTAAGGTAAAATCTTACTTAACCATAACTTCCTTTCACTACGAGTATGTTTTTTTCTTTTTCTTAAGTTCTTGATTATCTTGTACCGATGATCACTTGAGACTTAAATTAGCTTCTATTCTTCTTTGACTCCTTATCGATGTCCTTACACCATTTTGTTGGCCATTTCATCACGACGATTGTTTATATGGTTCTAAAACATATGCTCTCACATTTGACATAACCGGCGACTTGTGAGGTACTTTCTAATCCCAGGTAGCACTGCTATCTTGCTATCCATAGGCACACTATCTCCATTTCCTTTGGAGATCATTAAATCTACTATAATTATTCCTCTTGTTAAAACTTTCATCTCTTCTAGTACTAAGATTCCCTTTTTAGTAATCCATATTGTCATTTATACTTATTTCCTGGTCAGCTTGCAGACCCTTTGTCACACCCTAATTTTCGATAGGGCATGATGGGCACCCGACCCTTACCTAGGGCCGAGCGAACCCGCTGACTTCCGTAATACTCATAATCAAACTGGGCCCGCAAAACATGACATAAACACATAATGAAAATTTTTCAGAAAACAAACAAGCCTTTCATCTTTATCAAATCAAATAAAACTAGTACCGTATGAAATCTGCCAACATATGAAGTTCGTAACATAATGCATAATGATACATCGGCTTACATAGCCGCTTACAAAAATGACATATCACACACTCGACACTGTCTGCAAAGTCTCTAACATAACTCCAGATGTCACAACTTTAACATTCTGACTAGGCAGCACTCCGGAAGAAAATGGAGCTCGCCAATCCCGCTGGAACATCTTCAACTCATCTGTATATACTTGCGCGGCATGAAACGCAGCCCCCGAGGAAAGGGGGTCAGTACGGAATATGTACTGAGCATGTAAAGCATGGCATACAGAAAACGATGTCATAACTGAAGTAAGGAGTACAGAAAGTGAGCATAATAGCCAAAATACCCAAGGGCTTGCATCTGAAACACAAATCGTACATCAGAGGTACAGAAGACAAATACAATAATCAGAATGCCAAAATGCTTATTCCTGAAATACAAATCATGCATATCCACGTCATGTATCATATCCGGCCCATAATGGGACTGAGTGACATAAGCGAATAGTCATCATATACATACCGTAGCACATCATAACGTCATAACTTATCATATGAGATGTCATTAACCGATGTGGGATTTGCCTAAACCAATGTGGGATTTGCACAACCAATGTGGAATTTTGCCTCATCATTGGGTTTGCCCCACCATTGGGTTTGCCCCACCACCGGCTCCGATACCAACTGATCATATTCCAGAATACATACATATAACATATAACGTGTCCCGGCCCTCCAATGAGGGACTCGGTAAACAGAATCATCATATCATCATATAATACATCATATCATCGTATATCATATCATATCATCATATATCATATCATATCATATGCGGTCCATAATGGGACCCGGTGGACAAAATGCGAACGTGGTCGCCACTCCATCTGGGCGCCACAACACATCATACTTCAGAATATTGTACACCTCCGAACACATCATACTCCGTATCACATCATATATCATATCACATCATACTTCGAAAAACACATCATACTTCGGAATATAGCATAGTGCGCACGATAACATACCGGCCCGGGACTCGGCGAAAGGGGTAACAACAGAACGCACGAGCAGAATCGTAAGTAACCATATGCATAAAAATCATTATTACAAACTCAACAGAATAATCAAAGCGAACTGTTATTTCAAAACCGAACCAATAGTCAAATCAGGTTTTCTTCCGAATATCACTCGGGAACATATCAAACCGAACTTCAGAAACCATAGTCACGTATCAAAATCACATGCACAAAAATCCTCATTTCAGACTCAACAGATAAATAAGTAGTCATACTCGGGGGTCGGAAGGATAGTCATATTAAATTCTTTCAAAAATAGGTCGTTAGAACCAAACATAGAAAGTCGCGGGACCCACGGACGAGCGTCAACCCAATCCGGGCCCGCCTATGTTTAAGGTCATTACTCGTCATGAAGTCATTTGCGAAAATATCAAAGCGATCCGAGCCCTTTCTTGAAAGTTACGGTCGTTCGTAGTTTCAGAATCGTTTAGGAACAAAACTCTTTTGAAAACAAAACTTTTATGCAACTTTTGAAATTTAGTCATACAAAAGACATAAGGACCATAATTCGACTACATTAAAAATACGAATATCAAGAAACAATTAAGAATCGTTTACGAGCTTATCAAAGCAATCCGGTTCTGTCCATGAAAGTTACGGACATTTTTAGACATAAGATCCTTTCGGAACAAACCGTTTACACAGGATTTCAAATCCAATCATATCAAAGACATACGGATCATAGCTTGACCATATTAAGGATGCCAACATCAAAAGGCAAATATGAATCATAAACATGTTCGGATTTTACGAATAGAATTACCCCCAAGGCTCATAACATATCACAACTTATTTGCGTCTAGGACATGCCAAAAAAAAGAAGGATAAGCTTTACATACCATGTTTGCTTCCTAAGCTAATCCAAACTCAAGTCTCGGCTTCTCAAAATCTACAACACGTCATTAGACACCAAACATTAGTCATAGGCACCTCGAAATCCCATTTTAAGCTCACACCTTATTTACAGAAATTTTGGCAGCATTTCCCCTCAAATTCAACACCCGAGAATTTAACTCGGCCAATTCTTCAACAACAATACCAATAACCATATAAACAACATCAATAACCAATTCAAAACGCATTCTAATATTAGTAATTCTTTTCCATATAATTCGACAACATTCCATTCATTCAATTCGACTACATACGTTCAAACCAACATCGACGCCCACATATTCAAATACTAATCCGAGATCATTCAAATAAGATTCAAGAATGCTTCCAACAATCCACACAATATCCAAAACAACTCAACCATTATACTACCTTACCCGAAACTTCCAAATGCCATAAGAACAACAACAATACATTTCTTTCTTCCAAATGCATCCACTACTTCAATAATCCACACGTTCACAACATTATTTCCATAGATTCAAGAAACTACATTTAATTCACATTAACTTCCATAACAAACCACAAATGACTGTAACTTCAATTTGAACCATTAAACTTTCATTTGCATCACAGAATCCACAACACAACATCCCAAACATACTAAAGAGAATTGATTCTTCACTTCTACACAACATAGCATATACACGGCCAAATCCACAACAATTACAACTCCAACTTGAATCATTCAATACCTTCATTCTCACTACATAACCCATGACAACAACAACCAAAAATACTAAATAAAATTTGTTCATTCCCTAACACACAAAACAGCCCATTTTCGGCCAACACCTCCACCCACAAATTCCATGATTTTCATCCACTTCCACACACTATAACAACACCCAAACATGCTAAATACAATTAATTCACCATTCCTACACAACATCATATATGCACGGCTAGACATCAACATGCATGGCTCAACTTCAACATCTATTCTTTCATGAATTTCATTCCTTTTTACACACTACAACATGCACAAATCATCCATAACATATAAAAACAAGATTAAACTTACCCTTTTCCACTTTGTTCTTCAACTTGACTAGGGTTGAGAATTGCATGAACAAGGTATTTGTTTGCTCCAACAACCACTTCATGTTGTTTAGGACCTTCCAATGAGTAGAAAAGCTAGAAGAAAATATTTTTTTTTGCTCAAGATTTTTGGTCTTCCATTTTTTTCCTCTTGGCCGAATGGCCTTGTTGTGTTCTCCAAGCTTCTTGATTTTTCTCTAAGGTTGGAAGATGATAAAAATGATTGACTTGGTCATCTTTAATCACATATAAGTTGCCTCCAAGTGGCCCATGGCCCACACCCACACATGGCCACATATGGCCATTTTCATGAATTAACAAGTTTCCAAAATTTCACTTTTAACCCCAAATTTTCCATAATACTTCCATCCAATAAAATCATAAACAACTTGTACCTTAAAACAAAGTCGGAAAATAGCCTTGTCATTAACTTTCCGCAATCAACTTAAAATATTTCAACGTACAAAATGCGGGATATAACACCCTTCTTACTCCTTTCGTTACCTCTTGGAGTACATTACTACATCAATAAATGTAACCAAAATTTCTCCAGTGTGAGGGATTCAAACCATAGTCCAGAAATATAACATGTCGTATTGACGAGACTCATTCTCTTTGATTCGCTAATCCCCTCATCATCTTGTCATGCTTCCTTTCCCATATTTGTCCCATAATATACTTGTATTCAATCCATTCCCACTTTCTTTTAATAAATTCTTGACATATCGTTACATCTCGAACTTTGGCTCCTTCAAGCCAGTACATTTCCCTCTTTTGAATTTAGGAATATTGTAATTCATCTCAGAATAGAATATGTTCTTCCCCCCTTTTTAAGGATGTTCCCATATACCAGTAACATTCGAATATTAATCGTCTTTGGTAGTTATCGGGCTGACTTTATTGGTCATTCAACTCCTCTATTCCATATAATGCCAGAGTTCCTTTCATCCCATGGTCTATCTTATTTCTTTTTTGCTAACTGAATTCTTGTACTAAGTCAAATGTATACACATATCGGATATAATTCAGATGCTTTCTTTATTGATCACCTCTTCCTTTCATAACTAACAGTCCCCTAAGCTAATGAATCAATGATGACATCGCAATTCGTTAGACTCCTTATGGAGTGTCTGACAATACAACGCTCCTCCAACCCTAATCTTCCTTCATAACTATCTTTTACTAATATCCTTGAGATGCTTCTTGCTCTTAGTTCCCAATTTCGATTTATATCTATACTATACCATTCATTTCCACGACTCATCCTTTCATTAGCTTAGCTCATATTGTCCCGTAGTTCTCTTAACTACTTGTTTGCATCACAGTCATGCATCTGCCGGTTCCTGTTCTTATCATGAAATCTTCACGAAGTACACCCTTTTCTTTCTCCTTATGTCGAGTCCTCATCTTCCTTTATGATACTACAACTTGTTCATATTTATACATATCCCTCGTACATTCATCCTATTTCCTTTATGATCGAATTTCGGTACTCCTTATCAAGACTCTTATCCCATGTTACCGATGTTTTTCCTCTTGGCCAGACTTGTTAGCTTATTATTCTTCCTCTTGTCCTTGATGGTTACCCAACTTCCTTTTGCCAATTCATTAGTCCACTTTTCTTACTTTTGCCCTTAGGGTATTTCTTCACTTCCCTTGCTTATAAAGTGCTCTTTCCCACTTTCCATTTTACAACATCGGCCTTGGAATTGTAGAATATTCTATTAGAAGTACGAATCCTTTCCATTTCCAAAATCGTCTTTTAAGGGGGGGGGGGGGGGTTTCCACTTTCTAAGTGAATGTATCAATATGGCTTCATATTTATCCTCTCGGATGTACCTTAAGGGTCAGAAATCCCTTGACACTTTTCATAAAATCTGATTATTCTTCTCAGGTTATATTCATGCCCATCATTATTATCATTCAACCCTGTTTATCAAGATCTATTTCTGGGATCTTCGCATTCGCTCCTTATCACATATTGCCATACTCTATCCTTCCTGCTTATCCGCTTTAGAAATTTATCCGAATGGCTCTTCACCTCTACCACCGCCTTGAAGCTTTTCTAAAAAATTTTACTTAACCCTTACTGGAAACATACTTCCCTTACTTACGCTTCCCTTCTTCTCATGACATCATAATCTTCTTACTCTTATATGCATATATTCTTCTTCTCCCAAATATCATTACATCATGATTATCCAATTTTAACATTCGGAGAAAAAGTATCAACCTGCCCTGTAGCACTTGCTACCTTAACTTCAATACCCCGCTCAATCAATACCTTTAGCATCTCGCAAGATCGATCATAAGGGCACGCATACTGTTTAATATGGCCACATGTGAGTTATCGTTTACATCGCTTATCAATGCCTTGCTTACAAAATATCCCGATGCTATTTAAAATTAACCTGAATCTGTGGCTTTAATACATCTTCCCTCTTTTTGCCTAGCTAGCCATACTCATACCTTACGATCATTTAAAATTCTAATCGTAAGGCTCATATTCTCCTAATTTCCCTCGGCTATTCTGGTTCTTCATATATATTTTTTTCTTTTCCATATGTCTGAATCTGTAGGACTTCTAAGCACTTTTTTTCTAAGTCCTTGATTATGAGCCTCTGGCAATATAGACTTAATGAGTGATCTCCACTCGAACACCTACTATTATTTCCTTTTTATTCATAAGCTGACATCGCTCTAATTTTTCTATTGTTAAGTGACCTTCCCCTTATCTGTCTGAAGGGTCAAGGTAAAGGATCTTACCCGTCCTTTTTATAGCTGCATGGTATTTTATCATATATCTTTTTAAGAAAAAACAATTAGAAGTTCTAACGGAATGTCCAAATATAATCATGTAGTGCATTTCCCCAGGTTGGAAACTTCCCTTACTTTCTTGGTTGGATGAATATTATCGTAACCTTTGGAACTCCCAATATCTAGAAATTTTTTCATAACCACAAGTCAACATACACGCCTGCTTTTCATTCCTAATTTTCGAGGTTCCTAGGGGTAGCAGAAATGTCTTAGTCGCAATTACCATAAATACTTCAATTATTGATTTTTTTAAAATCCCCGATTGTCGACCATTAGATGATATCCCATAGTAATCGTACATAACATAAAGAGTTTCAGTAAGATGATCCGCATACCTGTGACCGGCCTGTCCTTATCTTGGTCTTGAGGACTGTAAAGTGAAATATCCCTTTCATCATCCTCTCACCATCTACTCGTCTAACCATCCTCATCTCTCTTATCATAGTTCGAAGGATACGAATACTCATGGCTGCTCTGACGTAATGCTCAATCATAGGAGAAACTGGAGAGACCAAATCTGGTGCAGCCCCAGGAGCCTCCTACTCCACTGGTGTCTCATATGAACCCTCAGACGGGTCCGTCTCATAGCTATCCTCTGACGGATCCTCTTCCATAGAAGTCACAGGCTCTGAGGGAGTCGTCTCACTCATATCCTCAGAAGGATCTGACTCAAGGGAGTAACTAAGACTCCTCCTAATCTGTCCTGGTTCCCGTAGTCCGGAGCCCACCTTGGAGCCTTCCTTACACCCCCACTATTAGAAGTCGACCTCTTCATCTATCTCAATCTGCACTTACCTACAGGAAAAGAGGGTCAGGAACAATCTTTCATAGACTCTGGCTCTATTGCACGATCTAGGATATACAAAAAGGTCAATGGTTCCTAAATGCCCCGCAGCCTCCTGTTTATAAGTGTGGCACGCTTCACACCCATAAACAAGACTCTACTTGACACGATTTGTAGACATCTCTAGGATGAACTGCTATGATACCACTTCTGTCACGACCTAAGTCGATGAGAGTGCTCGACCACTACTGACCAAGCACCCCTAAACTCGTACTTGCATCTCACTGAGCAACATGGTGGCCCATATATGTAGTTTATAACTGAGCTATACTAATTCATGTAAGATTTGTACAATAGACACTACATCGAGAACTCACACCCAATGCATATTTATAAACACACGTGCTGAAGATAACAATGCAAGCCGACTAGGCCGCTACATATGCTGTACAACAAAAATAGAAGCCCACAAGGCTATATACCAACTACTGTCCATAGACCTCTATGGAACACGAACTGTAGAAAAGATAGGACAAGGCCCCGTTATACCCATACATGTATACATGTCAAAATAGCATACCAAAAAGGACTGCAGCTCCAAACCTAGTGGAGCGTCGATCTGCATTGAGGGGAAGACCTACGGGTGGACCGGCCAGCTACACGAACTGCGGGCATGAACGCAGCGTCCACAGGAAGGGGCGTCTGTACGAATAGTGTACTGAGTATGTAAGACATGGTAACAAAAAATAAAGAGATAACCTGTACATCTATTTGCCTCGTAAGGCGGATATCATGCATGCTTAGCTTTTTAAAGAAAACACTTTTCATGCATATCAAACATAATATCATCAATAGCCCACATCGACCTCCCGTCAGAGGCAACCATCGCACGCCACTAGTGGTGCTGCCCCGACCATATAGGCATGGTGTTATTATCATTATCCATAAGTTGCCCATTAAATGTGGTCTTTTATGACCATATATAAACGGTGTTATTATATATATATATATATATATATATATATATATATATATATATATATATATATAAAGTATGCATGAGAGCCCAATCAAAAGCTACAACTCTATTGGAGTGACGCAAGGTCGGTAACCTCCGATTATCTTATGGAACAATCATCATAGTTATATCCCACCTTGAAGGAACAAGTAACATAAGGTGATATTAACAACAATGAGTAAAATCAAGGAGATCATGAAATAAACTCAACAATCTTATAATAGCATCAAAACCATAAGCTTTGGAATATCCAAAAAATGGAATCATCACCATCATCATGGAACATACTTATCTTTAGCATCATAAGAAACTATAAGAATCATGAACTTCTAGCTTTTGGGAATAAGAATGTTATGGAAAACACATATAGGTTTGTAGGAAAGAATAATGCCTTTAAAAAGAAAGTGGCAGCCTTAACATACCTTTTGGGTCTCCTTAACTACTTAACGCTTATCCTCCCAAGCTCGTAAATCTACATTCCAGCGAATTCATACTATTGTTAGTTTTATTGTCATATGCTTATCTTAAGCCTTCAAATTAAATCATTTTAGAATCTGTCGAAATTTGAGCAACATCTCCCCTGTTTATATCCCTAGCCCGCAATCACAACACCAACAACCAACAATAATAAAAACAACACTAACATCAACAACATCATCATCAATACCAAAATACTCCATAAAACATCCCACGCGATGTTTATTTGATTTCTCAGCCAACTAATTCATTATACGACCAGTTAATAGCTCTATCTTCGTAAATACACCTAAATCACTATCAATAAGGAGAGATTCTTACCTTATTCCCACTAGAGCTGCAATATCTTCAATATCCGCCTTGCATCCAAGCCAAGATTCACCGCAACACTATACTTTAATCACAACTATACGCTATCCGAACCTAGATCTCGAGATTACACACGATTTGGGCTAAAATTTATAGGTGGAAGTTAGGAGAAAGTTCTAGTGGGTTTATGATATTTTTGAGGGGTGGTTTGGATAAAATAAGGGGTAAACCCCCTTTTATATTGTTCTAGATTTGGTTTGCACTGACCTAGAATGTTCACGCACTGTAGCTGCGCGTTCACGCAGAGTAATCCTTTCTCCGCCGGCCTAACTTGTAATGTCCATAACTCTCTACTCCGATGGCATATCGACAAGCAGTTTGTTTCGTTGGAAACTAGACTTTATGAACTTAATTTTAGGCTTTTATTTTACTTTAAAACTCTTCATATTCTAAAAGATATTCTTTCCCTAAGTTGGCTCATTCTTGTCGTTCAAAGTCGCGCTCATCTTCTTCCAAAGTCAAACTAACTCAACTTCTTCCACTCATTTCCTTAGAGGACCTCCTAGAATTCCTTATATGCATCCTTCACTCATAAAATATATTTAATAATACTTCACTCCTTATAGTCCAAAGTTATTTTACTTAGCCATAGTTCAACATACTTACGTTAAAACTTGATAAATGTTTTTTCGAAAGTACGGGGTGTAACAATGGAAGATGAGACTTGGGGTTCCAGGTAGATGACTAGGTGTTTTTGAAGGTATCACCTAGGAAAGGCATCATGATACTCGATAAGAAAGGCAAGCTTAGCCCTAGATACATTGGTCCTTATAGGATTATGTGTAGAGTGGGCCAGGTGGCCTATGAGTTAGATCTCCCTTCCGACTTGGAGTCTATTCATCCAGTCTTCCATGTGTCCATGCTCCCCAACTGCATCGGAGATCCTTCCAGGATTGTGCCCGTAGCTAATGTCCATTTTACAGAGCAGTTGTCATATGAGGAATTCCCTATTGCTATCTTAGATCTCCAGGTTTGTAGGTTGCGGACCAAAGATGTAGCTTCCGTAAAAGTATTTTTAAGAAATAAGAATGTAAAATAGATGACTTGGGAAGCATAACCTATGTAAATTCAAGTTCAGAGAGTCTTCTTTCCAATGTAACTGACAGATTGCAAATCTGAGAAGTATGGGATCATCTACGGCCCGTACAAAAATGTACGTCCCGTACTTCATTTCTAAAAGTTAGCAGAATGTTGAATTTTTGAGGGTCCAAGTACGTGATCCAAGTACGGGACGTACATAGAAGTACGCCTGTACATAGAGGACGCACAATTGAGGCGGTGGAAATGTTTTTAAGTGTTTAAATTGGTCCAAGCTCATTTCTCCTTCATTTCTTTTCACCAACAGACCCTAGAGAACCCTAAAAACCCTCTCAAATATTTTCTAAGTAAACCCAAGATAAATCAAAGATCAAAAGTGAGTTTTAAGTGATGGAAGCCTCGGATTCTAGTATTGCATCTTGTGGCAATTTTTGAAGGAACTTAAGGGTGAAGTAACCATGGATTTGAGTTGTTCTTAAGCTCTGGAGGTAAGATTTCATTTGTATCTTCATATTATTAGGTTATTAAGCCTTAACATACTAGTTATAGATATATATCATGGAAGGAAAAACTCAAACTTGCTATGAACTATAAGTTGAGTTGTGGACTGATTTTTATCATGTTGTTGTTGTGTTATTGGAATGATTTCCTTGTAATTGAGTTGTTGTTGACATTTTTTTCATGTTGTTATGGTTCTGCTAGATGGATACATAAAGAAAAAGTGTACGAAGTATCGTATACGAAGTGTATATTGGATTGTTTGATGTGTACCTTGGAGTACTTGTGAAGTGAGTATAAGGGACTTATATGAGCTTTTTCTTGTTGTGGTTAGTTGCTGAATATGTTGTGGATGTTGAAGAATAAGGGGAAATTCTGCCACTTTAGAATCGAGTTATCATTTGATATACGTGATATAGCGTCATGTAAGTTGTATATGATTTCCTTTATTATTGGATTGGCGCTCTAGTGGTGACAAGCTCGTTGTTTGATTGCTTGGACGACTTAAGATATGTTAAGGCTAACTTTCCTTCTTTTGGAATGATCCTTATGAACGGAACATAAACGTAACGCTACTCCATAAATGATTCTATTCTTAGAAGCTAAAGATGTTCCATGTTTATTCATATTCTGGAATGTTGGTTTCAGTAAGTCTTTCTTTAGATTCAGTATGATTCATAAAGTCACATGTTGATGAAAATGCTATTCAATAACGATGATCAGAGGTATAATGAACTTACGTCACTCCAATAGATTCAAGATGTACTCTTATCATATTCCTGCATTATATCTATACATGTTCAGACCTGTGACCCCTCAGGCATTATATACGCATATATTATGTATTATATATATGTATAGGGTATGGGGAAGGTGACGGCGTTATATACGCACTACCATCTGATCAGCTGGTCACATGATGATGATGATAATTGATAGTTCCAAGTGCATTCATGTTTTAACGATCATCAAATTGTTTTCAAAACCAGATAGAGACATAGCCTGTAATCTGCTCTCTGTGCACCTTGCACCGTCAGCAGAGATAGCTGTAAAGCCGAGCCACTTGCTGCACCCAAGTACAGTTGTGAGTTGACCCATGCACTAGGTTAAAATTGAAGAGTTGTCTCTCTCCACCCCCACATGCTCCCACTATATTTGGTAGACTTAAAAACCTAATCTAAATCATGTAAAGCTACTGACACAAGTTTTCATGATCTCTCGAGAACAAAGTTACTTTCAAGCTGAAGAACCAGGTCCTGATATGTGTTTAGTCTATGTTCTTTAGGTTGTTGTAAATCTTTGTTCATTTGTGCTTAAACTGAAAACCTACTCTTCTTGTTTAGAAGCTATTTGTAGGTATCTTAAATTCTCAAAGTGTGCTTGTTAGAAGTGTGCTTCCTCAAGCTGTTGAGTGGTACATTAGGCTAGGATTAGTCTAAGTGTATTAGTGGTCCTTAGCTAGAGTTAGCTATGTGGAATTGCTTGCAATCGGAGTATTGCAAGGGTTGAGAGACTATGGGAGCTAGTTCCTAGGTTACATAAGTGTTATTGTAAGGGTGAGGGATTATGGGAGTTAGTTCCTAGCTTGCGATAGAGTTGTAACCTGAAGTTGCTCGTGTAGTGGAGTTGAAATCCTACCGGGATAGGTCGTGATTTTTAATTCTTTGAGCAAGGAGTTTTCCACGTAAATATTCTGTGTTGATTCTTGTACTGCACTGCATAAGGGAACTAGTACGCAACCAGGTCCCTCATATACTATTTAGTGGACGCACAGCCTGCAATAATTGGTATCATAGCGGGCCCTTTCTAAAAGGTTAAAACCTACAAAGGTTCATTCTAATGGCTGTCTTATCAAACGAAGAAGTAGAATCCAGCTCAGCATCATCAAGCCTAATAAGCAAATGTGTTTCTGCTATAGAAGAGAAAAGAAATGCTCTAGATATGCTCTAGATAATGAGAGTGGAAGAGATCCAAGTTACGATGATGAATCAGAAATGGATTATCTCACTCGCCGGTTTCAGAGATTGATTCGAAGAAGTGATAAATCTCTGAAGAGAAGAAACCATGGCAAAGATCTCAAGAAAAATCACTATGAGGACAATAGTAAAACTTCAACGGATGAGTCAGACTCTGTTTCAACTAAACAATCTGACACTGGATGTAAAAGAAAGAAGGTTGAAGTTAATCCTCTTAATGATCAAGTGAAGATAAAGGGATGTCTCCATAAGAGATTAGTCTCCTTGATTAAGAAATTGTTAAATGAGCATCATGAACTCATTGAAGAAAAGAAGGAGATAATTAAAAAACAACAGTTCTGAGCAAGAAAGACATGATATAGTGGTGTACATTATGGATATAAGGGAACAGGTTGAAGAAGCTACAAGAGGAAATCAACTCCAGAAAAGCCTAAACACGGTGAATATCTTGCAGGAAACCCGTTTCTCAACCATATACATATATCTTTTGAGTACAAAAGACAGACAGGAGCACAGACTTTAGAAGATCGACATCTCCAACTATCTACACAATGAAAAGACTGCTAAATAGAAATCGGGAAAGGAGGAATTCTTGCTGCATCAAGAAGTAGTAAACTTCCCTGAACAAGAAAAGGGTAGTTTAACTCACTCCACTCATTATTTCAATGGACCCAATATGGAATGTGGTCTCAAGCTGAGTCAGTAGTTGGGATTGAAGGCTTGAGTGAGAAAAAAAGAGGAGATCAAGAAAATAAATATTTCTTTCTCACTCAAGTAACTGCCAAGGAGAGGGTGTGTCACTGGAATTAGAAGACATGACAATACACCCTTCTGTGATTCAGAACACGGGATACTTTTATGAGAAAATGCTGAAATATTCTCACTAGATGCTGAGCAAAGCTTCAAACATCCGACGGTTGAATACAGAAAGGACGTTGATGAAGATGGCTAGGTATACACGGATAGATGTCTCAGAACACGTAAGCAGAAGTGACATGGCACATTTCAGAGTCTTTGCCAAAATAATCTTAGAGACCCGGTCTTTGTAGCCCAGGTTAGTAGCCTTTTCAGCATTTGTATAAAATTGAAAATATCTTTTAAGTGCCAAGTCAGCTTTTTCAAAATCCTCCCCAAAACGTTACATCATCTCTATATCGACCCAACCCATTCATCCCTGTTCCTTCTCAAATACCCTCGACTGCATTCCCATTCTCCTAAATTGAAATTGAAAATCCAAACATATCCTCTCACCTCTCCTCTTCGATTATAAACCTGATCTCTCTCACTCTCTTAAAACTCTTCCCATTCCTTCTCAAATCAAACCATCGATTATGTCGAGTGAAGAATTTACCACTTAAAACCCTTCTGAATCAAATCAGCCCATGCTCTCCCCAAAATCCCAAACCTTCATCAATTTAAATCTTGGTACCTCCTTCTCAAAATCCTCTGTCTCTAGTCAAACTCGAAGAAAATTGTACCCTCTTCAGTCACCTCTGTCCATATCGAAAAACCTGACTCCATCAGCAGTAGGTATATAGTGTCAGTGTCTAAGTACTTTCAAATGACTGACGAAAGAGAAGAACAGGACAACGGTATAGAATTTACTAGTCAACCCCTCGAGAACACGAAGAAATTGAATCAAGCTAAAGAGGACCTGGTTTCTTCAGGGTCTGTTGAAAGAAAAGTCACAAATGACAAAGAGGAGAAAACCACCCAGATTGACAAAAATAATGTGGAAAAAGGTAACTCTTCTTCTGTTGATCTTGGTAAAGGAGTAGAGGAGTCAATGGATGACTCTCCCATAAACGTAGATAGTACTATTTCTGGGATTGGTCAGGGACGTTTTTGTAGGATGAGTAGTGATGCTGCTCTTATGGGAGAACTTGCTCAGACCATGTGTACCATGAGTAAGTTAGAAAATGTGAGGTCTTCATAAGAAACCAATGAGAAACCAGTTCCCTCTTCACGAGGAACCATTGAAACTGGACCTATGATAGCTCCTACATGGGATGAGGCACCAGGGTCATCTAGGAGGAACCTAGACGGGATCCTAAGTCCTAAGCCTGTACCTCATAATGTCGTACCGTTTACTGTGATGTCACCAGAGAAGGATCATGGTCAACGTGCGTATGCTGATGAGTCTGATGAAGATGAGATACCTTATGTTTTTCAAATTAAGGAAAGGTCAAAGATCAAAGAAAGCAAAGGATCCACATCCTCGTTAAGAAATACTATTGGTCAAATCACACTAAGAGCCAGACAGAGTAAGCATAAAGTAAGGGCAGCCCTTAAATTAGCTCTTCAAGCAGGTAAAGCCAAGGGTAGGAAAAGAGATAAGGGTTCTCAGACGAAGAGTAGATTGATTGATAAAACTAAGTTAGTGGATGTGGAGACTGAAGTTTCCAAAGAAAATGATAAAGAGAAAGATGCAGAAGTGGAATATGTCTCACTTATGAGGGAAATTGCTAAGAAGAAGGAAAAGAAGAGGAACAGTAAGTAAAAGGACACACTAGCTAAGGGTGACAGGTCGACAAATGAATCTAACCCTTCAAAGAAGAGAAAGAGTGAGATGATTCAGGCATCCGGTTCCTTAAACGAGAAAAGGGTGAGCAAAGTTGTTGTTCAAAGTGAAATTGAGAGAAGAGAATCTCTGGGGAAACAAAAGGTGTTGCTGGGAAAGGTCTTTGACCTTGAAGTTGCATAAAAATATAGAATAAAAGAACTAATTGAAATTGTTGAATTTCAGGGATGGAGTCATCTCTTTGCTCCACCTGTACTGAGTGTGTATGAGAACAGGTCTCCGAATTCTATGCAAATCTCTGCTACTCCGATGATCTCAGTACTCTCATTACATCAGTTAGTGGGACTAAATTTGTGATGAAGGAAAAGATATTGGGAGAAATTATAAAAGTTCCTACTAAAGGGTTGAGAACTATAAATGAAAACGCAGAGGCTTTAAGGGACTTCAAGGTTATGATAGTTAAGAATGGGGTAAGGGACGCCGGGTCAAGGGCTAGACTTTTGAAGAAAGAGCTGAAAGGAGATTTTCAACTCATGTTTGAAATGGTGAACAAAGTCCTTCTTCCAAGCAAAGAGGGTCGCACCAAGACCTCTATCAAAGATCTGGGCATCATGGAGGCACTGACTAACTACCAGCCTATAAACCTTCCTGCTATTATGATTGAGCATATCATCAAGGTGTAGAGGGCATCAGGGGGTCAACACGGGCTCCCATATGGTTTTCTTCTAACCAAATTATTTGCTCACTTCAAGGCCAGCACAGACAATGCTACTATTGGCACTAAGAAGCACATGTTTTCCATGGGAACTCTGGAAGAGTGTGAGTGTATACCTAAGAAAAGTGGTGTGGGAAGTATCTCCACAATCTCAAAAGTGCTTGAAGCTCAAGAGGTCACTACTGCTGAACTACAAAGGGTAAAGGCTGAGAATGTTGTCCTTCAAGCTCAGCTATCTGAGAAAGAGAAAGAAGTTAGTTCTCAGGATGCTCTAAAAGCTACAAGATTGGAAATTGAGAAGCTCAAGTCAGACAATGAGAGGGTGACATTAAAGGTGGGTGAGCTCAAGGATCAGATGATAGAGGACCAGAGAGTCAACGGTGAACGAATGAACAATCTCCTCAAAGCCTTGTCCCAAAATTCACAGAAGCCCAAAGCTCCTTAGCTTGTTCATATCAAATTCATCTTCCTGAGCCTTCTGAATCCTATTCTGCATTTTTTGTTTCTATGTGACAATGTTCTGTCACTAATGACAATTTCTCCTTTATGAATTTTCTGATTTGGCTACTATGCTGTGTATATGTATTACATGTTTTGGCTTTTTACTCTATTTTATGCCAGTCTAACTGCTTTCATGTTTCTCTTACTTCTCATGTAGTGTTTCCCTTGTGTCTCTGAGTTAATTGTTATACCCCTCGTATTCGTAGTAGTAGAACCTATGGTTTCCTAGTCGGGTATGCCTTTGGAATAGAGACCTGAGTCCAAATTTGGAGGAAGAAAATGCCTTACTCCGTGTAGTAGGGTACCAGCAGATATTCCTGTCAATTTACAGAGTTTGAAGTTGGACGAATTGAATCGACGCGATCTGAACTGAATCAGAAAATCTGCAGGATACCAGTCATCGTCGACAGGATCTCGCAGCCATACATCTGCAGGCGCAGGTCGACGGACCGTCGACACGTCGACGGGCCGTCGACCCGCTCGTCGAATCGGACGCTGTAGCCTTTTTGCCTTCCAAGTATAAATAAGTGGTCCACGACCCTATTTCATATTTTGCCTTCTATCCAAATCAGAAAACCCTAATATATTCTCTCCCACTATTTTTCATCATATTAGTGAAGATTTGACAAGATCCGAACCCCGTAAACCCGAGGTGGTGAAGAAAAAGGTTGCTTCTAGGGTTTCTTTAAGGTTGTGAAGTTAGGGAGTTGAAGTTGAAGTGATTCTTGGGATTCTTGAGCCCTCAAGGTATGTAAATGATTTCTACCCTTATATTTAAGTTGATTATTGTTACATCCCGTATTTTGGACCCTCGGGTAAGTCAAGGCAAGTGACACAAGTTGCGTATGGAAAATTGTAAAGTTGGAATATTAAGAAAGGCCAGGGGTAAAATGGTAAATTTACATAATGACTCGTGGAAATACGGAGAAAGGCTAGGGGCAAATTTGGAACAAGGGAAAATATTTTTTTCATGAAAAAAAGATGAAATTTGCTAGAATTTTCTTGAAAGGGGGCCACTTGGCCATGGGCCCCACTTTCAATATGTGGCCAAATAATTGCAAGCCAAGCAAGGGACAAAATGTTCAATTTCCATTGGAAGGGACTAAGTATATAAAGAAAAAGATGACTTGTTCATCTCATTTTTCTCTAGAAATTTCAAGGAAAAACAAGAACAAAAAAGAAGGAGAAAGTCTAAGGGCCATTCGGCCATAGAGGAAATTTCCAAGAAAAATTTGCAAAAATTCTTCATAAATCATTTTCTACCAAGTAGAGGGTGCACAACAAGGTGAAGTGGTTGTTGGAACAAGAAAGGTTAAAAATCATACAAGTTGCCAAGAGTTAGGCAAGTGAAGAAGTAAGGAAAAAGGTAAGGCTTAATCCTTTTCTTATGTGTTATGGATGTTTGAGTATGTTGTGCATGTTGTAAAGTGAAAAATGAATGGAATTCATGAAGAACATGAATATAGGGGTGGTGGCCGTGTGGTGTTTATTGCATGCATTGCCATGTATATGTGTTGAATTATGAAGGAATGATGAGCAAGTTTTATTTAGTATGTTGTTGCATGAAAATGGATGAAATTCATGTGTGGTAAGAATGATGTATATAGCCGTGTATGTGTGTGTATAGGTTGTATGTGTTGTGTTGTGTTGTGTTGTGTGTTGGTTGTTATAATGTATGGAAAATATAGAAATTCATGAAAAACATGCAAATGGGGTGTGTTGAAAGCGAATGGTATAGATTGTGGAAGGGTGTGATGAATTGATTTTATTTAGAATGGAAATTGTTGTTATGATGGGTTTTATGATGTTAGAATAAAGATTTAATGGTTTAGAGGAATGAAAATTGGATTGTCGTGCTTGAATTTGAAAGAAGGAAGAAAATGTTGTTGTT
Organism: Lycium ferocissimum; assembly: GCF_029784015.1. Classification (NCBI taxonomy): domain Eukaryota; kingdom Viridiplantae; phylum Streptophyta; class Magnoliopsida; order Solanales; family Solanaceae; genus Lycium; species Lycium ferocissimum. The sequence continues at coordinate 59,787,156 of NC_081349.1, read as the reverse complement.
GTCTCATAAATTGGAAGATGTGAGCAAGTAGTATGTTGATGGTATTGTTGGAATATTATGCGAATTATATTGTATTAAATTATATCAATTGTATGGAAATTGTTGGAATTGTTGAATATTGGATATATAGTTTGAAATGCTCTTGGTTTATGTTTGAATGACCTTAAATTAGTATGTGAATATGAACATATTGATATTGGATTGTAAGTGTAAAGTTGGATTTGGAGTTGTTGGGTTATTTGGAAAATAAGACTATTTGCGCTAGAATGCGTTTTAGTCGATTGTTGATGTTGCTTATATTGTTGTTGGTATTGTTGGTTGATAGTTTGGCCGGGTTTGAATTCTAGGATTGTTGTTGTTTGATATGGGCCAAGTTGAACTTGGTGGGATGGAGTATTTATGGGGAGGTCTTCTAAATCTCGGTAGCCAAGTTTTATTTTAAGAATCCAATTCCAAAGGCACTAATCATGTTTGGTAAACATGACCAATTTGTAGATTTTGGCGAACTTGGAGCTTGAGTTTGGAGACGTGTACAAAGCGTAAAAGGTATGTGAAGCCTACCTCTCCT